>NC_050453.1:34867529-35167529 GCF_903995425.1 Onychomys torridus
GCCAACTGGCACTGGGGACTCTGGGAACATATTAAAATACTAGGAATCTAGTTGGGTAAATGGAGCCCCAAAAGCTATGTTTGTGCTTTGACTCATGAAACATGTGAAGACCTTATTTCAAGGAAAGGGTCATTGTTGATATAATCTAAGCTAAAGATCCCAAAATAAGATCAACAAGTCTTATTCAGGTGAATCTTAAGTCCTGTGGCAGGTGATAAAAGACAGAAAATGAGGATCATTGACAGAGTAGAGTTGAAGCCATGTGAAGATGGAAGAGATTAGGGACACAGCCCAAGGCTGGGGGATGTCTAGAGCCATCAGCAGCCAGAAAAGAAGGGAAGGAAGGACTCTCCCCTGGAGCCCTGATGGGAGCCTCAGCTAGGCTCTGCTATAATTTTGATTTTGGACTTCTGGCTGCCAGACATGCAAGAAAATTTAATTTTTTTTTAATGAAAAGTCAAAACCTGTGTGGTTTTAAGTCATGATGTCTATGGTAATTTACTGTGCCAACTGTGGGAAAGCCAGATGTAATGGTATGCATCTGTAATGCTGGCACTTCTACAGAGAGATAAGAGACAGAGATAGAATAGTTGTACAGAAACTTGTGGTCCAGCTAGGCCGGAGTACTCATCACAAGGGCAAACTATAAGAGAGACTGTGTCTCAACAAGATGGCAGGTAAGAACTGTCTCTGGAGAGTTATCTTCTGACCTCCACATGTATACAGGGACACACATACATACACACACACACACACACACACACACACACACACACACACACACACACACAGAGAGAGAGAGAGAGAGAGAGAGAGAGAGAGAGAGAGAGAGAGAGAGAGAGAGCTTTAAAATAGTTCTTCAAAGCCCTTGTCCCTTATAAAAGAAGCCACATGAGTGGAGAAAGGTTTATAAAGAAGCTCCCAAAACTGTTGTTGCTCCAGAAATATCCATTAGGAGTCAGAACCACTCCAAGTCTACCATCAGCATCTATTAAAGTATGTTTTAGCATCTCATGTCAGGCAATAGTAAATGCTACTTACTTAGAAGCCACGGCAGGGACTCTGCTTAATACTCTGGGCAGGAAACTAAAACACACATCACCAACATCCCAGGTAATTCTGACACAGTACATTTGCACTCTTCTAGGAAATGCTGCTGTAAATCAGCAAGGTGGCAATTATTTTGCTGGAAGGCCATGTAGAAGGATCTAAGTGGGAGGCAATGTTAACCTGCTTTGCACCATTATTAACCTTCAGGTCACATGAAGTGGGTACAAGTTGGGGACCATAGACACTCAGGGACACTGGGTGTGGACCTGACAGCTGCCACTTGGAAGCTGAACAATAGAGGAGTTGCTTCAGGATGGAGGGATGCTAGGGACAATTTTCCTCCAACAGTACTTTGCAATTCATTGGGTGTCAGCTTGAAGGGAGATGAAAGAGGAGCCCATTATTCCCAGTGGTGGTACCAGCAGGAGAGAAAAGGAGCCACCTGATTCATTCAATTAGCCTCCAAGTTCCCTCTGGGTCTGCAGAGGGGCTTTCTGTGGCCATCAAGGTCAAGCTGTGAAGAATACTTATCTATGGGACTTGGTAGAAAACAAAAGAAATCTCATTTTCTCTCAAATTTAATTTTACCCTGAGTGTGATCCTATCAGGCCCAGAGTGTAATAGTCCAGTTGGAGTGGATCAGATAGGATTTTTGATAGTGCCTGTGAGCTCTCAAATGGCAGGCATATGCGCCCAGCTGTCTGCTTATCCATAAGACCTCGGAGAGTCACCTTCTCTCCATCCCCAACTACAGATCATGTCAGTCCTGTGCTTTAGCAGATGGTCAGAAGGACCAGGGCATGGGAAATGTCTTACCAGTCCAGGCTAAGATGTTTCTATTACAAATTCTCAGGGGAAAGTGGGATGCTTTCAAATTTCCTTCCCATTCGAATGGTACCGGGCTCACAATTCCTGAAGCAGGCTTCTAGGAGCAGGCCAAAGGGAATGCACTGTGAATCTACACGCCTGACCAACATGCTGTAACTTAGGGGATGCAGATATAGATACGAGAGAGTAGGGTAGCAGAGGCTGCTGAGTAAAGCTAAGGAAGTGGTGGGCGTGGCTTTTCCTGACCCAGAGAGCTGTGGGTGAGAAAAGTGGGATGGGAGGGACTGGTAAAGCTAAGACCCAGCCTTCCACAGGCTGGAGTCAATTCCGGAAGGGCTGCCAGAGCCAGGTGCCTTGACCTTAACCCTTCAAGGCACTGAGACAGCAATGCCTCCACCTCAGTCAAAAAGCCACAGTTGAGATTTAAAACCAAGAAACTTTATATGTTAGAGTTAGAGGCAGGAGGCAAATGATTAAGGAGGACATGCCTTTGGAGAATCTGAACTTTGCCTTTATCCCTAAAGAGCCAGTGTGGGGCAGATGCAGACATGTGTAACTCCGAGGGAAAGATGCCCGTACATAACACACACAGCGGGCTGCAGCAGTTGAGGCATGGCCACCAGCAGTTTGAAGAAGATATAACTAGCTCAACCTCTGACTCTGAATGAACCCTAGGGAGGGCCTTTGGCCTCTTCCCAGGTTAACCCTGAGGGCTACACGTTTCTCTGGCACCTGGAGGTGTCTTTGCCTCGGCTGCTGCATGGTAAGGCTCTGAATCTGGGAACAAGGGTTTTTTTTGTGTGTTTTTTTTTTTTCTTTTCTCCACAGTCTCTAGGGACTTCATAACCCAAAACATCCACAGTGAAAGGTGGCTTTGATGCCCTGGAGTCCGAGGACAGATCTGAGGAGTAGGAAGTTCCCATTAGACTGTAGAGAGCACAGCCGTTTCTTTTGGCCTACAGGAAAGAGGGACTCTGGTTCTGTCTCTAGGAACTGCATACCCATAAAAGTCTTTTGATGAGAAACTTTCTGAAACTATAGAGAACTGAGGAGTGTCTACGACAAGATGATAACGATGATATTGTTATGTGACAAGTGCCACAGCAATTACAACTTATTAAACTGTCTCATGGAGAATTTATGAGGTTGGCATTGGACATATTTCATAACCAGCCCTGTAACTAAACCCCATGGCCTTCATCACTAACCTGCACTGATTCAGGATGAGCTCCACTCTCATTCCATTTCCCCCTCCCTCCCTCTCTCTTTGATGTGTAGCAAACAGGAGAGTTGAGAAGATTAGGAGCGTTTTGGCCTCTGTTTCAAATGTGCTTCTGCAGGTGTTTAGGGGAATACCTTTCCAGCACAGTACTTAACTTCACTGTCAGGCTTGCTTTTAATGAATAAAACACAACCCTTTGGAGCTGTCTGGGCTATTTCACACTAAATTTGCCTGTGCTTCTTAAACAACCCAAGAACTCAGCTGAGCTCTGCTGGAGAAACAAGGTGAGCAGAACAGCCTGCGCATACCAGGGAAAAAGCTCATGAAGCAAAGGGGTCAGATAAGCCCAGCCCTCTGCAGGGCCCACTGGCATCCAGACCAAGGTCATCTGGCTATGAGAAAGTAAATGGATTCACTTAGTGGAGTTCAGGTTCATAAGATTCATCAAATCAAAAAGACCAATACTATGCAGGACCAGGGAGAATGTAGAAGACTGGGTGTGGGGTATATTATTATCGATAATAAAAATGCATGAATGTGGGAAGCAGATCCTTATTACAAGACTTTCATACAGAAATGGATATGTGTGTAGACAGATTTATTGACAGATCGATGAAATATATATGAGTTTTTTTTGTTCTTGTAAAAACTAGAAACAATGGAGATTTTCAGCATTCAGAAGGCAGCTAGCTAAATTCTGACCCATCTTTATAACTGAATGCTGTGTGCTTATTTCAAAAGGAACTGCGTCTAGAGATCTGTGGTCTGGGATAAGATAAGATGGGGGACAAAATGTAGGGAAATATGCAGTGAATATTATCACATAATATTTCCAACAAGGAAGCATATGTATGATGTATGAATGTTTGTATATAGGAATGAGTAAATGTAAACATTTTGTATATGGGAAAGTGGAAAAAGCTGTGAATGGATATAGATATCAAACTGTGAACAATCTTAATGCACCCGAATGAGACTACAGGAGTCATAGGGGTACTAGCCCTTTCTATATATCTCCCTGCATTGTTTTATATATTATTAAAAATATAAGGCTTTTGTGTAGAGGGGAAATGTAAAATCATGGTAAAATTTATTTAGAAATCATCTAGGAGGCATGTGTAGTCTGCAGCCTTCATTGCTAATGCCAGCACTATGATACCTCATTAATACAATTTGTATGAGAGGAGACAGGGGTGAGCTGAGGTCAATACCACAGGGTACCCAAGGAGACTCTGTGAGAAGGTTCTTAGTTCCCTGGAGAACTTCACCCTGGGCCTCGGGGCAATGCCCCAGCTCATGCAGAGTGATCTGTTTAATGAGCACATTGTGAACTTCTCCGTCAACAGCCACTTCACTTAGTGGAAACTTGACAAACAAAAATTCTTTTGTTCAAGGCAAAAGCTGCTTTGGCAAATGTACTTAGCAAATCTGCTAACTGTGGATGGTGTGAATAGGGCTGGCTTCTCCGGTTTCCAAGCTCACCAGGTTACTGTTGCCAGGAACAGAAGATGCTGGCACTGGTGTGCAATGAAGCAGGATGTCCACATGACTGCTGAGGTCACCCTTGCTCTAATTTCAACATTGGCTCATTTTATTTTCCTTGAAAAATAGGGTTAGACAAGGTTCGACAAAACTGAGATCTAAGAACGCTTCAGGGTTTTGGTAATTCTTTATGCCTTTAAAATACTCAGTAGTTTATAAGAAGTTTTGACATTCAAAATAAAAGTAATATTAACATTAAATCTATTGAATACCTATTTAATACTGAATTTCTGAGCTCATTTAGTTCCAAGAATGGCTCTGGAGGTCTTATTTGTAACTATTTTACAGGTAATGAAACTGAGGTGGGGGAATTTATGGCCTCTGCAAGGCCATGGCACATGGCAGAGCATGTGGTATCCACCCCACAAATCCTAATCCTATAGTGGGACTTCTTGAGGTACTATGATGCCTTCCCATATAAGGCTATGATGACCCTTTTCCTATGAAGAACAATTAAATAGTCATTGCTCTATTTCTTGGCCAAACAGGTATCTTTGAGCCTTTACATAAATCAACCTGTTAAGGATGCTCACCTCTTCTACTGTATAAAATCAGCCCCCATCTCTAGACATTCAGCTCAGCAAACCAGGTTAGAGATATCCTCCTGCACTGTAAAACTTAACTTGAGCTGTAATTTTATATAAAACCCACTTGTTTCTAAGGGGTTTATATAAGAACAAAATCCTGTACCCACTTATGAGCCATGATGGCTGGCAGCCCAAAACTGTTTAAGCTTACATTTGTAGAACAACTGGCTGGATAAATGAAACACAAACCCATGAATAGCCAAAGCCTCGGTTCCCACTCAGAATGAAATTAGAATTCCTTCTCATGTATGGACTTAAGAACCGAAAAAAAAACAATGGGAAGTGAGAAAATGTAAGTATCCAGGGCAGATTCTAAGCAGATTCCACCTTTGAGGTGAGTCTCTGGCTGGCCAAAAAGTCAAAAGTACATCAGAAGTCTGCCAAGACCCTCCAGTGGGAGGAGGCTGAGTGAATGGCAGAGGGGCTGAGGAACTCCTGAGTACTGTCCCTCACACATGTGTGGTCTAAGCCTCTAGACAGGGGCCTGCCTCTTTCAGAGATGGACGAAAGTAAGAGTCAGAAATGACAGAGGGTATCACCGTATGTGTTAGCCACTTTTGCACTGCTGTAAACAAGATACCTGACTGAGCAACTTACGGCAGGGGAGGTCTGCTCTGGCTGATGCCTTCAGAAGTTTTCATCCCTCATGGTGGGGAAGGCATGGCAGAGATCCCGGAGATGGGAGTGAGACACAGCCACTGAAGAGCCAAGCAGGAAGCAAAGGGAACCAGGCCAGGACCAGGGGCTCTTGTAACCTTCAAAGGCTGACCCACGGATACCTACTTTTACTAGTGAGGTCCTACCTCCTTTTAGCTCCACAGCCTTCAAAATAGCGCTATGCTAAGAGCTAGAGACTAAATGGAGAGCTAGAGACTAAATGCTCACGCATGAGCTGGTAGGGGCCATTGCAAATTTAGACCATATTACAATGATGGCAGCTGGCTCCACCTTGAACACCTGGGGAGCAGGAGGCAGAGCATAAAGGCTGGGTGGGTTTCTTGGATTTAAATGGTATGTTTTAGTGTCCCTTACTGGCCCCCAATAGTGTTTAAAAATCCTCTTGAGAGAATAAGTGAATAAACAAATGAAGAAAGATCCATGTAAATCATCTTTGATAGATTTAAATCTGTTCTTCCTGGGAAATTGCTCTTCATTTTCTTTGTCAGTACAGTTGCTAGGCACATCTCTAGACCTGATCCAAACACACATCCATCCTCTTCAGTCCACTGCACCCATAATTATTGTCTGTGGGGCACTTTGTATTATTCACATTTTAATGTGTTTATGGATAGTATCCTCAATTGGACCACTGGCGTGATAGGCCAAAACTATCGGTTATTCTATTCCCAGTACTCAAAACCCACAGAACATATGCTGGCATCCTTCCATAGCCTGTGGTTCAAAACACAAGAGAAGAAGGGGGGAAAGATTCAAAAGGGAGTAGAGTGATGAGGGGAAAAAGGAAAGGAAGGTTTTGATGGTGATGACAAAGTACTTTAGACAATCCAGCCGGTACTGAAATGAAAATAGAAATGGTTCTCAAGACGGCATATGTAATTACAATTAATTAAATAGTCTGTTGCCTAAATTATTTAATTACTAAACTTCTCACAGCCTGTGAGTTGATTTAATCAAAAATGCCATAAAAATTAGAGATGTGGTGGATGGATGGTCTTTGAGAACATTCTGTATTATAAATGGAACCCTCAGCCAGAGGAGGGGGAGATGGGGAGAGGAAAGGGTGAAGCAAAGCTTTCTTCTGCTCCAGTCAGCTGGGATCTTTGTTTCAGAATCAGGGGAGATGGAGAGGAGGGTAGAAAGCCCTGGGGAATGCAGCATGGTGATATTCCAGAGCACGGAAGTAGCCCTGGTGGCAGCTGTGGGCACAGGAGTCAGACAAACCCAAGCTCAGCTCAGCACTGACTGCTGTCTAAGTGGACCTTCCTGACTTTGTTTTTCTCATCCATACAGCTAGATCATAATAATGGTGATATAAAAAAAAAAAAGCCAATCTCCTGAGGTCACTATGCAGATGAAGGAAACTAATCTATGTAAACCACTTGACCCCATGAAAGGCCCCTGGCACACTCAGTGATTGTCAATTCTCTGCTTTGGTTTTGGACACTGCTTGCTGTTTCTACTGGGGACAGAGCTACATGTCCCTGCATTGTAGTTCCTTTGAATGATGGTCTGTGTGTGCAAGATGATGCTGATGCTGATGAGACACTCGCTCCACTGGTTGCTAGCTCTACTTCCTTCCTCCATCCCATCCATCGAGCTATGCAATAACACTTATCCTGTTCCCTATCAGCTGGCCTCTGTCTCACCTGTGAGTCTCTCTGCCTCCAGTGGAAAGCCATTTTTTTCTGCTGATAGGCTTTTACCTTCCTTCACATTTTGTTTTCTTGGCTAAATGATTGTCTGACTGTCTTGGGCAGGTGGTTTATCTCAATAACCCAAGAATGTATCTGAAAATGGAATACATGGAGAAAGGATGAGTCAGTCAGTAGAATGAAATGGGGATGTTGGCTGGGACTTTTTAGGGGGCACAGGGGAGAATATGCACACTTGAATTCCAGTAGGAAGAGCCACAACATGTCCCCTAGTTCTCTCCCCATCACGGCCATCCTAAGCCATAGGAACTGGGGCACAGAAATGAAAAAATGGCTTCCTGACCTATAGCACCAACAATCGGTCCCAAGTTTCCTGTTCTCAGCTGTTCTTTGTGTTTTTCAGAAAATGCTATGGTTCTGCTTATTGCCAACCTCCCTTAGAACAAACAAAAACTTAAAAAGAGGTTGCCATTACCAGTTTAGGCATGACACATGGCCCCTTAACAATATCCTACTGACCCTGCTTGCTACTGGTGCAGCCCTCTGACTAAGGCTGGTCATGGGCATTAAGAACAGGTGCTCAGACAGCTAACAGAGAGGTCTATGTCATGCTTACACACATCCTGAGTTTAATGGTATGTGGGATAGTCATGCTCCAAGAAGTTAATTCAACATGTGAGTCTGACTCAGAAGCTACCCCTGACTTGGAAGTAGACCTGGTCATAAAAAGAAAACTGTTCCAAGAAGCTCTGAGGAGCCAAGGAAACCCCATCTTGAATATGTTCACCAACTTATCGAAAAATGGACGGGTCTCTAATTTCTCTTTTCAAATTTTTCTCCCAGGGAAACTGACAGGTCGCTGAAAGTTTGGAAATTCTCTCTTCAAGATGTGTCCTGGTTTTAACATTTGTCTGTAATGTCAGCCAGATAATCCCAATATTCAGTCAGAGTGAGTCTTCTTATCATGACTCCACATCTACATTTGTAGAACACATTTTATCAAGTACTTGGCAGGAGATATGGAGTGGTGAGGAGGTAATTCCCTTGTATTGCACTGATTTCAAAATTTTTAATAAAACCTCCCCAAATCCAGTTGCACCAATGTAGACAGAACTGGAAATGTGTGCTTCAGACTGAATTAACCCTATGGAGTCTGGATTTAATTACAGGAGTCCTGGGCAATCATGCCAGCTTCCATGCCCCCTGTGCTGCTGTGATTCCTCTTACCACAAAGACACTCAATCAAATTATAGATCAAATTTATTTTCAGTTCTTACAGTCCATAGAGGCCCATAGATTAGTGAGAAGAGAGTTAGTATTATCCACTTTTGAATTCCTGAGTGTTTATTCTAGAAATATGTAAAATCAATTCCAATCCAAGAGGATTTATGTGTCCTCACAAAGAAATTATGCATGCCTGGTTTGGTATAGCTGCTCCAGAGTCACCTGTTTAGGCTACTCCCAGGCCACATGGTAGAGACTTGCCCCACCCCCTGTCTCCCCTATATCCAAGTTCCCAAATGGAACCTGCTTCATGGATCATTATTCTAAACCTTAGATTAATCTAGAGATATGAAAAATACCCACAACATTTGGAGCTATCATAGATCATCTTACAGAACTGAGACTCAATGACCACTATTAACTGAGGCAATGTCCATTTCCTCTTCTGTCACAGATTTGGGACCTGCATTCCCAGGATATTGGCATAAGTAGTAATAGTGGCTATAATAATAGCCACCACAATTGCTGTGTTTTAAGTACGTAACGTGTGCCATGATCTTTCCCTCAGAGGCCCTGCCACTTTCCACGATGCCATGTCTCAGGACTTCCCCTCTGATTCTTTGTTGGATGCCTGATTCTCTTGCTCTTCCTTGTTTCTCTTCTAGGACCGATGAGCTGTCCCTGAACTCCATTTTGAGGATTAAGACAAGTCACTCAAGGACAGAATTTCTAAATGGCTGTTCCCTCTTCAGCTTGATTTCCAAAATCCATCTATGTAGATAGATTCCTTGCTGAGTTTAGCTCGCTGCTTTTAGAATCATAGTGCTTCTGTGCTCTATGAATCTCTGACTGAAGTGACCCCTCTTGACCCTGAGCACCAATCACCCTGTACTAGGTCTCATGCCATTCCATTTTCTGATGCCTTAGGCTAAAGTCTTTAAAAACAACAAAAAGAAGAGAAATTTTCCAAGTTGTCAGACTGTCCAACCCAGAGTTCCTTGTGCTTCTCCACAGCTGATAGGCATTTGGGTATGATTTTAAATCTATTCAATTTGTATCAGCATTGAAAACAGTGGTTTGCAGTTCCATGGGAATCTTGCAGATGCGACTGTAAAAATTCTTAAGACAGAATAGATTTAGTTCATGTGAGTCTGATATTTAAGAAAGTACGGAACAATGGAAGGTGAGTGGGAACTCATAGTGGCACTCTCAGCTTATATGTGCTGCTGTACAGCACCTCAAGTTCTAGAGACCCCGGATAAATAGCCATGCTAGAGTCTGACAACAGAACATGCAAGTGGTTGTTACATGGTGCAGTTGTCTACTGTGTTACCATTACTGCCATCACTCAGGGGTCCATAATAATGAAAGTCGTGATAACATGGGCAATTAAAACTTACAGAGATTCCACATTATTTTTAAGCCACTAATTTTTCCCACACCTAATTTTATTTTCTAGCTCACAAATACACAAACTAGTGTTTCTTTCTGCTTCTACCTACTATGGAAACAGAAAAGACTGATTTACAAAATCATCCAAAACCAAAAGGTAGCAAAAGAGAAAAGAGTGGAGTCCTGGGTAATCCACAGCCTGATGGATCATGCCTGGATGACAATGGAGGAGGCATAATATATTTCTATTTTCATGGTAGGTTTGTCATTAGGGACCAAAATAATCCAGGTATCAGCTAATCAGTGTCTGAATAATTAAGTGCTGTATGAACTTCTCTGCAGCTCTGAGAAGAAATATTCCACTAAGGGGGAAATGTCAAATCTAATGTCAGATGGGCTCCTTTTCCTTGTCTAAAGCTTGTCTCACCTGTGACTTTGGATTAAATCTCTTTGCTCAGACTTCTTATCTGTACATGTGGCCTCATGATCACCATCAGACACTCCTCTGCAGAGAAGTAGGGCTGAGTATAATGAGGGGGAAATGACTATCAGTGCCAGAGGTAATATGCACCTCTCCACACACCCACCTCTATTGAAACTTAGAAGTGACTCATTCCTTTTACAGGTTCCTCCATGACATGTCAGGCAGCGCGAGAGTATCTAATTGGCTTTCTCTACAGAAGGATAGCTCACAAAGTTGGACCCTGTGAGCCAGGCTCTTTAGGAAGAGGGAGTACTGACCTTCTGGTCATGTCTCTAGTCCCCGATGCTGAGATATTCTCTGGACAAAGCAGAAACAACAAGAACAAATATTCCTCCATGAAAAATACTGTTGTAAGAGATGTCTTACAAATCTGCTCTGGTTCAGGTGGCTAGGAGACCAGATCTCTCATTCATTAACAATAGTCATTACAGAGCTCTTGGACAGAGTACAAGATGTCCTTTCTCAATAAATGGCAAAGGATGCCCTACTTCTCCTGGAGAAAGTGTGAAGCTTTCTTTCTCTTTCATACATTAAGACCCCAAACCCACTTGGAACAACTCTTATTTAGATGGCTGCCTGGTGAACAGGCTCTTGGGCATATAGCATCTACTCAAACAGCAGTATCAAATATACAGCCAAATGCTGCTTTGGACTTCAGTAGTGGAGCTGGGAGAGAAGTTAAAATTGATATGGTATCTGGTTTGCCAGTCACAAGGGTTCACCTGGCCTAGGGAAAGAGAAAGCCAGAGCCAAAGCTCATAGCTGATATTAGAATGTCAGCAATCATTTTTGCCATTTTAGCAAAATCCCTCTGTCAATTAACTGAGTGACTGTAAGAAACACCTAGTCATCAATTTAAAATTCCAATGGATTACCCATCAATAGGCTCAGTTATACTTCATGGCATAATTAAGGCAAACAATCCCTGTTTGTGTCTATAATATCTCTTTGTTCTAAATAAAAGTATTGAAAATATTAAAAACAACCCCCTTATTTTATTTGCCTTTAAATTCTTATTCTTAGGAGAGTACAGATATTTTATTCTTGTATTTTCGAAAAAAAAATTGTGAAGTCATCCTTGATTTCTTTCCTTCAGACCTAATCATTTAACTCCAGCAAATTCTACAATGTTATCTTCAAAATCTATCCAGAATGTGATCTCTACTCTACTGCACATGTCCTGGTCCAGGCCACTTGCATCTTCATTTTATATATAACTGCAGAGAGATTCTTTAATTATTTGTTTGGTTTGTTTTTATTAAATACTCCATACCCCTGGCTGGCTTGGGACTCGTTCTATAGGCTAGGCTGACCTTGACCCCTCTGACTCCTGAGTGCTGAAATTAAAGGTATAAGCCAACACATCCAGCCAGGGAGGTTCTTGTAAATTCCAAGTCAGATCATGTCACTCCTCTTCCATGACTTTCTAGTTCTCAGAAAGCAACAGGCAAAGCTCCCATAACCTCTCAGACTTTCTATGACCTGTCTAAGCTAACATTAGAACCCCCTCAAGATCTCTGGAGTGTCCCGACAGGTCTTCAGGTCCGCTTTGGAATTTTGAACTTACTCCTCCTTCGGCTTGGATTCTGGTCCTGAATATTCAAACTGTTCAATTTTTACTACATTTTGGTCTCTCCTCAGATGTCTTTTATAGACTCTTTCCATACCATTTAACTTAATTCCCTGTTCCTTTATCTTGCTCATTTTTCTCTATATAACTTAATAAAAAATGTAGTTCACTGAGTGCAAGGACTTCTTTAATTTTTTGCTTTCTAGTTAGCAAACAGAACAATGTGTTTTGTTATAACATTTCTGTGTGTATGTATCATTGTACTTTGGTGATTTTCACCTTCCCTTATCCCCCCTTATCCTCCCCATCCCACGGGTCCCCTTACTACTTCAACATAATCTTCCTTCTATATTCATATATCTATATCTATCATATATAAATGCCTGTATATTACAGATAGATAAAAATCTGCATATAGGAGAAAAGACATATGGTATCTGTCATTCAAAGCCTAGCTGATTCTACTTAAAATGATGGTCTCCAGTTTCATCCATTTTTCTAAAAATTATGATTTCATTCATCTTCATAGCTGAATAAAACTCCATTGTGTGTGGGTACCATTATTTAATCAGTTCATCTGTTGCTGGGCATCTACACTGCATCTGCATATTTACTTGCAAATAGTAATTATCTGTTTATTGCTGTAATGATCATGTATGTTCCAGTATCTCTGTAGTATGCTGACTTAGATTTCTTTAAGTATACATCCAAGAATGGTAGAGCTAGAGCATATGGCAGGTCTATTTTTAGTTTTCTGAGGAATGCCCATTCTGGTTTCCTAGTTTATATCCCCATCAGCAGTGGCTGAGGGTTTCCTCCCCCTGCAGCCTCACTAGCTCATTGTTATTTGCTTTCTTCTGATAGTGGTAAGAGGGTATCTCAATATATTCTTAATGTACATTTCCCTGATAGCCAAGAATGCTGGACATCTTTTCAAGTATTTTTTGCTATTTATAGTTCTTCTTTTGAGATGTATGTGTTCAAACATTTGTCTATCTATTTATTCATTGGGTGGTTCTTTTTTGTTTAATTTAACTTTTTATATATTCTAAATATTAAACTCCTTCCAAATGTGGCAAAGATTTTTCACATTCTATAATTTGCTATTTAACTTTGGTGATTCTGTTCAGAGTCTTCTAACTTTAATTCAGTCATGTTAGTCAGTTGTTGAAATTATTTCCTGAGCTATTTAGAGTCTTGTAAAGAAATTTCCACAATGGTATTTCAGCTTATTTTACTTCTGTGTCCCTTGTTACTAGAACAGTGCCTGGAGGGTAGCATACACTCAACATATACTCATTGACTACATGATTAAAATCAGTTAAAGTTTCTTGCCTTATGAGGTGGTGTGAATAAGTAGGTCATTCCAAAGAGAATTTTCTTTAATGGAGACCAAAAAAAACATTTATCTCTGTATGCATAACCTCAGATTACCTCAGTAAAAGTTTAGGCTGTGGAATAATAGTCCCATGGTCCTCAAACTTATGCTTCCCTTTCCTATACAAGGCCTGTGTGTGCCAGCCATCTCTGCACATACCATTATGATACAATCACTGTAAGGAAAAAGGACACAGTAAAATGTTTGGACATCCTCCTTGCAGGGAGAATTTATGGGGACTTGGTTGTAAAGCCAGGAGCTGGCGCCATTATTGCTAGTACCAATATCAACCAGAGAGTTGGCATATGATTGATCTAAAGCTTGCCCATCCATCTAATTGAGAACTCTCATTTTGAAAGCTTGCTTTCTCTTGCCTACTTCAGAAGGCATTAATTAAGAGCCCCAGCTTAAAGGTTCTTCACTATGTGGAAGGACTTGTTTTAGGTTTCTATAGCCTACTTTAATTCTGCTTAGGTTTGCAGGAGATCCACAATTAAACTCGTGTTCTCTCCTTTGCACAATAAAACTCTTGGGCATCATTTGAAGGCTCAAGGCTAGACATTCAATGTTTCGCCGGCTCAACACTACATTACATCTGGTGAATACATATATTATATATTAATTATATAGTCATATATAATATTCATTATGTGTGTGTGTCTGTGTTAGTGAGTGGTAAGAGTCAAAATTACCAAACAGTCCAAGAAACAAAGCATAGGCTAGTTTAGTCTTCTCCAAATAAAAGACATTCTCCAATGCTCTATCAAGTACAGGTGCCTATAATTGGTTTCATTTAGATTGAAAAATGATGAAAGCCTAGTTTAATATACAACATTCACATTGTGTGCATAGTTTTTCTAACTTAAAATACACATTTTCTGGCATATATTCATGAATTGTCTTATTTGGACAGTAAATAACTCAATGAAGCTGATAGGGAGTGTCCCATAAAGCAAATTAGAACTAAGTGAAAAATTTATAAATCAGTAAAAAACATTTCTGGAAATGGCTGATAAATAGAATTCATGCTTTGGGATCCCATATAGCAAGTTGCAAAATATAAATTTAATTTCAACCTTCTTAGATGCCAATGAGAGATGGTAAAAGAAGAGAAGAGGGTATCATTTTTGTAGCTTGAATTGTATAAAAGGTAAAAATAAATAAGTTGTCCACAAGAATCCCATACAATGCCTCTAAGTGTCTTCATAGTGAAGACACAGCAATGTAAGGATTAATGTGCTCAACATCATCCTCCATCACTCACAATGGTATAGAATGTCATAAGGAACAAGGAGTTTTCCTGTGGGTAGGATAAGGGCATGATCAGCTGTGCTGAGACTCCTTATATGTTTGTGTCTTTCAGCTACAATTTAAAAGATAAAAAAAAAAAAAATCTTTCCTAAGTCTGACACTGAAATAAAAAACTACTTTCCACTAATGTAGCCCTTTGTTCATGAAGCTGGGTTACAAATGGTTTGCTGTAGGCACTGGGGTTGTGCTGAGAATCCTTTCTATTAAACCCAGAGGGGAGATGTGTGAGTCAGTTATTGACTAGGAGAGCCTCACAGCTCAGGTTAAAGAAATGAGCTATCCAAGGTGCTGGAGTCCATCACAGCAGAAGGGAATGGAATTTCCATGCACAATTCACTTCAGCTCCAGACATTTATTGAGAACTAATATGTATTAGGTACTGTTAAGCTGACATGATGAAGATGAATAAAACCTTGCCCCTGCTACCAAGTAGGTTATAATCAGGAAACAGAGAGCCAGGTCAAATAATATCAATCTTAGGTCAGGTCAACCCTAAAAGATACTTGGAACAAGGGAAGGCGCATCCATCCTAGCCCAAGGGGGTCAAAAATGGTAACCCTAATGAAAAGACCTGTGAGCTAAATATTTGAGAACACTCCCACTACTACTTTGTCCCCAGTCCACAAAAGATAGCCAGGTATGTAAAAAGTACAGGGGCACTGTGCTCATATGCATACCTGTGTGTTTGTTTTTGTGGTTGGGAGTAGAGGGGGATACTGTTGCAAACTTATGAAATTGTACGTGCAAAATCAAGAAAGCATGATACTGCAAAGAATGTTGTATACTACTGAAATTCATTATTAGAGGCAGAGAGTCACAGAGGGTTAGTATGGAGAAATAACCAGAGGCTAGGTCATGAAAGGGATTTGGACATTCTGCAAGCAGTTAAGTCACTAAAGAGGTTTGAAATGATAAAATTATGTGGTTTCTTCCCCATGCTAATCTACAACACTATAGTGACAGAACTTTTATAATCTATTAGGTGAATGATAGGAGCACAGGGGTCTAAGACAGTTCTATCACTTCTAATAGGTGATAGTGTACCAAAGCAACCAAAAAAAAAAAAAAAAAAAAAAAGAGCATCCACATTCCAGGTCTTTACATGCAAAGGGGCTTCTTTTAGATACATATTGGTCTCTCTCACTCAATTTCCTAATCATTCCAACTTTCTGACATTATGCTCCCTCTTCCTCTATATGATAACAGGAATGATCCTGGGTCCATCAGCCTCTAGTTAGAAGGCATTCTGTTGGGCGGGAAGTGTTTAGAAATAAGAATCATGGGTTCTCAGATTCTTCTAGGTGACCACTAACATTCATGCTTATCTCTAGCAACTGCCAACTCTCTGTGCCTCAATGTTCTAATATATATAATGGGCATTTGACAAGACCAGCCCTTACACCTCACAGAGTCAATATGAGGCATAGCTCTTTCCCAGAAATGTGTATGTCACACAGAGTTAGGGCTCTAGTATTGTCACTATAGGAGAGGAAAGCAAAGCAAAGCCATTGAGAAAAGGATCTAGAAATATAAAGGCCATTCTGTAAAACCCATAGAACTTTTCAATCATTCCTCTCCTTGTCAGTAGGCAATGAAAAATACATAGAAATATGACCACAGAAGAAATGCCAAATTCAACACTCATAATACCTATTCAATATTCAGCAATACATATGTGGTATTGCAGATGGTTGTGGGATGTGATGGTCTCTTTCCAACAGTTCTAAGGGGGAAAACAGAATGTTATAAGACAACAGCCAGTCATTTGGTGCATTCTGATTGTTTAAGTGATGTGAGAGTCAGCAATCATGTGCAAATTAAAATATAATTATGCACACAGACTATTCAGGATTAAGTCACATTTCAGGGATGTGTGCTAAAACATGAAACAGCCTTTGATAATACATTGTGACCATGATTTGCTATTTACCCAAGAATATTATTACTAAAACAAAGTACACAGGTACAGATTACTTAATGCGTTAATGTGAATGATAAATTAGGAGGCATGTAAGCTATGAAGCACTCATGCTACCTTAAAGGGTCAGTAAACAGTTTAGTTAAGTATGCATCAACAGACAGACACACTGTCCAGCTTGTCATTACTCCCTTGGCAGTGATTACTGCTTTGCTCTGAGGGGACTGGCTCCGTTTATTGGAGATATAATCAGTGCCACACCACACCATAATCCCCAGCTGGAAAATGTGCATTTAGGTAGCCCTGATGTGCGCTGGGCTATTGCTTACCCTGGCCAAATCTGTGACTGTAGGCAGGAACATAGTGGTGGTGGGCATGGTAAAAGTGAAGAGACTAAGCTTGTGGTAGAATGTAGGCAACTGGTTGACTCTTCCTTGTCTCCATTCTTCAGCACCCCTGGGCCAGTTCCACAAAGCCAAGCAATTGTAAGTGAGGTCCTCAATGGTAACATCTTGGGAACAGTTTGTGTACTATGGCCTTGAGATCTGTTTTCATTCCTCTGCAGACTTCTAGACCAGACAAGTCCCTATCACCCCTATCTTCCCATGACACATGGCAAATTTGGAGCACAGCTTGCTATTATAAGCTTGCTACTAAAAAGAAGTGTGACCTTTTCTCCTTGAAGCACCCTTGTATCATAAGAATTTTTCCTGGAATCCAGAGCTTCATGGAGTAAGTCACATCTCTGCTCTCTGGGTCAGATGCTTGATTCATGATTAATTTCTGAGGAAGAAGAGAATGGGGAAAACTCTTCTTTCTCTCACTTCATATTTATGAAAAAACTTTCATTTCCCATTTAATTTAGGCTCTGCCCCCACCCTTTCCAGTGTCTTGGGAGTGAGCTATTAGTCAATACTAAAGTCAACAAATTAACACAGACTTACTGAACATTAAACTGGGTGTGGAACTCATGGAAAGTACAATTGAAAGTTGGTTTTTTTTTTTTGTAATTACAATTCCAGCTGAGAAGATTAAAGGGTAACAAACAAAGTAATTTGAAAACAATAATAAAATGGCATGTTTTAAACAGCCAGGACACAATTAATGTATATGCTGTTTGCTTCCCAAATTATTTAAACAAACATAGTAAAGCACATGTGTGTAGAAAACAAACTGAGGGCTGGAGAGATGGCTCAGCCATTAAAGGCTAGGCTCACAACCAAATATATAAGAAAACAAACTGAAAAAACAACAGGCCAAGACAAGGAAAATGAGGCAGAGATATAATTATGCTTCAATGTTAGGATCACCTGATTGATGCCACAGTATGAGGATGGGCTTTAAGATTCCCAGTAGCCAAGGCAAAAAAAGGAACCGAGCATCTGGAGGTCTGGAATTTTCATGCACACGAAGAGGAAGTATTCTGAAGAAGCAAAGACTTCTACAGGAATTTATAATGAGGATCATCATATGAGAAATGTTGAACAACATAATGAACAACATCTTCCACAACAATTTTTAGGCAAACTGTAGAAATGGTATTCACTGGGCTGCTTCCTAAAATAGACTCTAGAAAAGTCACAGGCATGACAGCCCACAACTCAGTGGAGATATTTCTGCAAAGCATGAAGTTAATATGGTCCAGGACTGTAGATTTCTAAGCAGCCAGCAAGGATTTAATAAACATAAAGCAATAGATGATTGGCATGTACTTTGATCCAAGTTAACACTTACCAGTTGCCACAACTGCCTTCCTATCTGGAGCTAAAAAGGCAGTTGCTTTGGTGTTACTGGCAAGTACAATAATACTAAAGGAAGAGCCATGTGTTTTAGAAATTGCTTGTGAACACAGAGCCAACAGGTATTTTGTTATGAAATCTGGAACATTGACAGCTAGTTTTCTGGGGACTCTAAGGAAGGCTTAAAAGATGGGAACATGTTTTATCCTAGTGCCCACATAACAAGACAGAAAGATGAGTTTTTGGTTAGGTATTAAAGGGTATTTGTATACATTTTAATAAACTATCTGAGGTCATAAACTTATAAAGAGAAAACATGTATCTCTCTCTCTCTCTCTCTCTCTCTCTCTCTATATATATATATATATATATATATATATATGCTTAGGATTTTGGTGGTGTCAGCCTATGACAGGTGTCCACTGCTTAACTCCTGAGGAGGCAGCATGTGGAAATGAAAGCACATGGCATAGCAAAACTGCTTCTCCCATACCCAGAAAGCAAAGAGAAAACCAGAAAGGGGCCAAGGTCCCAAAACACCCCTCTGAGGCATACACCCAATAATCTAAGAACTCCCATATGATCCAGCTTCTAAAAGTTTCACCCCTCTCAGTAACATTACCCTAGAGATCATCCCTTTCATATTCAATATTCAAATTAGAGTAGTGTGTTTGGGACAGGAAGGGGGAAATAATTATATTCCAGATGCATATGGTCCATTCTTGTAATGTTTCCTTCTTCACTCACAATTCAGGTCTCTACAAATTTTCCATCCCAAGGCTACCAAAGGGCCTCTCATCTAAGTAGTAATATATTAAAGCATTGCTCATAATACAAGATGAATGTCACAACTGGATGTTGCTTGACCCGACTGGATCACTTTTTATTAGAAACAAAGCCCCAGAAACAGTGTCCTTTCATATGGCAGAGTACTAAGCCACCAGGGTTGCACTGTCTGATTCTGATGGGGTGGCTGGGCAGAGTCAGCTAGAATCCTCCCTGCAAATAACCTTTGAGGTGGCCTATGGTAAGCCTCCCAGCTCTGCCATGGGAGACTCAATCTTCGAACTTCCTGAAAAGAGACCAAAGGATAGTCAGAAGGGTCAGATGCATCATCCATTTCAGAGATCCCAAACTCATTGCCTCTAAACTAAGTTAGGTCTCTAGACTGACAGTGCAAATTTTTTTACATAAAATTCAAAAGTTCTGGATCTCTGTAAAAAATTGCAAGTCTGGCATCAGCGAGCTTATATTAGCTTACAGGTATTTTATTTGGTTGGTTTGGTGTGAGATTTTTAGAAAGTGTTCTATATAGCCCAGCCTGGAGTAACTGAGGATAGTCTTAAACATCTTATTCTCTTGCCTCTATGCCCTGAGTGCTGAGACTATAGGTATATACCAACATACCCAGTTTATGCAGTGCTAAGGAGTGATGCAGTGTTTCCTGCATGCCAGACAGGCACTCCACCAACTGAGCTGTGTCCCTAGCCTGGTACTAGCCTATGGGTCGATTAAGCCCTGCCCACTAGTCACAGCAGGGTTCCTGTGTTCTGCCCTAGTCCCAGTAGTCTCCAGAATTTTCTGATAGACTCAGCTTATCCATTTATAGGGCCTGCCACAGCCTATGTGCATTTGAGTTTTAATCCTTGATTTGGTACATTCATGGTTTATCCCAAAGAGGGGGGATGAGACCTTGATCAAGGTCATATATAAACTTCCTGACAGAGCCAAGAGTTGACAGTACCTTGTCGAGCCTCCCAGATCTCTATACCACAGATTGAAGCCCTAACCAGACTGAATAGGACCATGCCTTGTCTCATGACCAGGAAAGGACTCAGGAGCATGCCAGAGACAAACTCCACACCATTCAAAGAAATTTGCCCCAGGCTAGCTTTGCCTGCAATATTATTTGACAGCATCCTCCAGAAAAATCAATTTGTTTAAAACAGTAACTGTTTTCCAGGTTGAAAATGTTTGGCATAGGCAAAGAAGGAAGTCTCATGTTCCCTTTAAAGCCCTCTCTAACCTATGAACAAGCTGAATTATTTACCATGTACACATACCCAACAAAATCGGTTGAAGTACATTTTCTTGGGGGAGGGACATTTAAAATTTAAAAACATAAGAGTTTAGTTCTCTGAGAGCATTTCTCCCAGCACACAATGTCTTTCTTTGTTATAACACTTGAGAGTGCGTTTGTCACTATTTTGTACTTTAAAAGACACAAGGAAGGGTGGGGAAAGAAAAGCTCCTGATCCTCGGCTCTCATTTAGAAGCAAAGCAAAATGAAGGGAGGGTGAGAAGCTGGAAGGAATGGCTTTGCCTAGATGAAGAAATCACAGGCAGAACATTTCCAAGCTGCTAAACACCAGAAGGAGATAACAGGCAATGTGTGAAATGCCAATTATGATGGTAACTATAATGGAAACAGTCCTAACAGCAGTCCACACTGTGCTTTGGAAAGCCCCAAGTGCCAGGCAGATGGAATCTTCCTGCATGGGTGCTTGATGCCGGGGCTTTCCTTACCTGGGAGCCCTGTAGTTCCAGGGCCTCAGTCAGGTAGGAAGCCCTAACGCAGCTCACCAGAAAAGACACCATCAGTCCTCCTCTGCCATGCTAATTACTTGTCTTCTTCCCTAGGGCACATCTGGGTTCCCTGCCTTTCCCAGAGCAGTCCCTTAATGCGCCCTCCCCACTGTGTTCATTGCATGTGGCTGGAACCTCTGCTCCTCCTTCCTCCTTCCATCTCTGTCACCTCCAGCCAAGGCTACAGCCTTCTCTTCAGCTCTTGCCTCCATAAAGCCTAGGCACGGCACCCCCTCCAGTTGGAATTCTACTTTCCTTGTCCTGGCCGCTGGCCTGTTGCAACTCCTTCCTGGCACTTACTGTACTGACTCTGGCTGTGCCCCGCTGGTTCAGCTGTCACTATTGCTAACTAGATGGCGAGTTTCTTGAGATGCGAACAATGGCTCGGCTGTTTATGCCTCCAAAATCTCCAGGGTTTTGTTGTTGTTCTGCTTTTTTGTCCATAACCATTTGATAAATGTTTAATGGAAATAGGACTCTACTTTTAAAAAATGCACTATGTGGCTGGAATGAGAAGGACCATGTGATGCCAGGAAGGAGGGATACTGCTTCATCATGGAACATAGCCTTAGGTCACTCGGTCAGCTCAATACAACCAAAAATGGGCTTTCCTCCCCCATACCGTCTCACCACCCACTCCCAATGGCAGCATATGTCCTGGCACCCTGTGTGAGAGATATAAATGGACCAGTTTTAGTCCCCAACACTTCCGTGTCCTTTTCTGTCTCAGAGAGAGGAATGGTGTCCTTCTGAGGCCTCATTAACCAGTCTTCCAGCCTGTCCTCCTCTCAGACCACACCATGACCTGCCCCTTCTCACATTGGCCTGGCCTCCTTCTAGGAAAAAGACTGGCTTTTCTCCTGTTGTGCTAAAGCAGAACTATCCTTCCTTCAAGGCTTCTTTTTTCCATAGGCCAAGTTCTCCTGCCTACCCACGTCCACAGTCGCTGTTATAGATGATCTCTTCACCCCAGAAAATGAATCACCTTCACAGGGGCCAACACGTTAGTACGTGTCCCTCTTCCCCTTTCATGAGCATCACAGTTTGGCTTAGCCTTTAGGAAGATGCCCCAAATCCCTGACTCCCCTGCTGCTTCTCTCCCCACACATACAGTACCCAAGAGTGCAGCTCAATACCACCTCACCAGTACCCAACCACCATTCCTGCTGCCCTCCGACTCTGGGGGCCAAAGTCAAGAGGGATTGAGCAACAGGACAAGCCAAGCTACTGGGTGCCAGGAGCTCTTCCTGGTTTGCACCATTCCAGACTGAA
Source organism: Onychomys torridus (assembly GCF_903995425.1). Taxonomy (NCBI): domain Eukaryota; kingdom Metazoa; phylum Chordata; class Mammalia; order Rodentia; family Cricetidae; genus Onychomys; species Onychomys torridus. Next base: position 34,889,966 of record NC_050453.1, read on the forward strand.
TCCAAGACCTCCCTGGTCAGGCTACCAGCCAACCACGCTTCCTTCCGGACTGGCATCCTTCCAGTTACTCTCGCCTTCTGACTTGCTTTAGCACACCGAACTCCCTCCGCGTGGTTGGTTTTCAGCATCTCCTACTCCAGACTCTTCCCCAGACTACCCTCCTCCATAGTCAAGCCTCAGCTCAGTAGTCCTCTCCATGAACCTCTCTTCTTCATTTCCTGTTTAAAGGATACCCTGACCTCCACCTGCTGCCTGTCTTAATTACACAGTGTGCTATTTGCTTCTCAATATTCAGCACTGGTTTGGAGACATCTGAAACTATGGTGTCGCTGTGTCACTTGTTTGTGCGAGGCTTGCCCCTCCATCATTCTGCCGAGAATTTCACCATGGCAGACATCACTTTTTTTTTTTTCATGACTTTACCTCAGAACTGAGTACTGGGCCTTGCATAGGGGATGGGTCCTCTCCCAGTGCAGCTGGCAGGTGTCTCCCCTCCTCTCTGCAGTGTTCCACCACACAGCTGTCTGCACAGCCATCATATCCACCCTACCTGTACCTGCCTAGAAACTTCTCCGCTGGCTTTCCCTCATTCTCACCCCTAACCGCTCTGTGAGTGCTGTTTCCACTGCCTGGAAGATGTGGCTTTCATTTCTCTTGAACTAGTAAAATATTATGACTTCCCCCTGTTAATATGTGTTAAGATGATTAAGGATTAATATTAAAAACAAATAAGAGTAAAACATGGTGTCAAGTAGAGCCTCTCAAACTGGAGTCAACAGAACCCTGGGGGATTTTTAAATTTTATGCTTTCATTTTGATATCCATCTTCTAAAAGTAGTACTTAATAAAAGCATATCTTGCTTTATCAAGTTGGCTACCTCATAACAAAGTACTTTGCCCTGACAGAAATGCCTGCACTGTATTATTGCTCTACAACCTTAGCAGTAAGGAGGCTATGCTTATGTGATAAGCTAAGGAGAAGTCTGCTACCAGAAAGCAGAGGCCCCCCTCCCCCCTTCTGTAGATCCCTATCATTACTCCATCCTCACCCCATTGCTTTCCCTCCCCCACCCTATCACTACCCCTCTTCTCTCATGAAGACCTCTACCCTACCTTTTCCCAATCATATTTCTAAGTCCTCCTCTATAATCAAGACAAAGGGGAGGAGGCCCTTAGGACTGAAGGACCCAGTCATTGGAAAAATGCTTTCGTCCTGGCAGAGGGTTCAGCAAATCCCCTGAGGGAAAAGGAAGAGTAAGGGGAAGGAAGATAAGGAGGACCAGATCCAGAGAGGAATGTGAGAATATCTGCCCTAAGAAGAAAAATCCAAGCCAATATATTTTTTAAAAATATATGTATAAGAAAATTAAGATGGAATGGGTAACTTTCAAAGTGTGTGTGTGTGTGTGTGTGTGTGTGTGTGTGTGTGTGTGTGTGTACGCGCGCATATGTTCCAGACACTGAAAAGGTAATTGGGGCACTTCAGTCTTAGACCTGATCACTTACAAAGGTAAATGTTCAAGTTATAGATAGTGTCTGCATTTTAAAAGCTGTTCTGGAAAATAGAATAAAAAAGAAAGCCAATTCATTTCAGAATGTTGATGCTATTGTGAGCCTAAAGTTGAGCAAGGACAAAAACAGAATGGATTTATTACATTATTACAAAACTCCTAGAAGAAACAGTGACATTGGAATCTCATCATGAATAGAAGGACTACAACCCAGTAAGAGTTAACACATGAAGAAAGTATTTCAACATCAGAGGATCTGCTTCAAATCACTGATCATGGGTGAAGAAATAATTGTACTAACATTTTAATATAGTCAAAGTATTTGCTGAAGCGTAAATATACTTATTTAAAATGACTTAAAAAACAAGAACAGGACTTCCTCACACTGATAAAGCTGAATACTAAAAGGCTAGAGACATTTTGTGCCCTTAAGCAAATAGATTACTTTATATTTCTGAATGAGAGCATATTTATCATTGAGTCAGAAAAAGAATTTTTGAACAAAATTTGAGTGGGACAAGGAACAAGATGAAAAATTAATAGATTTAATTACATCAAAATTAAAAATCTATACTCACTGGTAGCCATGATAAGTCAAATTCACAAAGAGGACATGAGCATGAAAATGAATTTTTCAATATATGAAACCAGGAAGAAGTGAATATCTGCATTATTAAATAATTCCTGCCAATTAACAGAAAGTAAACCTAATAGAAAAGTAGGAAAAACCTACAGGTAGAGAATTCACTGCAGGAGAAAACAAACAGGCTAACACATGTTTCTCAAGATGGTCAACCCTGCTATTGATTTTTTTAAAATGCTAATTAAAACAGTGGAGTAATACTTCACACCTATCAAGTTGGCAAACATTTTAAAGTCAGACACTAGGCACTGTCAGGTTGGGTAAGAAGTGAAAGGGGGAAACATGTAATGTCATGCTCCCTGCTGCTGAGAGTATAAGTGAGCATCATGACTGTGGAGAACAGCTGCACTGAAATTTTCTACATGCAGCTCATCTGAGGACCACCAGGCCAGTTTTGGGGACACACTCTGGGGAAACACTCCCCTGGGTCTACAAGGACACTTGCAGAACTCTATTTGTGGCATCCAGCAACTGGAGGAACCATAAGTGTCCCATGATGTATCTTCACCAATAGCCTCTTGGTCTCTCACAATGCCATGCCTCAGCAATTCTCCATGACCCCTTTAATTCTGCAACCCTCATGCTGTCTGAAAGAGCAACACTCAGGAGTGCAGGTCATTCTGAAAATGGCAGTCCGTGAGAACGTGAGAGACAGAATGATTCTATCCATCACTCAACAGATACACCAACTAAAACCAATCTGAAAAACACTATGTATATTTATTTTGCAACAAATTTTTTAAAGATGTCCAAGAACGTGCAGTTAGAGCATATGGGGATGGGAGGGTGCTGGGAGAGTAGATACCAGGGATCAGAGGAGAAAATTAAAATAGAAGAGCACAAGGGAGTCATTTGCTATGGGCAAACCAGGATAATTTGCTGTGATTTGAGAAACATAATTAATTCAATTTTTATAGCCTGAGTTTGCAGAAAAAGACATGTGCTGCAAACATGGGGCCACTACATATCAGATGCAGCTCTCTGGAAGGGAGAAAGGTTGGCATTGTGATACTCAGTAGTCTGCCTGGCCATTCACTTTGCAAACAGGTATTTACCCTTTGAAAGATAAGAACGCATTGAATTAAACTGACGTGATGAACTTGAAGGTAGGATTTTTTCATTTAATTGATAAATTTGCTTTTGTTTTATTATTATACAATATTCTCAAGCACTGGGGGATGCATGCCTGGTTTTTCTGTTCATAAAAACTTAAGCATCCTTGATCATAAGTATAATATAAATTGTGAGTTACTGAGAATATTTTGCATGGGGATTTTTTTTCCTTATTACCTTGTGTCAAATGCTGCTGCAGAAGCTGACATTTCCTGCCCCCGGGGGTCTGAGTGTTATCTTCAGGCAAGCTGGTGTGATGCCCCAAATGTGCAGCTATGCCTTTTGCTCCTTCCATCCTTGAGAGTGTTTCTGCAAATTCTCCCAAATCCTTCTTGCTTATTGCCTTTCATGGCTCTCAGACACCCAATTTGGTGTATGCATGCAAAGTTTTATTCTTTTTTTCCAAAATGGAAGTGTTCAAAAGCAAGCTGCTGGTTTAGCTGCAGAAACTCGGAGATATTTGAAAAACATCTAAAAGTAGCAGTGGACAAACAGACTGCACATGTGAAGGAATAAAGGAATTTTATTGATTGGTCTTCCTGGGAAAGATGATGGGTGCTATGTGGTCTCTCTAAATTACAATATAATATTGTCTTATTTTTTTAAAGAAGTTACTCATGGAGAAACACTGCTGTCTCCTATTGAGTGTCTTGACTTTGTGGGATCACTCAGTTTACATATTGTTGCAGTGAGGACTATCATCACATGATCACATGTTACACAGACCCCAAGGTCTAGTGAAGGTGGACTATCCCACACCCACTCCCTAGGGGTTCCTCCCTCCTTGGGAATGCTACCTCTTTCTGTCTACCTAGCCTCCATCTGTCAAATGGTTTTTAACTTTATCTCCATGAATGCCTTCAACCATCACCACAGAATCATTCTTTCTTACACCAAGCATGTGGGACTTCCTCCCTTCTCTCCTCTGCCTGTTTGACAATGATGACTGGTTTAGGGTAACAGTATATTAGTGCATGAGTGGTATCCCTTGCACTCAGGAAGGGTGGCTTATTAATGTCCCAGCCCATACACCCTGCACATGAAACTCATTGTAGGCAGCCAATATCCCATAAATGGTCCATGAAATAAATCAAAAATACAATTCTCTCTCTTTTAAACTGTCAAATCTCTGCCCCTCCCCCTGGAATACTAATTCCTTACTGGGGTCCCACATGTTTTCTCAATCATTCATCCCATGTCCAATTCCACAACAATAACAACAAAACATTTAGTTTTTGTGAGAAGACCATTATCATTGTCCTCGTTTTGCAAAGAAACCAAGGCTCAGAGTGGCCATCCGTTGTTACTCAGCAAATCATTGGCAAGAACTGAGACTCAAACCCTGTTCTGCCAGGTTCTTTACTCAATTCTCCTATCACCACACTAGATAAAACAGAATGCTGCTGGTGAACACTGGGAATCTTCAAGGCCTAGTCCCCTCAAAGAGGATGAGGCATGTGTGATAATACTTGGAACATTGTGAAGGATTATTATCCATGTAACTATTATAATGGTTGTGATTACTATTGCATCTCTCATTACTATTAGCAAAGTCCAAGCATGACCTTACTTGATAAGTTCTACTAGCCCTTCTCTGAGTAGGAGCCAAGGCCCTGGCCTGTGGAAAAAGTAAAGGGGACAGGGAGATCTCAGAGGTTGGTGATCCTGAAGAGGAAATTCATCAGGGTTAGGGAGAGAGTTGGAATGGGGATGCCTGATCTGGGCAGCCTTGTGTGGTTATGCTAGTTGTTCTGCCCACAGGCTTAGGCACCAGGGTCTGTAGCACAAGTCATTAGAAGGTCTTATTAATAAAAACAAACCCAGAGCCAGGTATCAGGGTGAACGCTGAAAGATCAGAGAGACAGAACCAGCCACAACTAACCTCACCTTGCCAATTCCTCAGCTGACCTTGTTTCTTCAGAGCAGAAACCTGTGTCTTCATCTGAATAGATCTCAGCTGAACTGCTGCTAAAAGCCTAGAAGCTTAACAAAACTTAGTTCCTGGTCCTCATGCTTTATATACCTTTCTGCTTCCTGCCATCAGTTTCCTGAGATTAAAGGTGTCTGTCACCACACCTGGCAGTTCCCAGTGTGGCCTTGAACTCACAGAGATCCATGGATCTCTGTCTCCCAAGTGATAGGATTAAAGGTGTGAGTGCCACCATTTTCTGGCCTCTATGTCTGTCTAGTGGCTGTTGTGTTCTCTGACCCAAGATAAGTTTATTAGGGTGCACAATATATTGGGAGACACAATATCACCACAAGGGTCAAGTTCTGGAATCATCTAGGGTTCTGTTACCAAGCCTTTGTGCCCTGCACAGGAGGGTAGATCAGAGAGGAAAGAGTGGAGCCACACTAATATATCAAGTCATGGGTCTATCTGCCCAGACCAAGCACCTTTAAAACATCTGTCCACACCAGGCGGTGGTGGCGCACGCCTTTAATCCCAGCACTCGGGAGGCAGAGGCAGGAGGATCTCTGTGAGTTCGAGGCCAGCCTGGACTACCAAGTGAGTTCCAGGAAAAGGCACAAAGCTACACAGAGAAACCCTGTCTTGAAAAACCAAAACCAAAATAAAAATAAAAATAAACAAACAAACAAACAAACAAATAAATAAATAAAACATCTGTCCACACAGGGAGAGAGCAGGAGGAAATACTACCAACTTCCTGCCAGCCCCCATCAGCACACCAAGCTCTCTGTCAGCCTTGAGTGAACCCTGAGGTGAGCACAAAATGACCTTTCCTGTATGGCAAGGCAAGCAGAAAAACCCCTGCTAGCTAATATAGGGCAGTCATCAGCTGTCAGACAAAAATATTTGTCAGTTCCTGCTGACTGGAGTTGGGTCGGAACCAGTGACCCCCGCAGCACAAATCCCCTGACTCCATTAAGGCAGTAGCACAGCACAGCCTAGTTTCTGATGATGCTTCAGTCCTGAAGCTGATGCCACTGGTGCATGGGACTCAGGCATAAACCTGGATGGGCTTGGACCTCCCACTGAGCCATTCTACTACCTGTGCTCTCTTCTGCCTCAGTTAGCCCAGCCTAGGGGTAATAGCATCGCCAGATGAAATAAAGGTAGTGCTCATGGTGTGACAGCTCAGAACAATAGAGCTTTAGGTCATATCAGCCCTATCCTGGGAGCTGGCAGAGGTGAGATGGGGACTCTGCAGATACAGGGCTTATTCCAAGCTGTGGGACATATTTCAAGTAAAGCTGTATGTGGTTGTGTTTATGTTGTGAATTATGTGCAGAATGTGTGCTTTGTATGTGTATGGCATGTACATGTGGTTGTGTATAAAAGGATGTGGGTGCGCTTGGACATGTCTATACTTTTGAATATGTAGATGTCTTTGTGTGGGTTTGTTCTAGGAAGCTGGGTATAAGGATGAGGCAGAGGCAGGACATGTGAAGAAAGCAGAAATAAATAGGTACAGGGAGCAGGAAAGAAAGATACTGATAAGGAGTTGGAAGGATAATGGAAAGGGGAAATAATTACCCTGTAGAAGTGGCTGGTTCTTAGAAGCAGAAGACTACTAGGCCATGTTTAAGTAGACGGATGCTCTGAGGGCCCCATTGCTGACCCAGGTTAATGAATGGGAGGGAAAGGAGCAGCTGCAGAAGAACACTACCCCACTTGGGTGGCCTCAGTGTCCTACACAGTACCATTCAGAAAGCATGGGCTGGGACAGATGACAAGCCTCTATGGCACTCATTTCAGAACCTTGAGCCCATGGCCCATTCTCCAAAGCCCCAGCCCAGGGTTCTCCCTCTCAACCTGTCCCTAGAGAGACATGATATCTGCACATCTCATGGTTGGGAGTCATACCTGCTGCATCCTCACCCCAGTCAAGGGAGCATCCCCTCAAGTAAGCAGGACTCAGTTCCCACCAGCCTGGAACTCTGCTGCATCAGTGTAAGCATCTTCCCCATCAAGTACAGGACAGTGAAGGAGGAAGCATTACTTCCTTCGGCCTTACCAGGGAGGAGAACTGAGTTGTGAGGTTGATGAACAGGGTCTACTCACTCCATATATTATCCTGAGGACATGAAGGGACTGAGTGTAAAACATGAAGACTCAGAAGGTAAGCCAGCCTTACAGGTGGGTAAGTTGGTCTCTGCACTCCACATAGAGTGCTGATAGGGTTGAGTATCCTGCTCTGATAACAAAGTATCACCCTATCTCTACCACCACCTGTGGTTCTGGGCACAAAAGTCCTTGCTGGAAACTTTGAAGACCATCTTTCAAATAAGGATATTATTCTCAAGTGGTCCCAGGGGCTAGGACTTTTTCAAAGCCAGTGCCTGAGAGCTGGCAATGCCTCTTCCCTTCTGCTCCCTTCAGTCGTTCACATCACTCAAACCTTTGACTGGGTCACACACACTTTGTGATAAACGCATTTCCATTGATTCCTTGAAAGCAGAGGTTCACAAACAGGGAATTCTCTTCTTTCCAAAATCAATACTAAAAGATAGAATTTCTCTTACACTCCCTCGCCAATCTCCAGAGCCCATTCTGAGAACCTGAACTGGAGAGGAGGAAGAGAGAGAACACCAACAAATTCTAAATGTAAACTAGACATACCATGTCTGGTTTCCACATAGGTTTTTCTAGAGACTCTGAGCTGAGCTAGACTGCACGAAGGTGGGTACCAAATGCCTGGTGAGAGGTTCAAACAAATCCATACTTTTCAAGTTGGGAGATGGGGGAGGAGGAAGATGGGTGTAGAGGTCGCTGTCTCTATACCCCCTCCACACAGTTTTTAGAGTGCTGAGAATTCCAGGCAATCAGGACCCCATAACCAGCCACTGAGGTCTCTGCTGGGCAGGATGGGCAGGAAGAGTAAGGTGGCAAAGAATCAGCTTACTAGGAAGCCTAGAACTGTAGACACTCAGATTGGAAAGGGTCAAGGATCTGGACAGAAAAAGAATAAGTCCCAAGCTTACTAGAAAAGATCCTCTTTAACCTAGTATGGATGGAGGAAAGGCCAAGGAGTCTGTCGAGGATGAGTGTTAGCCAGAAGCCAACTGTTCCAGAGGTCCTGGGTCCTATGTCCTGTGAGGATGGAGAGAAGAGATGGAGAGGCCCACAGACTCCACTTCTCTCCTGATTGGGTATGTTGACTCATCAAGCACCTCCCTCCAAGACCCTCAGCACAAACCCTATAGAGGAGCCCAGCAGAGCCAGCATAGAACCCTCATGGCAGAAGCTTCAGGAGTCAGGACTTAAAAAGGGGGAGGGACAAAGAGCAAAGTTGAACACTGTTTCTTTACACCCCCACCCATCAGATGGAAGATGCTCTCCGTTCCATTCTTTCACCACAGCCATTTCGAGGGACAGGAAGCTCCTGCAGAAGACTCTGAGCACGGAGACCTGGGTGCCCTACAGAGACCACAGCTGCAGAAAGGACACTGATGTAGTACCTGGAAGCTGGATAGACTCTAGTAAGGAGGGGTGGGACAGATGGCGGGTTGCTGGGAAAGCACAGGTGCTCATGCAATAGGGTAATTTTGATGGTTTTATCTTTCCTTCATCACTAATCTTAACTTTTGCTATGATATTTTTTTTCTGCAGATAAATTTTTGAGGTGGATTTGGGGTGAGTGCCAGAAAACTAAGGACCTAAGGACCACTGACCCAGACACTCACTGTATGACAGAGACCTGGGTTCTCCTCCCAAAGCTAACAGCTTGAGTGACTTCCAGTGACTCCTACTAATCTCTCCCAATCAGTTGCTTTGCCATTCCAATGAGGGAACTGAACTGGTCTAAGGTTCTGAAGAAAGCAGTGTGAGATGTGACTCAGAAGGCCTGGACAACTCGGGTGGTAAGGAAGGACTGAAGACAGACACAGTAGACAGGCAGTTGCCATTGAGCTGTTTCTTTGGTCCCTGCAGGGCTCAGGCCAGCAAAGGAACTGAGTACAGCCCCAGAGATAGTCTGTTGGGTCCCATGGAAAGGTGACAATCCAACCAGCAGAAAGAGAACTGTAGGATGGATTGTAGACTTCCTTATTGTCATTGACCAGTCAAATCTTTTCACATTTCCATATACCTCTGTCTCTCCATCCATAAGATACCTGTATAGCCCCTGGGCTCTCCATGAGTACCAAGTGAGGATGGTTATCAAAGGTCTTTAAGAAGAATAGGCCTTTTTCAATGTTTGTTTGTTGAGTATTTATGGAAATCACAAAACCATGCTCAGTATAATCATAGACACTTGGAAGTCCACAGTTCCTCAGAGTATGGCACTCCTGTTAGATTTGACATGACTGGAATAGATTTGGCAATTAAAGAGACAGACAATGGAACATGTGTGGCATGGAAACAGAAGAGAGGACCAACAAGATTCAGTAAGGGAAGGAGAAAGGCAGTGGGTGGCAAATAAGAACAAAGTATGGCATATATAATGTATATGGTTGAGGGTGGCATTATGGTATTATTTTAAAAAGAAAGCAGAGCCAGTGGGTGAAGGCACTTCTTCTGAGCCTGATGACCTGAACCTCATTCCAGGAACCCACATGGGAAGGAGGGAACTAACTCTGCAAATTGTCCTATGAACTCTACCTACATTCATATCATGATGGGTAAACATACACACATACCACATACATAGGTATACATAGACACACAAGATAGAGACAGATGGACAGATAGATAGATAGATGATAGATAGATACTAAAATTGTAAAGAAAAGAAAAGGGAAAATAATGGGACTAACAGATAGGAAAGGAAGCACCAGAAATTTCGGGTCTTTGAGGGTGAGGGGCATGACGTTGGTCATAGCAGCTTGTGGCCACAGCACTTAGGCCAGAGAATCGGGATATTTGTGAACATTTTCTTGGGCAGTACCTCCTACTGTTTGTTTATTCCATTATCACCAGCATCCATCCACAGAGCCCTGCTCTCCATCAGCTTCAAGGAGTACCAAGGATTCCAGTCAGTAGTTAAGAATGGATGGAGGCTTCGGAGCATTGTGGAAGGAGCCACCTTGTAGAGGGGCAAGATCTGCAATAGTGAAAGTAAATCTGGGTCACACCAGCCCCAACTGACCTGAGAAGTAACAGACACGAGCCATCCAACTGGCCCCATCTGAAGCCCTGATCCTTAGGCTTTTGAGAAATGGCAAAGTAGAGGTTGCTTTCAGCAATAAACAGTGAGACAGGAAGTCAGAACAGGGGTGAGGCATCCAAGTGACACTTTATTGCAGTGACATAGAGGAAGGCTTTACTAAGCTAGAATCCCTACTTTGCACTATGCCTTCAACTATACCTAAGGACAGCCCTGTAGTCTTTAACAGACAGTGGGAGTAAAGCTCATGTCTTCCCTTAGCAAAGGATTGGGCTGCAAATCCTCAGTCAATAAAGGAAAATTTAAGGAGATTAAGGTTGCTGCCATGATGTACATGCTTCTCTCCTTTCAAGAACATTCTCTCCTGAGTTCGTTTTGATCTTTCTATTGTCTTCCTCTTCTACATTTACCATCTTTATCCTCCCTTTCCCTGTCTCCTTCCAAGCACTTTTTCCAAACTTGGGATTTCATTCCCACTCCTTTGTATGATTTCCTCGCATCTGGTTCTAGGCATCTTAGCTATACATCCTCCCAGAGCAGATATAATATCCTCCATAGCCATTCTCTGGCCCACAGAGGATGATGCATTCAATGTTTCTATACTCAGGAGCAGGTAAAGGTAGTCTTTTCACAACCTGCAAGGGGAAATTATAATTCCCATTCCCAGCCCTGACAGCACTGTAGCCCATAGGTGAATGTTTAGAGGGATTGGGATTCCCGACATTTGGCTATTTTAAGGAAGAAGGTATCAGGGTTAGGACATAGAGGTTATTACCAGAAACCATAGATGAGCAAAAAGAGGAGGCAGATTTGTGTCTTGAATATTCAGTAGTGTCAGATATTCAGGTTTGGGCAAGAATGACCAAGGCAATGTCATGATATTTAATAATGTTTTGTGCTTACCACACAGCTCTCTGGAGTTTCAAAGCACTCTCCTATGTCCTCTATTTTATTCATCCTTTAGGATCTCTTATCTTGTATACCCCAGGCCCCATAAAATAACCTGCTTACCCATCAGACACTACCATGACTCTCATCTCTTTCAAACCTAGTGGATGCCCGTTGCTCTGAGCATCCCATCTCATGATTTGGCTCCTGATAATTTACTGTTCTGTCTTTTAGATGTGTCTCCTTGTCTTGAAGAGAGGGATCAGACACACCTAGTGCTTCTTCAGTACCTCTTCAGAGCTTGGCTTGGTGTGAGTATCTGTAAGTCAAGTGTTCAAGAGGCCAAGGCTGGCCCATGGATCTTGGGTCAGACTGAGCTATATAATGTGATTCTGTCTCAATGAAAAGGAAAAGGAAGATGATAGAAGAGGAGAAAGAGGAACAGAAGAAAGAGGAGAAAGGGGGAAGAAGAAGAACAGGAAGAGGAAAAGGAGAAACAGGAGGAGGAAGAAGAGGAGAAGATATAGAAGTTCCATTCTAACTCCAGACCTAGTAAATCAGAATGCTTAATGGGATCTCCAAGTGATGTTGATACTCATTCTTCCCATGTGAAGAGCACTGGTCTAATTAGTGCATTTCAACCAGCTTTAATGGGAGCAGATTATGAGTATTCCACTGTAGGAAGTGGATTTGGATGCTCCGCTACATACCACGTTGAGTGACATTACCTAGAAAGCATCTTGTCCAAGAAAAGAAGCCAGGATGAGAGCTCCAGAATAAGGAACAGGAACAGGGATCCTAACTCCTTCAGTAGACCTCTGTTTAAGTGCTCATGTGATTTGAGGAGAAATGTCTTGTTATGGACAGCCCAGTGCTGCTCCTTGACAACTACTGTGGTCCTTTAATGCCACTTACATATGCAGTATGGTGTCCCCACAACAGGGAGGCGATGTTCTTTAACCATGGCCAATCTGAGACTAGCTTACTGGGTCCCAGGATACAATCCATGCAGGCAGGAGACAGAATGGCTCAACCGCCCAGGAGTGGGGAGAAAGGGAAGCAAATCCCAGAGGCTGGCAGTCACCTGGCATCTCAAAGAAGCCAGAGGCTGGCATTCAATGCTGCTGGGATCGGCCTAAGAATCATCATTTTTAACACCTGCCATGATTAGCACCATGCAAATAGTACATATACCCTGACTAATGATCTCAACAGCTCTATGAGACAGTATCACAGCCTCCCTTTAAGAATAAACAAGCCAAAAGAAGCAAATGACCTACGTGAGTTCCAGTGGATGGTGAGCGATGAGGCTGTACTCTGATTTGCTTACCTCCAGTCTTGTGGTCTCTGGTGGCCCTGTGTCTCCTTGCCCAGCAGCACACAGATGCTCTGGGATGGCAGTTCGCTTGTTGGGATCCCAGGCCTCTGCAATGGAGAAGGCTCCGGGGCTAAGTAAGATCTACACTGGGAATGACTGCCTGCCAGGATCATGCCAAATTCATTAGATGCCCTCCTCCTCAAAAGCCTGAGCATCTGCTTCTGCCTTGGTTTCCCCCATCTTCTCCTGGCAGGCAGCAGTAAGTGATGATGAATTATCTCACTGGGGAGAGTGATGAAGAGATAATGAGAGTGAAGCAGATGAAAGATAAAATGAAGTCACCACCGTAATTACTGCTTCCGCGGAGACACCCTCCTTCCCTGTGAGGAAAGCAGAAAGAATTCCCCAGCGTCCCTGGCAGCAGGACCAGGGCTTATCCCAGGTGCATGAACTGGCTTTTTGGAGCCCATTTCCTGTGCTGGGATACCTGGCTCAGCCTTGACACAATGGGGAGGGGCTAGGCTCTCCTTCAACTTGGTATGCCAGACTTTGTTGACTACCATGGGAGGCCTTACCCACTCTGAGGAGTGGATGGGGGCAGAGTGGGAGGGAGGTGAGGAGGCAGGAGAAGGGGAGGGAGGGGGAACTGGGGTTGGTGTGTAAAATGAAAAAAAATTAATAAATAATTTTTTTTTTTAAAGAATTCCCCAGCAACCCATCACCAAACATGGAGCCTGGCTGGCAGTGTGGTAGTTGAAAGTCAATGAATGGAACCCCCAAAGTCTATCCAACATCATGCCTGGGTCTCCTCAGAACCAAATCCCATGGTCCTCATGCAACAGGTCAGCTGAGCAATCGGCAACCATGTGAGGTGACTTTACACCTACCTTCCCCCTCCACACAGTACACTGCTTAGGAATAAATCACATTTTAGTAAACTTGTACATGCTTCAGTGAAGAGCATGTAATTACCCAAGTGGATGTTTTTCCAGTAGAAACTTGAGTTAAATGTTTTCTTTTTTTAAAAATGGTCCCTACACAAGTACAAATATTAGCAACCACCAACCAAGTTAGGGTTTCTGGTGGATGAACAGTAATGTTGAAGAGGAACGCTGTAAACCATCAGATGTGAGGTCGTAGAGCTGGCTGTGGGGCGGACTCTTGGTAGTGAACAAGAAAAGCACAGCAATGCAAGGAAGGCATCCCTTTACATTTTCAGAAACCTCTCCAGCTTCTGTGCATCTTCAAGTCTCGAGCAGAAATGCTACCAACAGCCTGATTCTTGCACTCTGTAAAAGGACTGTATCAGAGCACTACAGGGCCCTTGTCCTCCCTGTGGCTTGCAGCATGGCAGTCCTCTCTGTCACATCTCCTTATCCCCTTTTCTTTGTGGTCAGGCAACAGTTAATGGTCTACTCCCAGTTTGCAAAGTATAGGAAACGTCCTCATAGGCACCAGATTGGGGTCACAAAATTCATTTCACTCATACTGTGACCTCTGCCACTGCAGTATTTCCTGCCTCCTGGGGCATGAGGCTGGTTGCTTCATTAACCCTGAAGGGCTGCCAAAGCCCATTTGGGGATTTTAGTAACACGAGGATCTAGTAGTCTGGGGCTTGAGAGCTCAGATCCAAGCAAGGTACAAAGCCAGGTGAGAGAAATCTGGGGAGATTTGGCTGCTCTTGCATTCTGCACTAGGGCATGAGAAAGGGAAGCTGGGTAGCATCTGAGCAACCAAGGGAAGAGAAGCATTTTATTTCGAGTTGGCACTTGATAAGGAACTGAGCTTTTAGCCTTGCCTGGTAGTTACTCACTTCTTCAGCTACCATTTATTGCACATCTTACCACATGCTAGACTTAGTGCTACACAGGAATAAGGAGCTATATACGGGTTGCCAGTGCTAAGGGGTGGAGACTAGCATGCTGAGGTGAAGGGGGACATGGAGTAATAGCTATGAATCCTTGAATCCAGGGACATGCTCATAGAAAGAGGACAATTACCCTCAAGTTTAAAAGCTACATTAGTGAAGAAAGAGTCTGACATATTCAGGAAGGCATGTGGTTTCTGATGAATGAAGAAAAGGATTGGAGTTATATTTAATCATAGGTCTGTGTACAAGGCTCAGGATTTTAATGCTATTCTGGAATCCATGGGGTTGGAGGAGGCAAGACAATATGAATATGGTCAAATTAAGAATCAGGTTTACATCTCGGGATATTTGCCCTAATAATACTCCCTAGGGCTAGATGGAAGGAAAATGAGCTCAAGACTACTTACTAACACAATTCAGGGGAGTAACAATGATGGTTGTAACTCAGGCTGTGGATAGAGATGAAGAGGAGAGGAAGGGAGCTGGGAAGGAGGAAGAGGGTGTAGATACTGAATGTCTGTGGGCAGTCACAGAAGAAAGAATGAGGGGCTGAAGTTTGTAGGTAGGGTATCGATATCTGAGAGAGTGCAGGTTTTGGGGGTGTTAAAGGGGTCCACTATGGACATGTTGGCTTTGAGTTTTGAGGGTCATGTGGTCATCAAGGTGGCAGCATTTACAGAACTCTTCCTTTGTACCTAGTCATTAGGATCCAGAAGAAGCAGGAACAGAGCCCACTCCACAAATGAAATTGCACATCATATTGGCAGGACAGCTGATTTGTGGAAAGCTAGCCATGAGAAGCAGAGTAAAGGTGTGGGGTGCAGCCTCATTTATGCATAGGAAGTAGCTAGTTAGCATCCCAGGAACCTCTATCACAGTGCCCGGACAATTGAACGGGTATGGACACCTATACCGTACCCAAGGAGAAAAGACTGCCAAAGAAAATATAGGACATCCAGTTATCTTTCATCCCATATAAGCATAACTATGTTCCAAGTAGTGAACAAGATATACATGTACTAAAAACTTAATAGCTAAATCTAGTAACCCCAGAGGGAATAGAGCAAGGTCTGGCTTTAGGTCATGATTGTAGTAGGTCTCTCCTTGCTAGTAAAAATATAATTTCATTGAGTAACCCTAATTGGATCTGTGGGCTCTGTGTACCTGCTTATCCAAAGAAGCCTTGTGAATTAGGGTTTTCTGAATGCAGTGGTAGAGAGGGGGACAAGGAATGTTGACCTTCCCATGAAGTGCATGGGGTTGGCTTTTGCAGAGGTGCTGGCTCATTGTAGACAACCAATAAATGTTTGAATAAAGAAATGGACAGAGTGAGGCAAATCTGTTCATACTTTCTCGTGAGTAGAAAGGAGACAATGAAACTTTCCTTTGCAGATATATTGTGAAGACCAAATGAAATACTTCGGATAAAATGCCAAACACAGGCACTCCAAGTTAATGCCTTGCTTGCCTTAACTGCTCTGGTTAATGCATTTGTACCCCTAAACTTATCTACCTGTGGCCAACATGGACAAGTGAAGACTCTCACAGATAGGGTATTTTGACTTTAGCATTTTGTTGGAACAACCTAGGGACTTATCCTCAATAGGAAAAGAGATGATATTAACAATGTTATTATGTTTTGTTTTTGTAGATGTTTTGTTTTGTTTTTGAAATAGAGTCTCCTGTAGTTCAGGCTGACCTTGGACTTCTTATGCAGCCAATGTTGGCCTTGAACTCCTAATTCTCCTGTCTCTGTCTCTTAAGTGCTAGGATTTCAGGCATGTATCACCAAACCCAGTTAGCAGTTTTATTTCATTTTCTAAATGTGGTGAGTAGAAGATGGGGCAATCCTAACTGTCACTGTTCTGTCAAACCGACTTTGTCACTTGATATCCACTCACTGACAGCCATCAATCACTATGGAGACAGATTCTGCATGGCAGCTTTGTGAAGAGCCCCGGTGCACAGCCCACAAGCCCATGTATCCTAGAGGGTCCTAGAGGTGAATTCTAACCAGGCTAGAGGACACCCCACAGCTCCTTTCTCAGTGACTGAGAAACTCCCAAGCTGCTCTTCTCCTTGCCCAGCAACCCTGGATTCCCAGCATGCTCTGAGCTTGCTGAGGAGGAAGCGGTGCATCCCGCAGGTTTCTGTCTGATTTATCATTGTCATCAGCCTGCTTTCTCAATTCCCTTTCAATTCGGAAATGTCTTCTGAAAAGCTGCTTCCTGCGAGGCTCTAGTCATCACCCTTTCCGCTTAATCTGCATACTTACTGCTCATTCCCAGTCTGCATAGCTCATGCTCCTTCCTCTGCCTGGAAATACCACTGCTGCTTTGTGCTAAGACCTTTTCCTAGCTCCTGCTCAGCCTGTCAGGCATCCTCTAGCCTCTGAGACCATAGGCCCTTCCTTATCTCTAAATTCCCAAGAAAAGTACCTTGGCATCTTTCACTAGGAACCCTCAAATACATCTACCTAGATTTAAAAACAAAACACAACAGAAAACCTTTTTAATTACAATGAATTATTTGTGTGTGTGTGTGTGTGTGTGTGTGTGTGTGCACGTGCGCGCGCGCGCGCCACAGCATACGTGTGGAGGTCGGAGAACAACTTGCAGGAATCAGCCCACTCCTTCCAACATGTGAGTCCCAGAAATTGAACTCAAGTTGTCAAGCTTGGTGGCAGGTGCCTTTACCTACTGAGCCCTCTCACTGGCCCTCTACCGTGATTTTGCTACTTGATTTCTTCTGAATGTTCTGTCTCCTAATCTGACTGTAAACTTTTTGGAGGGAAAGGCAGAATGTGGGAGTTCCTTCCTGCATCCTCCAGTTGCGGTTCCTTCCTGCTGGCTCTGGGGCAAGCACTGACTAGAGAGGAGGGAGACTAGAGAGTAGGGCAGTGAAAGATGGACCACAAGCAAGGACTGTACTGTGTCCAGGGAATCAGCACAACTTCAAACCTCGGGAGAAGGCAATTAAACAGACAGGGATCTTGCCTTTCGGGGATTTATAAGTCAAAACACACAAGGTGACTGATGGAAAATGCAGAAACATTCCAACCAATGAGCAGGTTCTAGACACACAGTGAAATGTTTGCTTTGTGTGGAAGCAAGCAAGTAAGTAAGCATACTTGAAGCCCGAAAAGAATTAAAAAAAAAAAAAAATTGAGTCTTGTATTTAGTCACTTAACAAATGCTTTGAAGCATCTCCTATGAACCCTGCCTAGCGCCCTATGCAGAGGATGGACCGATGAATGAGTCATGCTTCCTGTCCCTCAGGACCTTACAACCCAAGTGAATAAACCACTTACCCTTGGCCAGACAGATCCAAGCAGTCTTTACTGAAAGACTGAATTTAAGATGTACCCATACAGACAGTAGAGTGCAATAAAAACAAAGTGAAAGACATTTTTAGCATCCCAATCATAATAAAACACAATTATTATATACTTGTTGCTATTTCCAGAGATATATCCAAAGAATAAGAGACTCAAAAAAAGGTGGCGTTCAAACTGGCAGTGCCCAAGTAGGATCAAACCAGGGAGGCAATGAGACATTTTCTGTGGTCACAGTGTGCCTGGCACTGAGGCCCAGGCTTCCTTTGCCCCTCACTAGAGCAACCAGCACTGTGGGGCACTGCAGCAATGCTGTGGACAATGAGAGATCTGAAGCTCACGGTTCACTACACAAGACTGAAAGGTGTCCAGCCTGGCCAGAAAGGAGATGAAGTGGACAGAACCCCACCCAGGAAAGGACTTGGGACTTATGGGAAGAAAGGCTGAGACCCAGGAGTGAGCGTTCATTTTCTTTTCCCTGTACCTTGAGCTAGCTCCCTTCTGGAGCAAGTGTTTGTGAAAAATGGAAGGAAAAGACAGTTCTGACCAGATCAATTTCTTTGGAAAGGCAGAGGTGAACTAGAGCTTGACTTATGAAAACCACAACCCATCACCTCCACATTCCATTTTATGCACTTGCATGAAGAAGGAGGAAGAGGAGGAGGATGAGGATGATGATGGTGGTGGTGGTGGTGACAAAACCCTCCCACCATGTTTAAGCTGTCAATCCTACCCTTCTCCATCTCAGTCCACCCCAGTCCACCCCATATGTACATGTACAACAGGCACACCCATATGCACATTATACTGAGCTCATGCCCTCACTTTAGGGCATGAGAGGGAATATTGAAATACTATAACCTGGGATGGACAACTACCTCCTATGTTAACGAGACAGCACTGGGCAATTAATGCTTGGTCCCTATGATAGTCTAACTCTCCAGGGACTAGTAGTACTCAGACAGTACTCACCCCAGCAGAGGCTAGGTGACCCCCCCCCCCCAGCAGCTCTCTCTGGCTCTCCTGGGTCTTATTCCTTTTCTCCAATCTCCTCAGATAGTAGAATATTGGGGGGCCCAAACCTCACTCTGTTGGGCCTCAAGAAAACCTGTCCTGCTGTGATGGATTTTTTAATTGGATTGTGACAAACATTTAATACCTAATAGAGCTCTTACCAGCACAGTTAATTAAGAATGTGACTAATCTAATTCAGTGGGAGTTGAGAAAGAGAGAGGAGAGCCAGGAGAGAGGAGAGCAAGATTTGGGGGGAGACAGGTGGCTAGAGTTGCAAAAGGATGTTGAGCTTCTTTTTGTTTGTTGTTTGGAGCAGGGGATTCCAGACATAGAATGCAGAGAGACTACATTGACTTTGCAAGACACAAGCAAAATGCTGGTGAGTTGCAGAGAGCCCAGACAGACAGGGACCTCTCTTCTCAGCTTCTTGCTTAGTCCCATTGTGCACACTGGCTCATCGCGCTGGCTCGTTAGCAATGCCTGAGCAAACGGGGCTTTGTGGACAGCAGAAAGCTGTATAGATTACTGCTGAGTATTAGTGGACTCATTATTGAACCTGCCTCACAGAGGGTAGCATGCGTTGGCACTACCAACCCCAAGCAAATGGGCCTCTCATCCCCTCATGGCCCCTCGTTGTTAAAGCGGATTGCAGTTTGAACACAAATATCTTATTTGTAACTCCTTTTTATTACACAGTGCACTCACACATAGCCATGTCATGTGAGCTGGCAGCATACAAATGCTTACATGTGTGTCTGTACTTACAAGCGTTTGTCTGTGGTTCCACTCAGCAGACATGTATTCCCACATTAGAGGGACACACCGATGGAATTGATGACACAGAAATGCACATGTCACACATCAGTGAACACCTACTCTAGTGCAAAGCCCACTCAGGTATCTAGTCACACGTGAGTACCCTCCTATCTAGAGGATTGCTGTGATCCAACCTTGCTGTTACCCGAGTTGGTCTATCCCACCACCATCCTTGAGGTCTGATTGCCTGCTTATCATTGGGATGGGACTGCTGTGTGTGTAAATTTCATCCTAGTAGGTACCCCCTCTCTCTCCACTACCATGAATGGGGAAGGGAAGGGAGATGCTGGGCAAGCATTTGTGAACCATGGGAAGCCCTGGGTGAGTTAGCATCTCACCTGCCAGAGCATGCCACAAGGAGGGCTCAGTGTCAGGCTGGCTTTCCAGGGGGCGGTGTGGGGGGAATATTAGTCCCTAAGATGCATGGTGCCATAGTAACTGCTGGGGAGGGAGAACTGTTTTGAGTCTCTGCTTCAGCACAATGACAGGCACGGAGCTTTACACATGTGTGCCTTTTATAGTCTGATCTTCAATGGCAGGCGATAAAATTAGGGCAAGAAAGCTGTGATTTAGCATTCTCAGGCACTTGATATCTCACAGGGGCTCAGCCACCCATTGTCTGAACTAATCCCCATGGCAAGTCTGCTAGGAAGGTGGGTGGGGTTCAGCTGCCTGTTGTCTTGGAAGAAAAGGTGAGCTTCTTGGACATTCTCTTGTGGAGGACAAGATACCCTTTGGGCAGGGTACCTCACCACCTCCATGCTCAGATCAGTCAAATCGGGGCCTCACAACCACCGTATCTGGTCACTGGGAATAAATAGGGCCTCTCATTACTACACAAGTGAGGGTTAGGACCAGCTGAGGGCAGGGCCATACACACCTGGCTGTATGCCAAGGTTGGGACACTTGCGAGGCTGATTTCTATGGGATTGAAACAGAGGACAGGTCTCCTCTCAGCACTGAAAAGAGATGGTGGTGAGACACTATTCTGGTTAGTCAGCCTATGAACAAGCCTGCTGTGCATTTTCTTAATTAGTGATTGATGTGCAAGGGCCCAGTCCATTATGGGTGGTTCCACTGAATAGATGGTCCTGAGGTGTATAAGAAGTCAGGCTGAGTAATCCTTGGAGAGAAAGCCAGTAACCATGGCTTCTTCTTCAGTTCCTGTCTCTAGGTTCCTGCCATTCTTTAGTTCCTGCCCTGACTTCCTTCAGTGATGGACTATGATATGAAAGTGTAATCTGAAATAAACCCTCAAGTTGCATTTCATTATGGTGTTTTATCACAGCAATAGAAGCCCCAAGACAGAACCAGAGCTGGAAAGGCCAAAAGGCACAACTGCAGCAAACAAAATGGCAAAACATCAGGAAGTGAAAAGATCCCATGCCAACCTTTCATCTTCACGTGTCTCTTCTTAATATATAATTACAATTGCCCACCACCAAGCAGAAGAGAATATGTCCTTAGGCAAATTTCAGTGATAGGTTACTTCGTCATTCTGGAGCCACACTTACTCTTACACTTACAATAATATGTAAGAGTCTGACGTCATTAGGAGAGACCATCTGATAGGAGGTATATGTCAGGTTTATCATTGGTGAAAAAGTCACAAAGTGGTACTTAGCTGCATCCCTTACATGAGTGTGGACATTTTCCATTCTCTGAAGCTCTCACATGGGTAGAATTGTTGACTGCTGATACCATAAAGCATATGGGGCTAGTTAGAGTTGGAAATACAAAGAGAACCTAGATCTCCTATTAACTGGCCATTTTCTAAAGAGAGACACTTGTGCTATCAGACTATTGAACCAATGAACCCCAAAGAATTGGAAATTCTCCAGGAATGCCATGCTAAGAGGAAAAAATGGGCAACTTGCCTCCAGGAGGAGATTTCACACATTTCTGGTAATTTATCAGATACTGTGGCCTAAACAATGACTCAATGATAGGATGACCAGGACTATTCAATTACGAACATCTCTTACTCTTGGTTCAACCTAAGGCTTGTATCAGTAGCCAGAGATAGACATGACATAGGTAACTAGACTCCTATTTGTTCCTCTTCCCAAGTATGACCACACTGAGTAAATCTTCCTTTTCCACCATCACTTAATCTCCTTAAATGGCATTTGGGAAGAGGTGGCTGTGCTTACCTTTTTAGGATTGTGAGAAAACAGATTTTTACCCTACAAACATTGTGAATCTCACAAGAGTTCTACCCATGAGCCCAGCAAACTCTCCCACACGACTGAAAGGCATCTTTGTCCCCATTTACAGATGAGGGGGTGCAGGCTCAGAGGATAGATGGCCAGTAACATCAGAGGACAGAACCTTGTGTAGTTCACAGTTGAGCTAGGACTCTGATCAGGTGTGAGAATCCCTAGCAGAATGCCTCTTCTCCTTCATCCTCTTTGTTGGCAAAGAGAAGTGTGAGAGGACAGAGAGGTAACAAACCATGGGGAGGAATACACATGCTCTGCAATTCTGTAACTGCCAGCAAGCATTTGCTCTCCTGCAAAGCTGGGAAGAACGGCACAGTTCAACTGTGGGCAGAGTACCAACACAATGTTGCCTGGGCACGTGTTTCTGCCTCTTGCTTGCCTCCCCTGCCTTTTCCTTCTGACATTCGCTACCCTTGCCTTACTGTTTCTGCTCCCTGGCGCCATCGCCTCTTTGGTTGAGCCAGGCAATGGTGGCTCTCTTTATTGTGGTTTTGCTTTCTAGTGGCTGGTGCAGAGAGCAGGGAAACATGTTCCCACATGGGGACTGAGTGTCAGAGCATACGGCTCCCTCCCCCGACTGAGCCACCAAGGTGGAGGCCCTTTAGTACAACATCATAGGCCTTTTGCTGCAGCAGAAAGCCTTTAACAATGGTTTGTCTGACAACTTAATCCCAGGAGAAAAGTGGAAGCCAGCAGGGATGGGAAGAAGGGTTAGAGAAAAGAACAGGGTGATGGGCAAGATGCAAGTTAGGAGAACAGAGCCTGTGTTTACTACTTGCAGGATGCTGACCTTGGTCAAGCCATTAAACATTTTTGAGCTTCAACTATTAACTGAAATTTAAAAATCTATGTATGTCTTACTGGTTTCTCGTTGGGAGGACATTGTATGAAAAAAAAGGGGGGGGGGGTTGGAAACTGTAAAGGGCTTCAGAAATGAAAGGTATTTTTATTAAGTAGAAAGAGGAAGATCAAGATTGACGAAGGAGAGGAGGGAGAAGCCAGAGGACCAGGAGTAAGTGCCAGCAGAAATGAGTGCTTTCCCACTGAGAAATGCATTAGGCACTGTCAAACGTTCCTTCCTTTTCTAGAAGATCATAAAGAAAGAGCTATTCCTAATGGGCATCAATTATAAGACTTAAGAGTTAGTTGTGGCACCTATGACAGGAAGCTATCACGGCAATCCTTTCAATTATTTCCCTGGCCCCGGCTTGGTACACAACACTTCCTGTTTCATATCCTCCGCCATTCTAGAGAGGGAGGGAGGGAGGTGGAAGGAGTGGGGCCCCCATTAGAGTGGGCTGGGATGGAGTGGAGTGGTTCTGGTTTAAGGAGAAGAAGGAAGGGACAGTGCATGTCAAACACACAGATTTCCCTGCCCCACCCCCATTCTACCAATTTCAAACCTCAAGACAGGAGCCAGGGTTCTCACAGGCCCTAGGGTACTCTTATACATGAAAATCTCTCCATCTCCAAATCACACAAACTGGTCTATCTTCCTGCCAGCTCTCAGTACACCAAGTGTGATAACTGTTGAAGAAAACAGTCCTGGGACTTTCTGTTTTCCTGCCCCACCCATCTCTACTCCCTGGATCCTCACACCTATCTTGGCTTTTCTTAAACCAGAGAGAGTCCTGGGAGATGTAATTGAATCAGAGGCTGCTTGCAAGGCACCCAGTGAAGGTAGACCCCCAAAGACCAAGTCCAGAAGCAAAGGAGGCATTGATAATTAAAGAAACAAAGCCAATAGGCCTAAAACTAAAGGGCTAGGTGGAGATAGGAAGACCAAGTTGCAAGCTACAAGGGTTTAGGAGGAGAGATGAAAGAAAAAAATCTTTGGAGGGCAGTTGCCTAGACCTTGTAGGATCTAGAGATTAGGAGATATTCAAAGAAGACTGTCTGCATCATTAGCAAACAGGTAGAACACTGATGGTTTGGGGCAGCAGTCTATGCCCCCTCCTGGTTCTGGGCACTGAGTTTTCTATTCTCCAGCTTTGCCTCCACAGATGACACAGATATCTATGGCATACTGTCTATGGTCATTGGCCACCACACCATCCCACCATTCACAGAGCCTCTGAGCATGTGCTTCCCTCTGCTGAGTGCCCTGAGGGCTACTTCATGGATGTGTAACCTCAGCCAGGCCTTGGCTCTGAAGGAATGCTGAGTGAGAACTGTGCAGGCCTCTAACCAATCCCCTCCAGCAGCCAGCTGGTCCATCTGTATGCATGGCACCCTTCAGCCCTAGAATTCATAAATAAACCAAGAGAAGTCATTTTTGTCCCAAGAGACCAAGATGTCTCTTGAAACACAGAGATGTTCTTTCTTTCTCTTTTATGGTTCTTGACTTCATTGTTCTTCTTTGGTGAGGAACAGGGCTTGGATTGAACATGGTTCCCATCTGTGGTGGAGAGGCACAGAGATGGGGGTGGGGTGGGAGTGGGGTGGAGAGGCACAGAGATTGGAAAGGGGACGGGGTAGAGAGGCACAGAGATTGGAAAGGGGACGGGGTGGAGAGGCACAGATCCACACAGCCATGTTCCTGGTTGCACTCTGACAAATAAATGAGGCCAATAAATGAACAAGACAGAGAAACCAAAGGGAAGCATGGACGAGAAGGAACAAGGAGGGTGTGAGGCTGTGGAGGTGGGCATGGGGAAGACAGAAAGACTGACAGAGACAGAAGACATGCTGGCAGGATGACAGCTGGAAAGAGACAGAGACAGACCAATGGAAGAGGGGGGAGGGAAGGAAGAGAGAGAGAAGCACAGAGGAGGCAGCTGGCTTGAAGTGAGGGTCTGGGGCTCATCACAGGAGGGAGAGAGACATCCAGTAGTAGTAAGCAAGCATGCTGAAGCAGGAGGGAAGAGCAAGAAGGGGTGGCCAGGAAGGGGACTGTTACAGAGAGGCTAGGTAGGCATAAAGGGACCCTGTGGTCATGTGCAGTCTCAGTGCCAGGACACTGAGCACCAACCAACATGTATCAAAAACAAAGGCACAGCACTGTCTGTCTTGTATCATAACCTTAGTGGAAGAAACTACTTGATGCTACAGGCAGGGTGGGGACCACGAACCAAGGTTATCTAGGTAAAACCTGGGACTACCGGTGCCCATCAGTGTGACACTAGTCTGAGCCTCAGTTTTCCTACCATCAAAATGGGGAAATATTAGTGCTAGCTCCAAAGTTGTCATGAAGATCAGACGGTTTCATGGACACTGTAGAAGCATCTAGAAAAGCAGAATAGCGCTCGGCATACTGAAAAGACATCCAGAGGGCTCTCAGATGCAGACAGGATGTGGGTGTGCACAGATCAAAGGGACAGGAAGGCTGGAAGCAGGGACAACTGGCCAAGGGTGAGTCCACCTTTCACCTGCAAACCTGTTCCTTTTAGCAGACGGGCTTTTTGTTGTGAACTGTGGAGCTGAGGAGAGAAGAGAAGCTCTCAGACATGCACTAGGGCAGCAGGGCAGCTGAGGGAATCAGAAAGATGAGGAAAAAGGCGGCTTGGCTCTGTGTCAAAATAGAAACTGCAAATGAGAGCAAAGCTGACTTGCTGGAGATGCCAGGAGGATCCAGGGAGCATGAAGCCAAAGAGAGTCAAGCCAGAGCATACCACACAGAGGAAGCAAGGGGGCCGGGCCCGCTAAAGAGGTGGTCAGACTCCATCTGTACTGGAGATGCAGGACCAGTCTCAGGAATCCTGTACAGCCCAGGAAGAGATGGGGGTGCTTCTCTGCCCTGATTTCCAGGGTGTGTGTTGTGGCTGGAGGGGGGGTGGGGCTGTGCTTCTTTTCTAAACAGACATGACACTTTAGAAATGAATTCCTTAGTGCCCACTGGTGGGAGGATTATACAGAGTTCTCAAGCACTTGGAAGGGGAAAGGTGGGAATAGGAACAGAGAGCAGAGCTGGGATGCAGGAGGAAGATGGGAAGGGAGCGGAAGCTTGTTTCATTATAGCCCCATCCCCCACCCCTACTTGAAGTTGTGGCTCTTATGCCTAACATGGGGTGAGCATTCAAGCAGGGGAAGAATCTCTGTCTCTGTGTCTCTCTCTCTCTCTCTCTCTCTCTCTCTCTCTCTCTCTCTCTCTCTCTCTTTGTGTCTCTCTCTTTATCTCTCTCTCTCTCTCTCTCTGTCTCCCCCCCCTGCTCCTGAGAGATACCAGGGACACACCGGACTAGAGAGCAGTGCCCTGCATATAATGGGTGACACTCAATGAATGGCACTTTGTCATCAGACATGATTCCAGAATCCAGTGAAACCCCTCCCCCCACACACACAACATTCCTCCTGAGAAAATGCAGCCATTCAGTATCCTAAGTCCCTACATCTACTAAAGCTGGCTAGTTTGTGGTGCTGGAACTGAGCCTGAACTAACATGCATAAGAACACAGAGGGAAAAAGTTTAAATGTATTAATTACTAACTGCCAGTGCTCATTTGTGGTTCTGAATATTATAATCACAGCTATCGCTTACTGCAAACCTCCCAGGGTGCAGGTACTTATATCCGTAAGCTCCCAAATCCTCTTGAGGACCCCATGGAGCAGACAGGCAAGCTCCTGTGTTCTGGACAAGGACACAGCAGAGGAGGGGATTGCTTCTCCAATCAGGATGGCTGCAGAGACTCCACTCTCCAAAGCTAAATTTACCTCCCAGTCTCTCAAGGAACATGGGCTTTCTTTTGTTTCTGCTAAAAATTCAGGATCACTAGATGGCAATTTCCATTCCAGCCTCTCATTGCCTTTTACTTCTGTACTGGGATGTGCTGAGGCCATCTGTATGAATCACACCCCTTCCTCAAAACTTTGAGGGAAAAGACAGTCTTTGCCTGAAGCTAGATGCCATTTCACTCCATGGCCACTGCTTCATGATAGCTTGAATTTCTGGGGAAGCAGGACACACTGATAGATACCATAGAACCCCTGATCAAACTCTTGAGGTAATAAGAGCTGTTCGGGCATCCTCCTCCCCAAGGTTTCCACAGTGTATGTAGCTGATAACTAATATTATGTTTACTGAGACTGGATTTCACTGCTCTGTGAAGTTTTCCTTGTATAGCTAGAGACAGCTACACAGAAGGTCAACAAAATAGTGGGATTCTATTTCTTTACAACAGGATCGAACTATTCTAGACCACTGTTCTGGAAACAATGGAGAAGTTTGGGAGACTGTTGACACAATCATAGCATGGATCTGTGGTTCTGGGACAGTTTTTCATATTTCCCCATTTCTCTGCCTTGAATGTCTACTTACCATGATCAAAGCATTTCACAGAATTTTTTTAGAATTCTATTTAGAATTCCATGCAATTTTCTTACTATATATACATACATACACACACAGATATGCATACTCAGACACACACACACACAGATATGCATACACAGACTCAGACACACACACACACACACACACACACACACACACACACACACACACACGAGAGAGAGAGAGAGAGAGAGAGAGAGAGAGAGAGAGAGACAGAGAGAGACAGAGAGAGACAGAGAGAGACAGAGAGAGACAGAGAGACAGAGACAGAGAGACAGAGAGACAGAGAGAGAGACCACAAAGCTTATTTCCTTGAGAGATTAGACTCCAGAGAGGTTTAATCAAGGAAGATAATAAAATTTTGCCTCAGAAAAGTAAGGTTAATTACCAGCTCCTTTCATGCAGTAGTGGCATGTTACAGATACTACATTCCCAATAGTGATGAAATTCAATCTGAGAGTGACCAGTTCCCAGTCTTCATATCAGAGTTTTACCAAGTGGTAGTGTTTTCCTTGGGAACGATCCTCCACCACCACTGGAAATTGCTGTGGGTTCTTGTGCATTTGACAAGGGTGAGTTAGGCTGGTGGGACTTCTCAGCCTTTTTGTCAGCTTGTTCCTCTCCCTGAGAGGTGGGTGGACACACCCTACCCTGTCCCCAACCCGAACTGGACATGCACACAGATATCTGTTGGGTCTCCAGCACCTGTCCTGGCCATCTCCGATCTCAGACTAAACACCTGCCACAGAGGAGGAGGGACAGGGCAGGGAAAGGACAAGAGAGGAGAGGGGACATGCAGTAGAGAGCATGTGAGAAAACCCCAGGAGACCAGCTTCCAACAGTGATTAATTTAGAGACAGAAAATGGGTTCTCACTGCCAGTCACTGAGTAAGTCTGCAGCAGCTGACAATGAACAGGGAGCTCTGCTGTCAGGCAGCCTTGTCCTGTGAGAAGGCAATTCCTGAGCTGCATGTTCTTGTACCAACAGGAGGGCGATGGGCATCAGTTCTCACCTTGCTGAATAACAAAACACCCTAAGCCTTGAGACAAGAACTATAACCCCTCCTAGAATATGCCTCCAGCCTAAGAGAGACTCAGGACCTCAGAAATGAGGTATTCCCATGCACATCCATGCCTGACTGCACTGTCCCTGAGAGGGTCTAGTGACATCAAAGGTATGGAGGGACCAATTGACTCAGGCACTGGGAGAAAGCTGAGATCCCTTGTGTTGACACCTCATCTGCCTTTCTAAAAGATATCACATCACAGCTTGTCAAATATGAAGCCATTCATCCATTCATCCATTCATTCATTCAAGCCAGATGCAAGCCATGTGTGGGGGTGTATGACTATAATACCAACTCCTATAAGGAGGAGGCAGGAGGATCTGAAGTAAGATCAGCCTTACCCATATAGCTAGTTCAAGGCTAGCCTGGCCTACATGAGACCCTGTCATCAATCAATCAATCAATCAATCGGAACCAAAATAGATACAGACCCCATAGTAAATGAGGTTAAAGTTTCTCTTATGAATGTGTTTTATTATCCACCCCATAATTGTTCCAATATCTAAAGGCAGCCAATGAGAACTAAGAAGCCTAAAACATCAGAATTTTCTACCCCACCATTGTTCAACAAATGAGGAAACTGAGGCCCAGAGTGCAGAAGAACTCATTCAAAGTCACACTGGTAATGGACAGCATGGACAGCACTGTAGAGTCTCTCCCCACTTTGTTTTCAAGACAGAGTTTCTCTATGTAGCCCTGGCTATCCTGGAACTCGCTCTGTAGACTAGGCTAGCCTCAAACTCAGAGATCTGCCTGCTTCAGCCTCCCAAGCGCTGGATTAAAAGTGTGTGCCACCATCTGTCAGCCCATTTTTGCCTTTAATATTTTAATATGTCATGTCATACCACCACAACCCACAGAGGTACACAATGTATAGATAGAGCATACGCAACATTTGTGGAATATGTTCTTGGAACATCCACTTCTGTCAAATGGTCAAAGGGGGAAAAAATACATGTTCTATGGTCAGCTAAATCTGGAACTTATCAGATGTATATCTTCCATACTGAAGTTCCAGGTCTGTGAAAATAACTCACTTTGTCATGTTCAACTCCAAATCTCTCACACTGTTTGGCCACATCTTTACACAACACATCTCAGCCACACATACTCTGTACCTCAGAATGCTGGGACACCCCCAGTCAATAAAGCTCACCAATTCAGTCATGTGATTTCCCCTTTCTTGCTTCTTCCTGCTCCCATTCTGAACCCCACACCTACCTCTTGGGTCTCCACCACCACCCACCCACCCCCCACCCCCGCTTAATTGGATCTGATGCTTCATCCTCTCCAGGACTCGGCATATTTCTGGATACTCCATTTTCCTGGAATCAGGAATCCCTAGCATCTTGACTTCTCTTCATTCTTCTCTCTCGGAATCACTTCTGAGAACTTTCAACCTTTCAGCCTCTCAGCAATTATCTTTTGTTTCCTTCAAAGGTACCAATGAAAGGACTTGAAATGTCAGCAACCATAGTCTTAGGATAAACTGCAGACCAGTGCTTGGCCCATGACCTCTCTCCACTATGATGAGTGTCTCTAGAGAGTTCATTCAGGCTGCCAAATAGTGCTTCTTCAGGGCTGATGGACAGGATACACTATGGACAACTTCCCACCATCTCTGCTTAGTATAGCTCACCATTTAAAGAAATATGGAGGCAAGGTTAAGTTCACGGTTTTGACCTCTGCTGCTGTGGCTTCTGACCTTGAACCCTGGTAAACATCTGTTCACAGGGGTGTCTTTGGGCATGAGCAGAGCAGCGTAAGAATTTCCTACCTCTGAAGAAAACAATAACAAACAAAACAAAATAGCAACAACAGAAAGTCTGCGCTTTCAGACAATGTCAGCTCTTCCCCACACTAGCTACCAGTTCTCCCACTTTACCT
This sequence comes from Onychomys torridus, assembly GCF_903995425.1. Lineage (NCBI taxonomy): Eukaryota > Metazoa > Chordata > Mammalia > Rodentia > Cricetidae > Onychomys > Onychomys torridus. Next base: position 34,919,988 of record NC_050453.1, read on the forward strand.
CCAACCCCATCACTCTTGACCAAGTCTCATAATTATTTTACAAGGAAATGCTCAACAGGAATCTTTCATTTCCTTAACTCAAACAACTAGTGTTTTTCTGTTACCAGCTGTTCTCTCCCTTCTCCTCTGACACTGAGGATCACTTGTACTGCTCAGAGACTTTTTCATTTGGCCCCGAATAACTAAGAGAAAAAAAGGCTTTCAAGAACGCTGAAGGGTTATCTGTGCTGAAGCCCTTTTCCCAAGAAAATTGCCACCATGGAGTGTGAAACTGGATCTCAGTGTTGACGATACACAGACATGTGTGCACTCACACACAGTTTCTTATAGGAAAAAAAATGCAAAAGGTGTGTTTTTTCTATTCACCTCCGTGTTCAGGGAATGCTTTTTTCAAGAATGCTGCTTATTGCTCCTGCTTTCCAACAACACCTGGGAATACTTAGAATATAAGGCAAACAACACTTTCAACAGAGAGTCATTAGGAAGTGATATTAAAAAAACACTCATAGCACCCACGCTAAACATTAATTTAAAGACCATACACCAACTCAGGTCATTTCTGGCTAATCTTCCTATACACTACATTTCCTTCACTTATCACTGGTGATTCTGAATCCCCTCCCAGTTCCCCTCCCTACACACACACACACACACACACACACACACACACACACACACACACATACACACAGAGAGAGAGAGAGGGGGGGGGGGGGGGGGGGGGGGGGAGGGAATAGAGACTTTGGGGCACAATTTCATTTATGTTCAGCCCCAGGTGCTGTATGAGGGAGCTGAACCTTGTCTCTGTGGACTCAGCTGTGCCTACCCTGGTTTGTTTCTTCTCTGTCCCCTGGCCACAGTGCCGCCTCCTTCTCCTGAACCCCGAAGGGGGAAAGATAAGAACATCACACTCTGCTGTCAAAACTCATCTCACTTGCCAGGCAGTGTTAGCATATGCCTTTAATCCCAGCACTCCAGAGGTAGAGGCAGGCAGATGTCTGTGAGTTCGAGGCCAGCCTGGTCTACAGAGCGAGTTCCAGGACAGCCAAGGCTGTTACACAGAGAAAGCCTATCTCAAAAAGAAAGAAAAACAAACAACAAACAAAAGAAAAATTTCACTTCTTCTCACTTCCCTTGCTCAGAGCCCAGTTCATGACCTGTGCACTTCTTAAGTACCTATCCACCTTTAGCCCTGCGTTAGTTAGTCTTATTAATTCTTATTCTCCCGAAAGTTCAGACTGTATCTGTCCCATCAACTCTGTACTCTCACAGGAAGGAAGCATGCTGTAGTAGAAAGAACACAGCCTTCAAAGTAAAACGCCATACCCCCCTCTTTCACGTTCCTTTCTGTCTCTGGCAACTGTCAGCCTGCTTCTTCCTCGTCTCCAAATCTTCCTCAACTAGGCAGATCACTGTTAACTACAAAATAAGCAAGAGATTTGATGTGCTGAGGTCTCCCTGCCCAGTCTTCTCTCCTGCATTCCTTCCTTTCTTCTCAGGAGATAAGAGCTCCCCTACACTGAGAAAAAGACCAGGAACTGCAGACAATGTGAGGCAGATGCTCCTGTCAGGAGCCCATGCCTCAAGCAAGACACATCCCATATGGCTGATGGCTGAAGCTGGCTTGGTCCTTCCCATCGTTTGCTGTCAGCACCCCCTCCACAGTCTTCCCTCCCCTAGAGCATACTCAGATCTTGCAACAAGCCAAGCGTGAAGGCACCAGCCATCTCAGACACCCAGGGATTGGAGAAAGTGTTAAGAAGGAATGTAAACAATACATACTAATTGCTGTTGTGACATAAGTTATAAATTAAGTCTGATAAGCTTTCCTTCCCCAGCTCCTACCATTAACAAGACAAGAGTACCGTTGTCTGAGACAGAGGAAACCAACTTCTGGTGAGTGCCTTTTGATATTTCTGCACCTAAGCCCCAAGGTGCCTCGTGATGTATTAACTCTTAGCTATTCTGGGTCCTGAGGTTCCAAAGCATTCTGAACTGGGGACAAGGGTGCACTGTGGCAGACAAACCTGCCTGCAGTTCCTGGCTCCATAGGAGTGGCAGATTTCGAGAAGGCATGGATCAGAACCACTCCTGCCTATAATATGAGGCCAGGAGGAGAAAAGAGAGCTGTCCAATCATTATCATGAAGTTTGCTGTTTTCTTGTGTTGGGAGGACCCAGAAAACCTCCATGCTGGAGCATAGTGTATGCCCAGTGAACCTTAGTTAAATAAATGAAAGAATAAATAAAAGTGTGCATTCACTTGGTGACGGCCGCAAATGTCTTTGCTTTTTACAAGCCAGGCTTTCGCTTAGTTTTACTCAAGGTATCACAGGGAGCAGAAGGGGTATCGTTGATTAGAGGGAGTGGAATACCACTACAGTTGACTGAGCCTGTGGAACATCACTTTTGCCAAGAGCAATCCTTAAAGCCAGCTGGGTTTAGTAGAATCCAGAGCAGCTTTTCGAGGGTTCCTGGTGTTTGGTAATGGTGGGGTATGGTGGGGCCAGACCACTTTTTCCTTTACTTCTTTGCTGTAGTCCCCACCCACCCTAATGTCAAACCTCTGAGTCACCTTCCTGATCCTCTCAGAGAGGTTGCTCATTTATTTTTCCATATCACAAGGCAAAGGCCACAAAGTTTGTGACAGATGCCAGAGACTTGTTATCAAAGCCTGTCCATTTACTCAGCAAAGTTGGTGGCCTGGGTTTGTAACCCAAGCTTCTAGGGAGGTTGAGACAGGAGGCAAGTTCAGCGACAGCAAGAGCAATTTATCAAGCCTCTGTCTCAAAAGGAAACAAGGAGAAAAGGGAGAGCCTGGGGATGTAACTCACTGATGGAGAATGCATCCCTGGCGTGAGTAAGACCCTGGGTGAGTTCAGTCTCCTGTATCACGAGAAACAAAGATATGAACAACTGTGATGAAGTGACCTCTGCATCCTTGGCACTCTACCAGCCTCTGTGACACAACTGGCTTCAAAGAGGGGAGATGTCACAAGGTCATTGCATGTGGGATGCCTGCAGGCTCAGAGCTCTGGCATCAAGTCAGGGACCTTCTCACTGACAGGGAGTATGAAGCAGCTCAGAGTCTACTGATGAGGAGTGTAAAAACAGACACTGAAGTCTTCACCTGGAGCAACCGGGTCACTTCAAGTTTTCTAAGGGAATCCCAGTGCCTGCCCAGCCTCCCCACCATCTCTTTTGGGTGAAAAAAAAAAAAAAAGAGTCACAAAGAAGTCAGGTTTTCACAGGCACACCTGCAGCATGACCAAATACTGAGACCTTCCTTCAAATTTCTTCCGTTATTTTCATCAGTATACATCCAAGATGCCAACTGCCTCTTAGATTGCAGGCCTGCAAGCTTCCAGGGAGGGAACAAATGCTGGGAGCAGGGCCATTTGCATGCTTTCATTAACACAAGCTGTGGTGGACCAGGCTGCCAGCTCCCTGAATGCATGTCTTCCTGCGGTGATAGAGAATCAATTGGCTTGATGCAAAGTTCTGGATTCTGGCTACAGCCCTGGCTCAGGGCCCATTGAGGCCCTTAGACAGACATCAATAACCTTGCCTCTCATTGCCTTTATTGCCCTCGATGCGGGCCCCATTAGAATGCACCAATATTTATGTACATTTTAACAGCATTGCCAACAGCAGCATTATAGCAGGGTAGCCAGCCCTGGTGGTAAGGGAAGACTTCAGGCTGGATTCCCCACCCCCTACTCTACTTTATTTTCACTCTAGGTGGGGGGGGGGGAGACTTTTCTCTCTCTCTAATTCCTTCTCACCAAACCTGAAGCCTTAATTTTCATTGCTACCCAAAGGTTTGACGTTAATAAGAATGGATATTAGTTATTGGAAACCCCAAAATAGAGAGGAAAGCAAGGTTATTTTCCATGCATCTATTGTTTCATGTAATTATCATGAATTCATCAAGGTAAGTGGTATTGTTATTTAACAGATGAATAAACCAAGTCTCAGTGTGGTCACATGGCTATCATTATGGTCAGTGGCAGGACAATAAAATCATATGGATTTAATAACCAGGGTTTTAGCTGAAGTCTGGACCCAAACTTTATATCCTTTTACATGATTAGATTGCCTTGGGTCCTTACAAGTCAATACATGCAATAAATATTTATTGAACATCTACTTTGTGTGAGGTAGTCTTATGAGAGCTGAGCATACTGAAATGATTAAAGTCAGTAACTGATCTATCTGTTTAGTGTCTGGACATCATAACACACACACAAAAAAAACAAATACAAAAATAGGAAACTATTAGCTGGTGGGAAAAATATGCAGAGTGTAAAATACAGTGAAATTAAGTGACTAGGTGACTTCTGTTAGACAGAACCACCAGGAAAGCCCTCTAGAAAAGGTGGCATTCACCTGATGTATAGGTACAGGGAAGCAGCCTGGTACAGGACCCCCAGGACACAGGCCTGTTGTCTAGGGGACGGTGTGAGTTGGGTGAGCTCCTGACTAGCCCAGCAGCCACAGCAGTAGAGATATGAGAGATAGGAAAGGAGGCAGGAAAGGCAAAGAGAGTGTATGCTCCTGGCTTCTATGCTCAGAGAATAGCCAAATGAATTTAATTTTGCTTGTGATAAGAAGTCACTGGACTTGAGCTGACATAATTAGTTGATGTCCCCTCTGGCTCTGAGAGGAGAAGTGTTGGAATGAAGCGCTGAGGAGTCAGGTGGTCAATCAGGAGGCTACCATGGTTGTGGTAGCCAAGTAAGGGTGGCAGTCAACAAAGGAAGCTTGGATGCAGGCTAGGTAACTCAGGAGTGGGGTAAATCACAATGGCAGTGGTGGGGGAGGGGGGTGGATATGACGGGAGAGAACCAAGAAAGTCTCAAGCTCCATTTGGAACCGAACATCTCGGTGGATCATGGTATCATTTGTCAAAATGGGGAGTGTTGCCTGATGAATTTATGGGCAAGCCAGTGAGGATAGGGAGTCAAGGATGTGTTCAGGCCATTTAAAACATCGGATGTTAATTAAATACCCACATAGAAACTCTCATTAAACTCACTGGGCAATGCACACAAAAGAAGACATAAGAGCCTGGCCCGGTGAGGAAACCCCAGAGAGAAAAGGAGGGGGTGGGCAGAGGGAGTTGGGGATGATAAATGACTAAAATTCATTGTATAAATGTGTGAAACTGAAATAATAAAAATTGAGACGATATAAATTTTGAAAAACATACATAGAGTGAGCTGGATACTGTCACGTGGTCTCTGCTCAAGATGTAACCCAATTCTCAGCTACAGAAGAGGAAAGGCGGGGTTGGGGATTTAGCTCAGTGGTAGAGTACTTGCCCAGCAAGCGCAAGGCCCTGGGTTCGGTCCTCAGCTCAAAAGAGAGAGAGGGGGTCGGGGGGGGGGGAAGGCACCCAATTCTGCTCTGGCCACAGGGGGACATGCAGAGGGAAAGGGGACAGGGACAGACTCCCCTTCCTCCACAGGCTGAGCAACAGAAGACAAAATTAAGAAGAGACCTTGGAGAATGGGATGTCAGGATGATAAGAGACCAAGCAAAGGTTTCAGCATAGTAGTAACTGAAATAATAAACACTGAGTAGGGGGTGGTCACAGAAACAGCAGGCAAAGTTACATGTCAGGCTCAGTTCAGAGCAGCTCCCATGCATTCGCTTCTTTACCCCTGACATCATCCTGAGGAGACACATCATTCTCTCCATTTTGTGGCTGAGGCAACAGAGAGACGAGATGGCCATTCAAAATCCAAACGGTCTTTGTATCCCTCACACTCATTAGGGACTAGGCAACGTCTGCTTCCTTCTAGGGCCTACAAATCATCCTCTGAGCCTCAAACAGGTACTGACTGAGTTCTCGGGAGGTCAGGTCCCTTTCAGCCCTGAACTTGGTTTATTAGTCTCTTTGTCGCTTTCAATGCTCAGATCAGGGGAAGCTGGCTAGCTTGGCTGACAGACAGCAGGCTGCAGTTAGGGAGAGTAATCATGTTTTTATTCTTCTCTCTTCTGTAACAAAAACATCTCTCTCCTGCCTCATCCTTTCCTCAGCTGCTAAGCCCCATCATGTGACATTCGGGCTGTCCACACCACCCTGACATTGTCTCATATCCTTTCTCAAGAGGCACCCAAAAATCTCACCTCCCCTGACAGTGCCAAACACATTCATCTCTACGATCCCTCAAAAATTATTTCATATATAATTAATTTTCATACTTAATAAGGTTCCATTTTGTTCTGGGTATTGGCAAAGTGGTTGCGCTCCCATGACATGCTTCAGTTGAAAACACTGTTACCAGAGGTGACGAGAGTACGGGGAGAAGATGTCCCTGGATGTTGGAGTTAGGACTAGCACAGGAAAAAATGCTATTGGCTATCACTGAATCTTGGTGGAGAGGCCCACAGGAGCAAGGAATGTTGAAGAGGGCTGGGTATATCAAAGCTGAGTCAGGCCGGGCGGTGGTGGTGCACGCCTGTAATCCCAGCACTCGGGAGGCAGAAGCAGGTAGATCTCTGTGAGTTCGAGGCCAGACTGGTCTACAGGCCTAGTCTAGGACAGACTCCAAAGCTACAGAGAAACCTTGTCTCGAAAAACCAAAAAAAAAAAAAAAAAAGTTGAGTTAGGACACTCAGGGTCTGGAAAGGGCCAGATTTTTCTGCTCTGGCAGTGCTTGGGACATAGTCTTTTGTAGTGACACATGGTACTGACTGGTCCTCCAAAGAGGAGGTATGCTCCTTCTGGGAAGTGAGCTGATTACAGTATCCCTTTGACCCATCCCCACCTCCCTTGTCACAGACTTCCAAAATGTGGAATGCGTCCTAGCAATGATCCAGAGAATTCAGGAGTATCCTAAGTTCTTATCATCCACCTTCCCATATGTTTAAGGTCAGAAATGTTTGCACCTAGAGAACAGAGCCTTCACATCTGCCGTTGTGGTCTCATTCCAAGAGCAGGGCTAAGAGTAGACAGTAGGGGAAAGCCTATCAGGTGCACAGTAGCATGGAGGTAGCCAGAGGAGGCACTGTCCTGAGTGGGCTCCACAGTGGGGGGCCAGAGAGGAAAGGCCAGGGGAAAGTGGTCAGAACTGAGCGTGCCTGCAGAACAGGTTGTCTCTAATATGCACAGAGACAAATAGGGAAAGAGAAATTTTTACTCCACATTACCCTGGGAGGGCCAGTGAGTCATCCTGATTTGCAGGGAGACCCCCATCACTTCTGTTTATTCACTGATTCACCCAACACATATTTAGTAAACATCAACTAAGAGTGGATGCCGGCAATATACCACTGGACACAGCAGCTGCAGGTGTCTGTGCTTGTGGAGTTATAACTCAAGTGTGACATAAGCTAACAGGTAATGAGTAAATTGTGTAGGACATAAGGGGTAATGAGAGCAAAGTCCTTACAAAAGACAGATTCACACCACCCCCCAAATACCCTCAGTGCCATGTGATTTTGCATAATCTCAGCTTATTCTCTAGCATCTTGCCAGGAACCTCTGAGGTCAGCATGCCACAGTCCCCAGTCCTCTCTTACTCCATTAGCATCTTCTTCCCTCAGCCACCCTTCATTAGCTGCATTCCCTGTACTACTTGTGTGTTCTGTACAGAGAAGGAGCGTGGTCTAATGGGATGGTTAACCCTCTCCATTTGGCACAGACCGTCTGCCACAAAGGTCCTCCTGCAAGGGAATCCGTTCATCTGTTCCAGGACCTGGAGCTCTATTTCCACTCACAGCCCCATCACATGTGAGAAAGGCTACCCTGGAGGACTTGAAATAACTCCAGGGATGGCAGAAAAGGAATTCTCATTCATATTTTGATTTCCCTTTCTCTCCCCTTAGGTCTTCCAGGAACCCACTTCTGCTCCACCCCTCAGAGCAAATCCCCTCTCCTGGGTCATCCTTTAGACAGAGAGGGTGACGATGAGGTGGACAGTGTTCTTTGTGAAACACTGGTGACTCTTTAAAAATGTGTCATATTAAAGGACCAAAATTGCCTTAATTTTTATCTAATTCTTAGCACACATGCATGTATACACACAGAGAGACAGAGACAGAGACAGAGAGAGGGAGACAGAGAGAGAGAGAGAGAGAGAGAGAGAGAGAGAGAGAGAGAGAGAGAGAAACTAAAGGTAAAGCCTGTGTCATTCTATGTATCTAGCACCAGGGGAGTTGTATACAGAAACATGTTTACACAACAAAATCATGGCAACCACTCCAGTATCTTTGGAGTGCTTTTATTGTTCTCACATATATGTCTACTAGAGAGCTACCTACTTTATCTCTGTGGTCTCGCAGAAATTAGTTCAGATATTAATCTTCACAATTAACAAGGTTCGATTTTGCACTTGGTACTTATGAAGAACTTGGGTTCCCATGGCATACTTTGTAAGCACTATTACCAGGCATGAAAACAGCAACAAAGGGGGAGATGTCGTGAGGTACCAGTAAGCTTGGAGTAGATCCAGTAAGAGCAGGAGATGGTGAGGAGAGCCTGGAAGGCCAAGGCTGGGTCAGGATATTCTCATGTGTATGTGCGTGTGTGTGTGTGTGTGTGTGTGTGTGTGTGTGTGTGTGTCTGCCTGTGTGTGTGTGTATATATATATATGCATATATATATATATATATATATGCATATATATATATAACATATGTATATATATAATGTATATGCATATGTGTGTAATACATATTCTCATGTGTGTGTATGTATGCATGTGTGTCTGTGTGTGCACGTGTGTCTGTGTGTGTGCATATGTGTATGTGTCTAAGTGCATATATATTTGCCTTCATGCTTACATCATTTGAATTGTTTCATGTTGCTCTAAGAATAGCACAGTGCCTCTAAATTCCTTTATATAGATATACATTTATATATAATATCAAATTCTGTAGTTCTATAAAGATCTAGCTAATAACGCTTTTAAATTCAATACATGTCAAAAAATAAAATAAAACAAAGCTTAAAACCCAGTCTTTGTGTACACCAGTGATGACTTTTTTCTTACTCATATATATCACTGTCATGTCTTGCTTATGACCTCTCTTCAAATACCACCTCTCTGCCAGTGCTCTGTAACTTATATTTGAAATCCAAATTTTTCCTCTCAGTTTTAGAATGAGGCACAATGCAATATCCCAAAGGCTATCTCTTCTGGGTTGTTTACCAGATTCATCAGCCTTGCACACTCTCACCCCCACCTCCAAACCCAGACCATGTCCATCTGAACAGCAACAATACCATCATTTGGGGGGCACACGCCAAAAGTCCAAGCATTCATACTGACTGATCTTGTCCTTGCCTGTCTAGTCAATCTACTCAGCATCCAACACTTTCACCTCCTAAAACCCTCTTGAATCCATTGGCTGCTTTGATCTCTAATGTCACCTCTGGTGCTATCGATAATATCTTACTTACTACTTGTATTGCTCCTGGTTAACCTATCTATTTCTCCCCCAATCAGATTGCTGTGTCATAACAAGGGGGATTCTGAAATACAAATCTGATATTGTGCTGTATTTAGGTTGCTTCATTGTTTCCTGTCTTTAAGAATAGATACTAAAACCATCATATTATAAACTTAATTGTAGTCCTCAAAATTCATATGTTGTAATCCTATCTACTACATAGCCAGTACTGAAAAATATATTGGATATTTACTTGTACAGTGGTAATTAAGGTAAAATTAAGAGTGTTGGGGTGACTTTAATCCAGTATAACTGATGTTCGGATAAGAGAAGATCAGGACACAGACAGGCAGAGGGAAGATGATGTGAAGAGAAGGCCACTATCTTCACATGCCAGAAAGAGGCTGGACAAGTCAGCCCTGTCAGCAACTTGCTCTCAGACTCTAGAATTATGAGCAACTTTCTATCATGTACACCTTCTGACCTGTGTGGTTCTTTGTTATAGCAACCTAGTAAGCTAGAATCCTACAGTCCTTCATGGGTGTGGCAGTTTTTAAAATGTGCCCACAAATGTTCTTACCCCATTCTTCAAAAACCTTAAGTCTCTTCCCACTGAGTATGACAAATTTTCATATGCTTCCTTCTAAAATACACACACACACACACATACACACACACACACACACACAGAGACACAGAGAGAGAGAGAGAGAGAGAGAGAGAGAGAGAGAGAGAGAGAGAGAGAGAGAAGAAATGACTATTTGTGATTCCCAAGACTGAGTTTGAAGCAAGCAGCATGGTAGCTTCCTTTCTCCTTTTGGTCTTCTCTCAGGTCTTGTGTTCAGGGGGAAGCGGGCTGCCATTTCATGAGCAGTACTAAGAGACTCCCTAGAGAGACCCAAAGAGGACTGAGGCCTCCTGGCCAAGACAAAGAAATGAGGAGGACCCCAGTGCCAATGAGCCTTCAGATCCCCTCAGCTCTTGCCAATGTCTTACCTACAACTTCAGAGAGACCTTGACTTAGAATATCAGTTTACTGCTCCTCAATTCCAGGCCAACATAAATGATCTAATCTGTGCTTATTTCAAATCTCTAAGCTCTGGAAAATTTTGTTATTCAGTAATAGACATATAACAAAGTTAACTCTTTGTGTTCTCTTCCCCCACCCCAACTTTCTGAGCTCTAGCTTCATTGGTTTTCTAGCAGGAATTAAAAATTTATACACCCTTAAATACCTCTTTCTAGTATGCACTCCTACATTCTTCCCTGAGTCCTTCTTGTTCTTCACATTTCCAGCATTATTTTCTCAGGGAACTCTTTCCTGACCCCAAATATAGTAATATGCTCTCATTAAATAATGTTCCTTTTCCTTCAGAACACTTTCTTCAGTTCTTTATTATTTGCTCATTGGACAATTATTAGACTGATGGCTGACTTCCTCACTAGCCCAAAGGCCCCCTGAGTCCAGGGTCGTTGCTGTTTTAGCTCACTGCTATATGACTATCTAATAAAATCAGCTAAGACATTGTTGTTGGGTGGATGAAAGGATGGATGGATGTTAAACACTATCTATAGACTCTTTCTGAATCATGAGAGGAAAGAGATTCTCTCCCTAACCTAGAACAGATTAAAGGGGAGAGCCTAATGGGTAGATGGGTAGAACATCTGGAATTGTTAGTCTTCTTTGAAGATGTGAGACATGGTTGCAGAGGTTGGATATAGGAGAGGTTCTGCAGGATGAGTTCCTCTAGCCTAGAGGTACAGCAGCTGGGCAGATGTCACACCACAGATACAAGAGCCTTAACTGATGAGTCTCAGGAAAGGAAGCCAGTAGAAATGCTGGGCAGGAGTTGGTTTATCCCTCCATGTATAGAAAATAACAGCTGGCTCCGTGCCTGTGTGAACTAGTGATGCCGTGTGAAAGAGGCACCAACTTAAAAAAAAATAAAGAAAGAACATAATTTAAAATAAAATCAAGTGATTTTTAAATAAAACCTTCATTAAGTCAAGCTATCTAGTGGCACTTGGCCTGATCCGCCCTTGTCTAAATCTGTGTTCTCTGTAAGAATGGTTTATGAATGACACATTTTAAAGCGAAGAAAAGAAACGTCTAGAGCTGTTTACCCAGAGCCTCTCCATCTCCGGCTGGTTTGCATGTATATGTATGGACATATATCTTTAATTTCTCCCAAGGACCAGGAAAGCCAGGCTGCAGAAGAGCCTTTATTCATTATTTAATCAAGGAAAGAGCTTGAGCTCAAATAAGAGTGGGGAAGGGAGGGGGTGGAGGGGGCAGCCAGGCCAGAGTGAAATAGCCTGGGTAAAAGAGAACATTTTAATAAACAGACTCTGGAGAAAAAAACCAGGACAAAAAGCAACAAACAGCTTCTTTCCACATCTTTCTTACCCCTCTCTTTCTTGAAGCTCATGACAGACTCGAATCCCTTCCTGCATAATAGCCTCTCATTTCTGGAGGAGCACCGGTGCTCTGAACACAGACGCAACTCTGTTGGCTTCCTTCTTCTTACTGCTCCTTCCTCTGGCACAGACAGAGGATGAGAAACCCTGGTCCTGATCCATGCAGCCAAACAGGCCTCTCATCTCAACCCAACTGTTTTCATTCTCCACTACAGCTGATTTCAAACCCCACCACCATCTCCATCCTAAGGACTTTGACCCTCACCTGAGATGGTTGTCCATGAACTGATTCATTTTTCATGATGGTTGGTATTCACCCTGAGAATGAACCAGTCCAGCTAGCTCTTGGACCCAATTTAAGCCCTGTTGACTTCTATGATCATCCCTTACACGTCAGGCTATGTGCTGGCACACTGTCCTTCAAGCCTCACCATACCCCAGGAGGCAGGTTACTACCATATTTACTTTGCAAGTATGGAGACCAAGGCTCTGAGAAATGGCTTCACATCCATGGAAGGAACCCTGGCTTTGGGTGTCAGCCCTGCCTTTCCATGTTGAACTCTCTGACTCCAACCCAGTCTTTGCCTTTCCTGGAATCAAATATTCTCACAAGAATGTGTCTCTCTTGTGTCTTTCCTCTCAGTAGGAATGCATTCCTTCCTTTAACTCTATTTAAGTCAACTCATTATTGCATACCTCCTTGTAAAACAGAGAAGCTGCCCTCGTGGGTTTATGGGTGGAGCTTACTTGCATCCTAGTTTAGAAAGACAAAACAAAGGAGCAAACAGGTAACATGTCAGGCAGCAGTCAGAAGAAAAGCTAGCCAGGTGTGGTGGCTTACTCCTTTAATCTTAGCACTAGGGAAGCAGAGGCAGAGGCCAGCCTGATCTACAAAGTGAATTTCAGGCCAGTTAGGACTATAATGTGAGACTTGACTTTCAGAAAGACAAGAAAAGGTAGAACAAGGTCTGGAAGGCATGGGGAGAGGTCCTGGAGAAAGGTCTTGCTCTTCAATGTTGGGGACCAGGAAGGCTGAATCAGATCTGAAGTAACTGGGGAATTCACCACTTGGAAAGAGGCAGCAAGTGCAAAGGTGCTGAGGGCCTTGGTGTGTCTAAGAAACTGTGGAGGCTGGCCTGGTAGTCAGTTTAGGAAGAAGGATTGGCAGAGGAGGTCAGGATGGAGTGGAGAAAGGCAAGCAGCCAGCTGTGAGAGATTAGATCAGTCACAAAGCGTGGCTAAGCACACCAATGAAGGTTTCCTCTTGCAACAACTAAGTGATATGGAAGGTGTTTTGGAGAGTGGTTTCCTCTTGCAACAACTAAGTGATATGGAAGGTGTTTTGGAGAGTGATCAGTACAGAGGCACCCGGATCCTTTTGTTTGCTATGTTAAGAATATTCTAGGGCAGCATGGGTGGGAAGCAAGCACACTGGAAGCTGTAGCTTAGTGGTAGAGCACTTGTCTAACAAAAGCATACACAAAGCCCTAGGTGTGAGCCTTGATACTGCAAGAAAACAAAGAACTTCTCAGCTAATGCAGGAAGGTCACCTGGGAAGCTCCAGGCACAGGTTAGCAGAAACATGGGATGTGATGGAAACGCTTAGAGTTTATAGAGTTCTTTAGAAGGTGGAACTACCAGGGTTTCCTAGCAACTTGTATGTATAGAGAGGATGAGAGAGAGGCGTTGAATGTGAATGACTCCAGGATCTGAGTGATGGAAAAATAGGGAAAATAGTGAAAGAAGAAGAATCAAGTGATGGTGAAGAGGGTGAGGGCAGTTTCAAACTGAGAGCAGCTAGAAAATAACCACGGAGGAAAGGAAAGTGATAGCCTAAGAAAATAATCTGATTGCCTAGCAAGACGGGCGCCTCACTCCCAAGTCTGCGGGTATGAATTATAGGTGACATTATGAGTGAGTATTTTATTTATTTATTCATTCTGGGTTTGTTGTTGTTGTTTTTCTTTAGCCATTTTTAGTTGCATATGAACAAGTCTGGAGTGGTTAGACAAGGCAGGGAAGAAACGATTTTACATACACAGGAAGGAAACTAAATACAAACAATAGGTTGTAGGTAGGGTAAGGAAGGGGTGAGACTGGAGAGGGTGAAGGGAAGTGCAGTCTTGGCTGGTAATGAATGGGGTGTGCATTTTGGTAAAGTTGGGATGGGCAACGACAGAAGGAGGGATCTAGATGGACAGAAGGTAGTGGGTGGCCAGAGAGTGGAAGTCTTAAAATAGAGATTTGATGGAATGTAAAAATCAGTAGTTGAATGCTCAAAGAAATTAGAATGGCAGTAGATGGCTTCTAGAATCATCTTCCCCGATACCTCCTTATCAGGCTCAATTCTTTTTCTTTTATGTGTTTCTAAGACTCCATTTCTGCCATTCTGCTGTTCATTATCCTTAGCTGATACAAATTTAGCTCATGTCCTCTATCCTACCTGGGTTAGTCTGGTACCTAATAAAAGATGGATTAAGCACACAAGACTTGTCATTAGGGAGATGATTAGTGTGGAAGGCAATAGGTAGAGAGCTGGCGGAAGCTAGCCCAGCTTTCAAACAACCACACAAGCCTATCCAACCCTACGCAAAGCAGAATGGATGATTATGCAGCCTAAGGAAGGCTCCAACGTTCTGCAAGTCTGTTGAGCAGTCCTCTAGTGGAAGGTATCTGTCAGAGGATTCCCCTTCCCAGAAAAAGATGCCTTTTCCTGACTGACACGGGTATTTCTAGGCTGGAGGCAGCCTCTGGGAAGTGTGGAGTAGAGCTAATATAACATCAGGGGCCTGAGTCCAGCAGAGGGAGACCCTTAGTCCATTTTGTTGACCATCCATGGGGAGCATGCTTTCAGAGATACCATTCTGCTACAGTACAGGACTGTGCTTAGACATGAGGCCATCACTCTTAGCTCATTATTGGTTTTAGCCCTTTGATGAGATCTGGATACTAAGAACTCCAGAGGAGCCTGGGATGACTCCCTTACATACAATGGCAGCTTCAACACTGACTCACGCTCTGGGAAGTTTATGCACCTTTCAAAGGAGCACTATGTGCATGCTGCCTGCTAAGCCAATGTCTTCTACCACTGTGGAAGTGGGCATGAATCCAGATTTGTCAGAACGGGGCTCAAAGGGGATTGTAGCAAGGTGTGGTACAGCTCAGCTGCCCATGGAGACAGAACCAGAGACACCTGGGGTTCTATTTGCCACACTCGAAGGCTGTCTCTGTCTCTGCTGAAGAGCTGGTTTCCCCATTTTGTATTCTTTATGTCCTGCCAGATTCTTGGGCCCATTACTTCCTCTTTTGACACCTAAAAATTCAGACCTCACAAAACTATACTTAAAGGCTTTGTCCTCCTCTCTCAGTCCGATTTCTGAGGCCTGGCACCCAAATAAACAGCCACCTTCAGCCCCCAGACAGTCTGCACCTTCCTCACAAAATGCACCTTTGATTCCTCTTTCCCTCTGGAAATCCGTCCACTCCACGTCTCCTGACAGTGCCTGGTCTGTAATTCGGGCAGCATCTTCAAATCATCCCTGCCCTTTAATTCCTGCTGTCAAAACATGGCATATGCTCTAGTTATTCCTCTCCACAACAACCATTTATTGTTTCCTGCCATCGCCTGTCCTCTTTGTATCCCTTTCCTCTTTCCCTGCACCCCATGTCTCTCCTGACTGCTGCTCCTAGGCTTCTCTCTTCACCATTAAATTGGATCTCAATGATCTATGTGACCTACTCACTTTCTCTTCTCAAATAATCATGATCCTTAGAACTGCTTTCCCCACTGAAAACAAAACAATCAAATAAAAAAAAACAAAAAACAAAACAAAACAAAAAACAAAAAAACCCTTTCTGAGTCAGGACCAATAACAGAAAAGCCACTATTCAACAATCCTGCCTGAATTCACCCATAAGAAGGGCGTTTGTAGGGGATTAGGAGGAGTAAAGCTTGGAGTGGCTGCTGCAGGTTCCCCAGGGTTCCACATTAATGAGTGGTAAAGTTGGAACTCAGGTATGTGTATGTGACACTCTATCCAATGTCACTCTAACAAACTGACAATGCTTTCAATGAAGCTGAATTCTGCTTTGGTGTGAATATGGCTTTCAACACCAGAATCTTGTAGGGAAAGCTGACCAGAAGGGCAGAACCTTGGCCTCCCTAGATCAATTGAGTTACAATTTGCATTTCCAATGGGATCCCCAGATGATTCAGGCCCATCACATTTTGAGAAGCCAAATCCAGATAGCCCCAGCCACACCTCCACTCACTGAGAGGCTCCAGACCCAGGAAAATGGCTAGCAGTCTGTAGTCTAGAACCAATTTTATTTACTGATGGATTCATTAAACAGTCTTGTCCATTATATTTGTCTTCTATAAAGTGACTAATCGAGGTATTCATTGTCCAGGGATTCTTTCCAAAAGAAGGTATTCTAAGGGTTAATCCAATGCTTATCTTGTAGTTTGGATACTTTCCACGGGTGTTATGGGGCCACACAGCACAGTTGAGGAGCATGCACTGGGTGAAAAGCGCAAGGCAAATGTGGAGAGTGCACTCCTCATCTCTGCCCACCTCCACCAATGCACAGTGCCCCAAGCTATTCTGAGACTGACATGCTGCCTCTGGGATCTCACCTGCCAGTAGTCTCTCCAATCTAAAGGAAACAAATGTTAGAAACATCACAGTTTCTGATGTATGAGCAACTTCCAAACGCTAGACTGGGTAGGAAGAAAGCCCTGTGGCAGATAGTCAGGCAGTCTGGGCCCTGCCTTAGTAAATGAGGACAGAAAAATTAATCTGGGGAGGGTGCAAGATTTAGGTATCACAAATAGAAATGAGGCAGAGTTAGAAACGCACTCAAAAGGTCCTACTTCCAGACAGCCGTGTGTGTGTGTGTGTGTGTGTGTGTGTGTGTGTGTGTGTGTGTGTGTGTGTGTGTGTATGGGTGTATGGGTATGTATGTGTGTGTGTGGGTGGGTGTATGGGTGTATGGGTGTGTGTATGTGTGCATGTGTGTGTGTATGTGTGTGTATGTGTGTATGTGTGTGTATGTATGTGTGTATGTGTGTGTGTATGTGTGTGTATGGGTATATGGGTGTATGGGTGTGTGTGTGTGTGTGTGTGTGTGTGTGTGCACACGCACTCATGTTGAGCATATTCTAAACCATAACCACAAAAGATCTTCCAGAAAAAAAAAACAAAAAACATTTCTTTCTGAATGTCAGGCACTGTACTGTAATATAAGAATATTTGGGGTTTGGTATGGGTGCACCTGCCCATTATACACAGAAAACATCTGGAACCATTAAGTGTTCTTTCTGTATTTTGAGACTGTTCTGGATCAATACCAAATGAGGAGGTGGATTTCTTCCTTCTGCTCAGGATGAAATGCTCGTGAAACACCTAAACCCCTTTGGCTCTGCCTTCATTTAAAAAGCACCAAAATTCCTAAAATTATTCAGTCTGCTAGCACAGACAACATCCTGCTCCAATATGGTAATCCAAAATATCCATCCATAATTCTCAGCATCTGTTCTGCACAGAGCATCATATTTTGACATTCCAAGAAAAGTCTTCAAAGTTTGTTTTTTTTTTGTTTGTTTGTTTTTTTGTTTTGTTTTTTTGCTGTTCCTATTGTTTAAGGAAAGAAAAAGGGAAAAAGAAGGGTCTCAGAAGACCCAAATCAGTATCTTCCAAGGGTAATTTCTCCTCTTGAAAGGGTAATAACACATAAGCTTTAAAAATATCTATGTTGGCAGATTCTTACATTAGTTCACTGAAAGTTGACATTTTTAGTGAAGGTCTGTTGGCAAGCACAGATGGAAACAATTAGTAACATATTCATTACATATCAATTTACTGTAAAGGTTAATAACTCTTTGTTTTATATAAGGTCTCCACAATGCTTCTGTAATCTGTGATGTTTCTTCACACTTTTTCCAAACCCTAATAGTCTTTTTATATCTTTCGCAGTGCTTGGTTCAGAGGCATCGTTCAATTAAAAGATTGCTCACTAAGTGAATGAATCAATGTTCATGCTTCTATGAAAATTTCCTGAATGAATGTCTATAAAAATATTGGAATTTCATAAACCTTGCATTTATAGCTAGGGTGGGGTCTAGACTCAGTTTATACCTGACTGTCCCTATCATTTTAATAAAGATATAGATATTGATTTATCATCAGAGGTTTTATTGAACTACAAATAAAAAAACTAGCCAATAGAAAAATTTTAAAAAAGATATAAAATGAAGAATATAAACAAACATAGCTAGCCATCAGGAAAATGCAAATTAAAATTCCCAGGATACATTGTGTTTAATCTACTAGGTAGACAACAAACAAAAAACAATGTAGAGTGTAGAGGGATATGGGCTCTAACATCGAGGTGAAAAGTTAATGACCCCAGAGGTTATCTTGGTGAGCAAACTGAGCCAGATGCAGAAAATCAAATATGACACAGTATCCCTCATATGTGGGAGGAAAAAGAAAGGAAAAGAGAAGGGAAGAAAAAATGACTAGTAATGAGAAGAGTGGTTTCTAAAACCTGGGGAGGGTGCCCGAATGTGAGCATGGGTGTGAAGATAGAAGACAGGCTGGTGGAGATCACCAGTGCACACCAGAGGCATCTATGCAGAAATACCAATGAATCCCATTAATTTGTACAATTAATAATACAAACATAAATAGAGTAAGGAAGGAAAAGGGAGGGAGGGAGGGAAAGAGGGAGGGAGGGAGTCTGAGTCAAAAACCCCAAGCTTTCCACTGGCCAATATGCTCCAGGACAAGATTTTTAACCTGCAAGTGCCCTAGAATGGGATGATATCAATATGTATCTCATGAAATGATTTTAACACATATAAAGCATCCAAAATTGTGCTCAGCAGAAAACAATCCTTTGATAATTTAGGAAGCACAAACTTTCTGGTATTGTTGTTCAAATATAAATTAATACAGTCCACTCCAGAAGGCTCCCAGTATCTTCTGCTTAAAGTAACAGTGTGCACATTCCACCAGCTTGAGATGTTTTGAGGGCCTGCTTCCCAGGAACATCTTTCTTTGTTTCACTTTCAGACTCCTTGCAGTATCACATGTCATGAAAAATATCTGGAAACCACTAAATTGAGGAATGGCCAACTATAGTATTACTGAATATATACTATGTAACACTTGAAACAACCATGTAGCTGTCTCAGTAGTGTTATATACTTGTCTCTAATATGTTTTAATTAATATAGCATGTATCCATACAACTTGTGATAGTGTTTGAACAAAACCATGTATAGATGTGATAGTTAATATGTATTGTCAACTTGATGGCATCTACAATCATCTAAGAGCCAAGCCTCTGGTCACACCTATAAAGGACTATCTAGATTGAGTCAGCCTCAGAGCACGCTTGAGGGATTACTTACATCAGATTAGTTGAGGTGGGAAGAGCCACCTTACTTGTGGGTGGTAACATTCCATGGTCTGGGATCCTAAACTGAGTGAAAAGGAGAAAATTACCTGAGCACCAGCATTTATCACTCTCTTCCTCCTAAATGTGGATGCAAGATGACCAGCTGCCTCAAGCTCTCACAGCCGTGATGGGGCTGTAGCCCCTAGAACTGTGAGCTGAAAGAACACTACCTCTCTTAAGCTGCTCTTGTCAGACATTTTACCGAGTCAATGAGAAAAGTTGCCAATACCAATAAATAAGCCTGAAGTTTCTATGTGTGTATATGCCTACCTACATGTCAGTCAGTATCCAGGGTAGCCACCAAATGGAATTTCAGGTGATCAATATCATTCTTTAAAATAATGCATCCTTCTATCACCATCATTAAAGGTTAGTGACAAGGAAATGGGAAATCAGTGGGTAGTGAGCTTCTGTTGGAAATGATAAAAACATTCTAGAGATAGGCAGATAGTAATCATGGCCTCACAACCGTATGTGTGCCCTACTAGGTAACACACATTAAATTGTACACTTAGAAGTGGAAAATTGCTGAAGTTTGGTGTACCATAATAAGAAATTAAGGTAATAACAATAACCCCATGCTGTAACACATTACAAAAGACTAGGCAGGTATTAGTCTTTGACACAGACCATCAAATTCCTTCAAAGAAGTCAAGATGAGCGAGGGAGACTTAGTGGACAGAGCATGCGGGCTGAGAATGGAAAGAAGAGCGTTGTAGGGAGAAGGAAACTGTGGTACCCATGGATGGAACACAGCCTCGGTCTGCTAGGAGAGAGAGAAGAGCATTCCTCGGTTCCTCTTTCCCCAGAGGTCCATAGAAACATCTTCACAGAGTGGGAGGAGCTGGGGCAGGAAAGAATTAGGTCACAAATAGCATTACATAATGGCTGTCTTTCGACTGCTTCTCTCTCAAAGAGCCTCTGCACACCCGGAGGGAGCTTGATTTCCTTGGCAGAATATGCCTTTCAAGTAAATTAAAACTATTTTCACAAGTTGCAGCTGTTTACATACAAACCTATCCTTCAGGTGATATGCACCTTCACAGCTGCCCACAGAGGCCTGTGGACAGCTCCCTTTAATCCCTTTAGGTTCGTGTGTGTGTGTGTGTGTGTGTGTGTGTGTGTGTGTGTGTGTGTGTGTGTGTAGCAACGAGGAGAAGGGGTGGACAGAGGGTGTTTTCTATCCTGGATAGGAAACAGGAGCACAAAGATGGTCAGGGGAGTGGGATTAGGGCAAAAGGCTAGTGTCTCCTGCAGCTGGCAGAAGGAAGAGAAGTTTCAGAAGCTGACCACCCCAAGCCTAGCTCTTCTGTGTGGCAGGCCAGGCTGACTGGATTACAGACATGGCAAACTCCTTGTCGCCTGGAGGAAACCTGCACCCACTCTTCAGAACCCTAATGCTAACTGCACTCAAAGAGCAGGAAAGATTTGTCGCAGGGGACACACTAGTTTGAGGAAAGCTGGGCGGCATAGAGGAGTCTTGAATTCAGCCATGGCCAAGTCTCTTTATTTTTTTTTTAACTTTATATTTGAGATTATAATTTAATTACATTTTCCCTTCTTTTCCCCCCTTCCAAACTCTCCTATATATCTCTACCCATTCTCCTTCAAATCTATGGCCTCTTTTTTTGCTAATTGTTATTGTATGCATATTGTATATGTACATAGATCTATATCCATGTGGTTGTTTCCAAGAAAATGACCCCCAAAGGGACTGGCACTGTTAGGAGGTGTGGCATTGTGGGAGTAGGGGCTGTCTTGTTGGATGAAGTGTGTCACTGTGAAGGTGGATTTTGAAGTCTTATATATGCTCAAGTCATACCAATTAAGTCAGTCTAGTTCCTGTTGCCTGTATATTAAGATATGAAACTCTCAGCTCCTTCTCCAGTACCACATCTGGCTGCATGCCGCAATGTCCCACCATGATGCTAATGGACTGAACCTCTGAAACTGTACGCCACCCAATTAAATGTTTTCCTTTATAAGAGTTGCTGTGGTCATGGTGTCTCTTTGTAGCATAGAAACCCTAAGACAATCACTAAATATAACCTGTTCAGTTTATATAATGTTACTTGAATTTATATTTGTGTCTCCTAGTAATATCAGAAGCTACACCCATAAAGTCTTACTAACTTGACCACCCATATGTGAGCTAAGGCAAAATGACACTAATGAATAGCCATTATGTAATACTGCTGGATGACCCCATGAGACCTCAATCTACACCAAGAACTAAAGGCAACTGAGGAAAGCTGAGAGTAGTCAAGGCAGTTTTCCCCAGGGCATACCTATTAGTTGTGTAGCACCAAATGGTCAGCCCTGAAAACATGTGTTGCAAATCTTAAATCCCTTATATTGATAAATATAATTGAATGTAAAAACATTCTCCACAATGAGCATTGATCTTCACCCTACAGTGATGAAGATATGGATGATTAACCTTTGGAAAGAAAAGGCTAAACCAATGGCAGGGGAAGAGACAGACAGAGAGAAGAAAGGGAGTTTATATCTATAAACTGAATGTCTTCTCCACAGCCTATGACTGTGTTACTCAGAGGATTTTAAGAGATGTTTCTGAGAACTGCCAAGTCCAGCCTGACTTAGATAAGATGTAGGAGACACATTTATAAAGCCAGGAACACTCAAGGGGGTAGAAAACGTAGGGCCCAGATTACAGAATCAGCATTCAAAATTACCACTCTGCCTTGCCAATTTCAATAATATCATAGTTTAAAATCAATGAGATAAAATATAACAATGTAAAGTTTGACTTTTAAAAATCCATTCTATAAGGTGAATCTATCGGCAACCCAGATAAGGAAGTCATTGAAATTTAATCAACTTTAAACACAGTAACTAAGATCAGAATGGCATATGTCAACCCTGTGTACAAAGGGAGACAATATAAAGTAGGTTTCATTGATAAAATGCAGAATCCTCCTGAATACCCTGCCCTGAATTTGGAATATCATGTTTAGTATCAGGCCCTAAGAAGGACAAGAACATCCAAGGACAAAAGAGAAGATGACTAAGACATCTTAAAGGAATGTGGTAAGGCCAATGGCCCATGGGTATGTCTCCCCTTCATCCTTCTCTCCTAGCTCTCTCACAGCCTCTGTGTCTGTGGATGATCATCCTGGCTTGAACTGGGTAGGAAGACACCAATTCCCAAGGCAATATTTCCCTGGTGGGTTTGTTGGAAATCCTTCATCCCTTGAGTAGGAATCTCATTCTCCATGACAAGTCTAGGTTCTAGCACTCTAGCATTTGGGATTCACAAATCAATTTTTTTCCTGACAAGGTCTCATTATGCAGCCCATTTGTCTGGAACTTGCTATGTTGACTAGGTTGGCCTTGAACTCACAGAGATCCTCTTGCCTGGGTGCTGGGGTTAAAAATGTCATCACACCTGGCACACAGGTCAATTTTATCTCTTTTTTCCATAAACTGCCCTTTCAACAAGTAGAGAAGGCAAAGAGGGAGTCACCTTTACCACACTATTACCTGAAAATTAAATAATTAATTAATTAGATTAATTAAGTAGAAACTTTTCAAATTAAACAAGGATGTTTTTAAAGATGAAACCTCAAGCTCCTCTTTTGGCTTCCTGCCTTTCTGGGTGAGAGGCCATCTGTCTCAGAGATGCAGGCCTGGCTCAGTCTTTTCTCTTTGCAGTTCACCACTTGAGATGCTTGTGTGGGTTTGACATCTCTGGCGAAGCATCTGACCCCTCATTTTAAGCCTAATGATGCTTTTTAACAAGTGAGGCAGTGACTCCTAAGTGTGGTTTTCCTGATCACTTCCAGTACTTCTGCTTCCCATAGAATTTTCAGACTATTCTTTGAGTTCACACTAACTTCAAACCTAAATGTGTTCCTGAGAACACTTTAGGAGCCCAACTGAAATGTCTGTCTGCAATCTGAAGTAAGCCGAAATCATTGGCTCGTTTGGCTGTTCTTCATATATTTCCAAAGTACTGTAACTGCCTCGCATTTTCTAACACCCTCTGAATGTTGTTGATTCCTGGCCTCTATCTAATGGCCACATATGTTTCATAAAGGCTTCCCTGGCAAATACCTCCTGATTGGTATTTGATATTATTTCTGAGTACCTGACATGTGTATGACACTTTGAGGCATGTGGGAAACTCAAGCAGAAACACAAACAATGATGACTTTTCTTATGATTTATAAAGAAACACTGAGCTACAGACCACCCCCACCAAAAAAAATTCATATGACTTGCCTTCAAGGATGACAGTATTGGAGCTCATCCCCACTCTTGGTGTCACAGGTCTGTGAGAGACCATGAGATATTGGTGGATTGTCATCCTCACCAATATTTTCTCACTTCTTTTTAAAACTTGGCTTGTTTTTAGTAAATAGAATGTTGCTTGTTTGAGTAATTAATCAAGAATTACATGGACAGTTTATTAGGAGGCCAATAATAAGCTGTCTCCTGGGGCACTCCACAAGCTTTCTCTCAGTAAATAATTATTTAAGGTAAAATTATTTATGAAATTAAGTCATTCCTTTCGTGATATCTCTGAGACTTAAGTAATTGGTTGGGTTCACTTTAGCTTGCTGTTTTATAAAGGGGAAAATAGGGCTAATGAATTAACTTCAATTAACTGTAAATTTAGCACCTCAAAAACACATTCTTTAATGACTAAGGACAGGTACCGAAAGACCAAAGTGTGTTTTCTCTTTTCTTTAAAAAAACAAAACAAACAAAACCCCACCTAAGTATTATTTTTCATCTTGTTTAATGGAGCAAGGCTGCCTGAGTGTTAACACAGCAGAGCTTATTATTTTCCACTTGGTACCCCAAAGCCCAAGTCAGGCAGAGCTGTGGCCAAAGGATCATGCCCTACAGTCCAGTGACAGTCACTTTTGCCTTGATGAAGCCTCCCTTCTCTTCAGCCCCTGCCAGTCTGTCCTGAAGGAGCTTTTCCCGAGTACCATCGCCGGGTGGAGGGGAAAAGAATAATGACCCAACCCAGACACCCTTCCCCTTACAACTCCATTACTTCTCATGAAGTAATGAAAATTGAGGTGTGGGTGAACTAGAACCTTAATTAACTGTTTTTTTTTTCCTCTGCCGTTGTTTAGTTCTTAATGTTTAGAAGTCATATGCAATTTTTTTTTAAGCAAGAAAGATCCTGAATTAATTTCCATGAACAACTTGTAAAGGTATATTCTAATCACTTCATGTTTCTCCACACACTTTGGTGTTCATATTTCATGTAACCAAAAGAGTGTATATCATGTGTTAACCCCGGGCTGTAAGGTCTTCCAAGCATGTTAACTCATGTGATCCTCATAAGAACTCCATGCTGTTCATGTGGCAAGTGTTAGATGGCTGGGAGAAAAATAGATCCTTTTCCTATTCCATGCTCCTTTTTTTTACAGAACAGTCATAGCTGGTTACCTCCCTTGCCTATACACACACACACACACACACACACACACACCACATAGAATTTATTTCAAAATTTGAGGTCAGGGGAGGTGGCTTAGAGGGTAAAAGCACTTGCCCCACTAACCTGACACTCTGACTTCTGTCCCCAGAAATCACATGAAAAGCTGGGTGTGACGGTATGCACCCCAGACTTCCTGCAGCTAGATGGAATTGGAGACAAGAGGATCAACTGTAAGCTCTTGACTCAGCTCACCTAGAATGAGGCAGCAGACACACAAGACACTGCCTCAATATGGGAGAACTCAGAACTGGCTCCAGAAAGTTGACATCTGACTTACACACACTCACACGCACACGCACACGCACATGCACACGCACACACACACACACATTTATTCAAAATCTGTCTAAAGCATTCTTTACTTTGGCTTCAAGCATAGATTATAAAAGTCCCTAAGTGCCTAGAAAAATCCCCCATTTATTAATTAGTTAAATTCCTGAAGATAGTTGCTTCATATGATTTCAAAAGGAAAGTAAACACATTTTTTGATAGGAATAAATAATTTTGCCAGCAAATGTTGCTATTGAAATATTTGGCTCTTCATCTTAAGCATGCACATTCCTCAACACATTCTCTTAACATGTCATAATCAAAGTCCTGCTCACTCCATGCCATCTCTTTTCACTACTAGTCTCTGTGCCATGCGTATGACATCAGTCTTTTATTTCCCATGCCAATTTCCATGGCTTCTGTTCAGTCCTCTTGCCATCCTTGACACCTTTCATCCTACCAATCACTGCTCCACTCAACACATTTTAGCCCTTTCCATGTCCCAAACATTCTGCTTGGTAATCACACACAGTGCTTACATCAGAATATTCAAGGGCTATTTGGTGACACCAATGCCTGAGCAACTCACTCTAATGTAGAGGGACATGAAGACACATGTAGGCTAAGACTGCATGGTAGAGCTGCAGAGGCATAGCAAGGATTTTGTAGATTACTGCCAGGATAGTGAGAATCTATGGGTGGATTTTCATGAGGAAAACATACAATGGAGCTTGCACTTTTCAGATACTGAAATTTTGTTAAAGATGAGTAATTTAAGGCTGGGAAAAGTGCCTCAGTGGGTACAGAGCTTGCCACAAAAATATGAGTACCTGAGTTTGGATCCACAGAACCCATGTAGAAGCTGGACACAGCAGCATGCATCTGCAGTCCCAGGGTGCCCGTGGTGAGATGGGGCAGCATGCATCTGTAGTCTCAGTGTGTCTATGGTGAGATGGAGCAGAAATGGGAAATGCCCTAGAAGTTAGAGGTCCAGCAACAAACAAGAGACTCTATCTCAGACACAGAAGAAGGTGAAGAGTAACGCATGTGGTTTTCTCTGCCCTCTACATATCTCCACATTCACATACATTGAATGTGTGTGTGTGCGCACACGTGTGTGTGTGCATGAGAGCACACACATACACACACACACACACACACACACACACACACACACACACACGAAGGTTTTTTAAAGGAATAAATTATACAACGTTACAGTGAATTGACTAGAGAATTGTAAGATTTGAACCAGATGACCATGGAGGAGGCTTCTGCCACTGTCTAGGAAGAAAAGGAGTTAAGGCGGGTTTGCCTTTAGTTAGGGCAGAAGAGAGGGAAATAAATGGATGTTATAGGAACATAAAGTATAGTAGGAGGGGTTTTCTGAGTGAATGGAGAGGGCAGAAAAGCGAGGGTAGGGATGAACTGGTCTCGTCATTTCTGTTGGCTTTTCCAGTAATTGCCACTCTCATTTTTTTAAAGCTTGATTCTTTTCTTTTTTGCTTCCTCTAAAAACCTTCACTGTCATCCTATTTTCTGTCTAATAAAGCACAGTCACTCCACCTGGAGCTGACCCCCACACCACCATAGACATGCCATGGCTACTGTCCTCTATTCTGTTCCCCTTGGAAGGTACCACATGTGACCTTGGTTTAAGTCATTTAACTTCCTCTTCCACACTTTCATCTCTTATGACCTGTGGAGGATGCTGAAAAGACTCAGATATTTGGAATGAAAGGTGTGGCTCTGCCTTTAGAGACAGACTCCTCCTCTGGGACACTACTTTCTTTCACCCTGTGACCTCCATTGCTTTGATGCCAAAAGACAAGTGAACCATTGACTTTGGGAGATGTCAAATGAGACACACTGAAGATCTTAATAAGCATGTCAGCTGACAACCATCCATTCTAGACAAATGAAGCCTTGGTCCATTTTGGAAGAACTTTAAGGAAGGAAACTCTACTTGTATGTTTAATTGTTCAAGCTATTGATAGTCAATAGTATACACCACACATGCATACACACAGACACACACACAGACACACACAACTGCATACACACAGACACACACAACTGTTTGTCTGGCACTGTGAGTGAACCCTTGAGGAGAAATGCAACTTATAGTCCCTCAATAACTAAGATGTTGAAACAAATGTCCCAGTGCACACAAAGAGAGCTTCTGTGGTTAGAACTCAGGGCTGACAGGTAGTATGAATGTCAGAAGACTTGCCTGACAGGAATGTTGCCATCTACTACTTCCTCAGTATCATTCTAGCAATGGGACAAAGCAATGGGAAAAGGAACAAAGTCAATGTGCTCATGGGAATCAGGGTCAAGAGACAGGGGAAAACATAGTCAACACATCATTCATGCACTTGGTCATAATGAGCAAGTACCACATAGAAAATACAGAGCCAAGAATGCGTGTTAAGTAGGCTGGGGGTTGCAATTGATAAAGTGTCTATTTTTACAGATAAACTCTGAGTTACAGGCTATAGCCTTTACAATTGTCTCCTCTTATTTGTGGAAGACATGTTTCAAGACCTTGGATGGATACCTGAAATTGCAGAGAATATCAAAACCTTGTTTTTCTCTTATGCAAACCTAGCTACAATGACATTTAATTCATAATATAAACACAGTTAGATATTAACAACAAGAACTCATAGCAAAACAGTCAATTACAAAAGTATATTGTTATAATACTCTCCACACCACTACTTCTGCATCTGGGGGCCACTAGTAAGTAAAGTAGGGTTATCTTGAGCATTGTGATTCTACGACAGATGGTCTGATAATCAAAGTAGCTACTAAGTGATGGACTGGTAAGAAGTATATACATTAGACAAAGGTATGGTTCACATGGCAGGAAAGAATGGAATGGTGCAAGATTGGATTGCACTACTTAGGATGCCATGTAATTAAAAGCTTAGAAATGATTCCAGTTAGTCTTCTGAACTACAATTGACCATGGGTAACTGAAACTGTAAAACCTCTTGGAAATGAAACCATGGATAAAGAAAGAACTGTAATACTAAAAAGGCATCTCAGGATGATGCATTGGCTAGCTTGGGAGAATGTTTCAGCACTGGGCACAGCCAGGGCATGCATCTCAGCCAGATGCTAGCTAAACCTGCTCAAGGAACAAGAAGGAAGACAGTGTCCACAGCAGTTAGAGTGACAAAGAAGGCAGTGGGAGACATGAAAGAAGAGTCTTAAGGGTAGGATATGGTAGACTAAGGAGGTGTAAAGTACTGGAGTGGTCCCACCTCTGTTGTAAAAGTCAGCCTCTGTCTGTTGTGAAGACAATGCCTCCTAAAGAGATCGGAGCAGATACAAGGGGTAGGACAAAGGCTATTGTGAGACTCTGGCAGATGACAGTGGCAGGAGCAGTAGATGCCAGAGAGCTGGAGCAGTAGATGCCAGAGAGCTGGCGAGAAGACTTGATTGAGTTCTGGGGAAACTTTGCAGATTCAAAAAGCAGGATTTGTGAGTTAATTTGATGTATAGAATCCGTGGAAGAATGAGAGCATTCAAGGCATTAGAGACTCCACTCTAAAAGGGATCTTTATTAATTTTTTTTTTTTTTTGAAAAACTGAGCGGACATGTTTGGGAGATAGACTATAAAGAGGTCAGTTCTGAACTTGTTGAATTCATGATGACTATTTACCATGCAGAAGAAAATGCTGTGTGACAGGTATGTGTGTGAATGTGGAGTTCTAGAGAAAAGTGCAAGCCAGAGATGTAAATTCTGGTCAGAATCATAAAGTCTTTTCTCTGTGATAATAACTATGCAGCCAACTCCTCCACCTCACCCACTTTTGACAGGGTCTACAAGCCAGGCACTGCTCACAACACCCCCCCACAAAGCAGCCGCTGCAGTCCCCGAGGAGCGCTCTTAGGTGGAGAAAACCACTAAGCTCACTTGCACATCTGGAGAGAACCTGATCCTGCAGCAGTGGAGAGCCACTAAAATTTGAGAATCCCATTGTCAAATATTTGTGTATACACTACACTGGAGCCAGCCCAGCACTCAGAACAGGAATGAGGATGGTGTGAGGCCAGCGAGATGACCATTGTGGTAAGTCGAGAGTCTCAGCAACAGACACTGTAGAGTGAGTTCACACTGTGGCAATAGAATCAGGGAGATGGAAACAAGATCCAAGAGTTGCCGGGTAATAGAAGGCTTGGGGACTGTGGAATTGGGGGGCCTTGAAGGAACACCTGCTCTATGTGTGGACTTCCTCAAGGGTGGTACCAAAAACCAATGCAGGTGGCTCAGGAAACAGCCAGGAACTGGTCCCAAAAGGGGCCAGTGTGGTGGTACAAGGTGGGAAACTGGAATAGAAATGAGAGAGGATGCCAAATAAGAAGCTGGGCCTCTTGGATGGAGGAAGGTCTATCCAGTGATGTTTGGGACCTAACTTTGCTTACAGGAAAACATGTCCTTGAGACCCAAACCAGGTAAGCCCTGTATACTTGAGAATCACGCCCTGCTGTCCCTTAGCTCTGTAAGGACAGGACCTTGGTTTCCTGTGTGCAAGTCCCCCGCCAGGCAGGCAGCCGGCTATGCCCAGCAGCTACTTAACACAATAAACTGCACTCTCTTCTCAATCCCCTTTTGCACCATTTACTGTGTGTACATGCAGACTTTTTTTTTTTTTTAATGCAAGCGCATTGTGCACTTGGGTTGAATATGCTGAATAAATCCATTCAGGATTTCTATGGAATTTCTTTTTATTCCAACTTATAACAAGTAACAGCCCACTTACTTCTCCACCACTCCCTTCTCCCTACCACTCCCATTGTCTGCCCTGACTAGGATAATGGGTAATTGTGTTTGGACATGCATTACACTAAAACGCTTCCTTTTGCCCAGCTTCAGTCATTATCAAAGCCAGATCCTAATCTAACTTCCTCATCATTAGGCAGCCAAACCAGCTGCAGCCCTGAAAACAGGCAGGCAAAGAAGGGGAAGGCTGAGGGGAGGAACAGAATGCTGGCATTTCAGTCAGAAACAAAAGAACTCATCTCTGATCAAGTGACCCAGCATGAGCTAAGGGAGAGAACGAAGGGGCTCCAAAACGGATGAAAATCAAATTGCCGCCTAGGCTCTCTGCTCATCAGCTTGTCTTCCACACTTCCCATTAGCTCAGTGAAAGAAAGATGAATTAAGAGTTAAATGCACCAAAATAACTTAAGCAATTTTTAAAACTTAAATATGCTGTTTCCCCCAAACCTTCTTCCTGCTTCATCCATTTCCTTCTCTCATGTAGTTTCTGCTCCTCTCTCAGTCCCTGTGTCTGTTCTCCTTGTTGCTTTCTGGTCTCTCTCCACATCCAGAGCCTTGTCTCTTTTCTACACTTTCTTCTCTAAAGATGCCTTCTGTCCACCCCTCACCCCGCCCCTGCAGCTGACCAACCTTCACAGCCCCCCACCCCCCTGCCCTGTCTGAGCTTTTCCCTCCCAGTGCCCTCTACCCCCCTTCCCAGTCCCTCTCCTCCTGCAACATTCTCCTTCCCAGCATGCCCACACTTTCTGGGGTGTCTGGCCCCAGAAGCTCAATTTCGAGTGCAGGAAAAGCCCATGTGGCCTGATGAAAGCAGATGATATAAACGAGGCAATTGCTTCAATACACAATTAAAATAAGCTAAATGAAGCGGCAAAACAAGACAGATTCATGGTTTGGAACTCTCAGGGTGAATCCTCTGCAGAAGATGGACCTCCCCACCCCCACATTCCAGCTGGCACCATGCCCTAGAAACATATTGATTAGCCGATCAATTCTCAGATTCCAGAGAGATGGGCCCATGATAAATGGTCACCCCCCCCCCAGTGCCCCCCTCCGTGACTGCCAGATCCAGCTAATGCATACTGAACCATCCCCCATTTTGAAATACCTTCCTCAGATTGTTTCTCTCACTCCCCTCCCCACTTTGGTTTCCAGCTACGGGGGAACTCCTAAGTAGAAAATCAATAGGCGCTTTAATTACTGGCCCCCAATTCATCAGGGCCTCAACTGTAATTACTCTGCCTGAGCCAAGAGCCTCGGGACCCAGTAAACAGAGACAGCTAGGCACTGGGCAATGTGCAAGGTTATGAGAGTGACTCTGGTTTCTCAGGCTTTGGAGAGCCTTATGAGACCATCTGCCCACCTTCCTGTGACCCACCTTCCTGTGACCCACCTCCTGATCTCCATTCCCTGGTCAGAAGATGAGGGAGGTAGTCCCCAAAAGGTTCTCAAGACACAACTAGTGGGGGCATTGGAAGGGCACAAAGCCATTCCTTCAGCTCTCTCCCTAGCTCTTGATTCAGGCACCTTGCTTCGCGAAGTCTACTCTCAAGACTGGGCATCTTCAGCATCCTGTGGGATACAGATAGTGACACAGACCCTAAACTGAATTCTGCATTTAACACAATCCCCACACTAAACATAAGAAGCACTGCTTGAAAATGCATCCTGTCCTTTGCTTCACTGGGACTGATAGGACAAGGAAACTGTGTTCCAACCCAATGCCATGGCCAGTCAATATCCATGCCATCCAGAAAGGTTTCTTGGAGGTCTTTCATTTTTGGTATGAGGGTGCTCATCAGTACTGAAGTGTACTTTCTCCATGGCATCACTATTCTTTTCTCTCTACTCTGCAGTTTCCTCCAAAGGCAGGTAAACTAAGGGGCTGAAGATTAGTTATCAACAATGGACCTTGCTATTCTGTCCTCTAAAATAGAGCCCAACCATCTGCCTAGATACAACCCCTATTCCCAACCTCATAGTACTGTTAAAGTTCAGCTCCCCTTCATCACTGCCCTCCTCAGCTTTTAGAACCCTCAAAGAATGGGCCTCTGGGAAATCTTCAGGGTCCTGCGAAAGCTAATTTGGTCCAATGACATAATGTCAGGCAAACACAATAATGCTATGATGAGATTCCCTTAAAATAATGCTGGTGGAATTTTTCTCCAGCAGGCCAAGATTCATCTTGGGGCTGATTCAAAATAATGGACTTCATTGTGATGGGTGGCTCCATAACCTGAGTGTGTTAGAGATTCATTCCCCATTCAAGGGAGTGGCAAAACCAGCTTGATTTTTCTGCAAGAAGCCTGAGCTGGCTGTTTCTGGTTAGGGAGAACTAGGCTGTATCTGCCCCACTTTCTACTCACATATCAGCCAGAGCTACTTGTCTGAGCACGGAGCTATTGACTCAGCTGATCAATGTTCAAGTTGCTGGCAGCTAGACCCATGAAAAATGACTCTGTTGCCCACAACCCACCCCTCCAGACATTGGCCTTGGCTCATGCAAATGAAAAGACTCTCCATTATAAATAGTTTCTAAGCTTCTCTTTGTCCTTCTGCCTCCTAAACATGGGCACTACTGTCTGAATCCTTCACTTTCTCTTCCTCCTCTGTTTCTGAGTATGAATCTTGTCACCTCAACTTCCACATCTACAGAGAAGAGTATTCAGAATTCTCCCTTACCTATTATTCCATACCCAAACTTTTAACTCAGATGACTTGCTGGGGATTTATGCAGGATGGTACCATATAGCTATAACTCATTCTTGTGGAGAGTACCCAGGCTCAAACCCTTAGTCATGATAGCTTAAATATTCAACAGATACTCACTGCTGTGGACACTGCCTGTTAAGGAACTTTAAGCCATTCCATCCTTTCTTTCCTCATTATTACCAACTTTATCCAGCTTCTGCTTATGATAGCTGCCATGGGACCACTATCCTTATGCCCTCCTGTCCCAGTCTTTCCCCTCTTGGTCTCAACTCAAGCTATATAACAGAATCACTTAAGGAGCTGCTTTTAAAGTGTCAGTGAGAAGACCAATATCTAGAACCAGCTAAACCAGAAAAACTGAATGCAGAGCTCATAAGCTTTCATCATTTTCAAGGCAGCGCAGGTATTGCTACATTGTCAGCCTGAGGACCACTATTCAAGCCAAGGTTGACTGTTTATTGTGTCCTCCCCCTCCTTCCAATGCTGAAGATAACCGCCTCCTCTCTCCATCCGTGAAAATCCTCCCACTCTCCCAAGCTGAGTCCAAATGTCACTGTCTATAGAAATTTCTGGATCCCCAGAATTTTGATAGCCTTTACTTATACATATCTCATAGTACATGTTCTGTTCTTCTTTGTTCCAAGGTCTGTGGTCTTGTCACATCCAATCTAAACACCACATCCTTGAAATATTAAACTATTTCTTAGAACATTAAACTTTGAGTTGGAGAGTCTATGGTTTTCATCCTGACACCCCACAAATAAAACCATGGCTGTAAGATATTGAGTGGTTATTTAAAAATCTCAATTTCCTGTTCTGTAGAATGGGAATCATGATTGCTATCTCTTTCATAAAAATACTAATAATCATTATCATAGTCTAATAAGAATTTTTGTCTGATGTGTTGCTTAACAGTGACTTAGACAAATTAAGTACTTACTGACTGGGTATTCAATAAAGGAATAAATATATTTGGGTTTTTAATCAGAGACTTTTTTCTCCTCTGGAAAATTATTCCATATTAGAAAATCAAATGTGCTAAGGAATGACATCAAGGGTCATAGACACTGTAGCTCTTATAGCAGTAGGTACACAGACTCCTGCTTTCCTAAATACCTCGGTCACTGGTCCTTAGTACTGCATTTAAATCATGGGCTTTTTGTCATATGTCAAAACCAAAGACAAAGATGCTGCTATTTTTCTATGTATGTTGTTAGAGTTTTCCTGCCTGGCCCAGTCAGAACAAATCTCTCTTACCCGCCAGTCCCATAGTCGCTCAGACCCAACCAAGAAAGCACACAGAAACTTACATTGTTTACAAACTGTATAGCCGTGGCAGGCTGCTTGTTATCTACCTTTTCTATCTTAAATTAACCCATTTCTGTTAGTCTATACTTTGCCACATGGCTTGTGGCTTACCAGTGTCTTTACATGTTGCTTCTCATGGCGGCGGCTGGCGGTGTCTCTCTCCAGTCTTCTACTTCCCAGAATTCTCTACTCTCTTGTCCCGCCTATACTTCCTGCCTGGCCACTGGCCAATCAGAACTTTATTTACACAGAGCAATATCCACAGCATATGTATGCAGGATGGACTCAATGGATTAGCACTTCCCCCTATATACAAATGCACAAACACATATCAATGTACATACAGAGAAAGGCATATGTGTACAATCTATGGTTACCCACACCACAAGAAAAGCCAGTTTCAGGGTTGGGGATTTAGCTCAGTGGTAGAGTGCTTGTGTAGCAAGCGCAAGGCCCTGGGTTCAATCCTCAGCTCCACAAAAAAAAGAAAGAAAGAAAGAAAGAAAGAAAGAAAGAAAGAAAGAAAGGAAGGAAGGAAGGAAGGAAGGAAAAAAGGAAGGAAGGAAGGAAAGAAAAGTCAATTTCTACAGAACACAATTCGTAAATAGCACCCTACATAAAGGCCTAAACTGAAAGAGATCATGGCTTACATCTATCTATAACATACAGCAAAGTGTTCCACCCTGTGTGTGCCATACATTTCCACTGTCAGCTTGTTGCAGCTTGTCCCTCCCATTACAATAGCAAGAAAGCCAATAAAATTTATTTTGCAAGAGGAGGGTGAAATCCTGCATCAGGAAAGCCAGTGCTGCAGAAGGCCAGCATTATGGGTCAAACAAAATGTCATGAGGAGTGGAAGGTACCCACCAGCAGCTTGCAGAGTGTTACCTACCCTCCCCAGACACCCTGACCAAGCTTGGTGCAGACTGCCTGTTTCTGTCTTTGCTCTTATTTCAATACTCATTTGTGTTTATAGATGAATAATATCTCAAATCACCTTACAAAGAGTCCTTTACACTGGTTCCCTGCACTTAAACCATGAAGAGTGCTAGGTACTTAAAACCTATCTTGCCCATCTCCATAAACCAGAGGAAGGAGACAGGGTCTACTGTGAAGCAGAGGATCTAGAAATCTGGAGTGGGGCATGAGGTGGCCAGTGTTGTAACCAAACAAAAGCAAGGGGTGAGCAGACGGAACCCACAATGTGTCACTTGTCCAGAGCTTCAAAATCGGGAAGGCTAAAGGATGGGTTCACTGGGGAGCATGGAAAATCACAGGGACTCTCATGATCTCCTTAGGAACCGATTAAAACTCATATTAAATCCTAAATAAACTGATGAGTTGAGACTCTGGAAGCACGAGGGTCAAACCCAGGATACCGTGAAAGTTGGA
This sequence comes from Onychomys torridus, assembly GCF_903995425.1. Lineage (NCBI taxonomy): Eukaryota > Metazoa > Chordata > Mammalia > Rodentia > Cricetidae > Onychomys > Onychomys torridus. Next base: position 34,955,231 of record NC_050453.1, read on the forward strand.
AGAGTCTCAGAGAGCTGTCACATGGCCACTGTATCTACACAACCTAGGGGATATTACATAATTTGTGTGAAGGTATCCAGGTTCATGACCAACATAGAGACAAGTCTCTTGGCTCTGTTCAATGTCTCTTCAAGATGGCTGGTCATACAAGTAACACAGTCTGTGATATACAATTCCATCTCCATCTTAGAGGCTGGACAAGGTAGATGCTCCTCTGAACTCTAAGCAGAGACATCTGCTTCTTCTTCCTTCATTGCCTATGGCATGCACAATTACCAGAGGCCCAGGAAGGCCCTTATGTAGCTACATTTCCCTAATGCTTCTGTGCCCCTTTCCTCTCCCCACTCTCTTCCCTTCCCATGTCTCTATTGCCTCTGGCTCCCATCAAAGGCTTGGCTGAGGAAAACCCCCTGATCCACAGGAAAGGTTATAGAGAAGACATGGCCCTCTTGTCTAATTCACCAAGTCCCAGAAGGATTAGCTATGCCCACTTGGGCTCATCTTATGACTGTATCTTATGACTTTCAGTGACAACTCTGATTGGTCTATGAAGCCCAGACTATTACTTAGCAGGGCCCTCAGCACTCCATCCATGCAGCAGGTCCTTTGGAAGGTATACAGGACTGGGAGGTCACAGTCTTGGGTAACACCTATAGTGACTAGAGTCTCAACAACATGAGGCTGTGAGGCTGCAGGCATTTCTTCATCTCCCTTAGATACCCATCAACACAAGGCCAGCAATATGATGCAGTTTGTTGACGAACATAACACAGGAGCAGGCTGGGTGAAGGAGCATTGCAAAGGTCATTCGTTCACTTTGCTGTTATTCTTTCTTGTCTGTCTGTCCCACATCTGCTCATGTGGATAGCTACAGGACCGAAGCAAGGATGGTCAAAATGAGCATCCCTGACTAGGCCCTTTGGGAGCTGAACCAAATTCTCTACAGTTTCCCTATAGATATTTTCCCCCTAACTCCCTTTCAGTAACCCTCTCCAAGCCCCGAACCTACTTCTTGAAGAACCTGTAGCAGCCAAGGGCCTTTTCCTCCTACATATTCTCTCACCTGGCAAGTGATTTCCTTACTGCATTTCCTGGACAATCCCACTGGGCAGTACATTCCTGCCCAGAGAGGGAGATTTGGAATGTTTCTAGCACTTTCTTACTCATGTCTTTACCTGTTCCTGTGAACTGCATGCCCCAACTCTCCACAATTTTATGTAGTAAAAAAGTAACCCACATATGACTGTTTGTGTGTGTAGAAGTAGTTGGGATTTGGTGAGGTCTTAAGGGTGGAGCCCAGTCAGGTGGGGTTCACTCACACTCTCATATGCAGGAGGAGCATAAAGAGCAGAGGTCAGACCACACTCTATGGTTATATTTTATTTGTACTGAAATGTGATTTTATTGTATGTTAATAAAGTTGCCTTGGGTCCGAGCAAGCTATAGCAGAAGCTTGGCGGTGGTGGTTGCATGCCTTTAATTGCAGCACTTGGGAGGCAGAGCTAGGCAGATCTCTGTGTGTTCAAGGATACAGCCAGCATGGTGACACACACCTTTAATCTCAATACCAACCATAGAAGACCTGGAGGTCTGTACAGACAGGCAGTGACGAGGAGGTCATGTGGCTGGGTTTATAACCAATGAGAAGGCAGAACAGAAAGTCTATAAAAAAGACAGGACACAGGAAGTAGGCCTGTTGCAGAGAGGAAAGACAGCAGCAGCAGTGAAGGGTAAGGTTTTCAGCTCTCAGCTATTGCTCTGACCTCCTGGCTGTTAACTCTGTATTTGGCTCTGTGTTTCTTATTTAACAAGATAGTTAGTTACATCTACAACACTCACTCTCCATGTGTGATAATAATGTGAGGAGGCCACATACCCTAGCTACTGGTCTCGGTGACTTCATTGGTATTTGGGGATCTCTCTTCAGATTCTAGCTCAAATCCAGCCTTTCCCCAGAGGGCTGAGACTCCATGTCACACTATACAGGTCCTAACCATCACCTTATTTAACCTTCCCATTCCCAGACTAAGGCTGGACAAGGGCGGACCTAGATTTAAAGTCCTTTCTGGTTCGTGTTTTTCTTCATGGCCCTGCATCATGCTGATCTCTGTGCTTCATATGTCCCCAGCATATGGCTGGCTCCTCATCATCCTTCAGAGCTCTACTCAAAGGACCCCTCCTGAGCAAGGTGTAGCAGCCCAAGCATATGGTGCCAGCACTTAAGAGGCTGGCAGGAGGGATGCTGTGAATTCAAGGATAGGCCAGGGTAAAAAAAAAAAAAAAAACAAAAAAAACACAACAACAACAACAACAAAAAAAAAAAAAAAAAAAACCAGAACCAAAGCCACAAAACAAAAGCCATCCTCAGAGACATCTTTCAGATGATCCAGGGAAGCGGTCTAGTCTCTAACTCAGTTTCCCATTCCAGAGGTTCCACAGCTCTTTTAGCATTTGAAATAACTTGCTTATGTCCTTCCCTGCTCCCTCTATCTCCCTCTCTTGGGGTCAAGACTAGGGCCCAGCAAATGTTGAAGAAGCAATTCCAGGTCCTTGTGGGGAGCCAAAAGCATATTGCAGTTTGTTCCACCCATTTTAAACTGTACAGATAAGCCCACACTCCACCTGGCTATCTCTAAGCTGATTTTCCTGAAGGACATTAGCTGTAGTCCTGTTCTGGAAGGTGCCGTGGCTGTCTCTCTCCATTGGCTCCTGCACTGAGCAGTTCCTGGTCTCCAGTTTCAACCTCCTCAGCATGTTATCCTCATAAGGGAATCCCTTTCATTTTAGCATAGCCCAAGTCTCTCGCTGATGATGACAGAGGAAATAACTTTTCCCCCTTGCTTCCCTCAAACTCACTCTTCATATACCCAGACACAACCGGGGCAAAGTTCATCATGCTACAAAGGGTGACCCCCTCCTACCCTTCTTCTCTAGGCCAGGCCCAACTTCCTCAGTCCTGTGTGCACACCCCCTACACCAGACTGCCAGCCCAGCAGATGTGGTTTTCCTCTCTTGCAATCACAGGGCAGCAGTGAGCTTGGCATGGGGATTTATTTTTAAACTCAATCATGAGCTGTCCAGTGGCTTACTCCAGCTGTAACCAGCTTCCTGACTTAGGGATACTCCTCATCTTACACACAAGCCACTCTCTCCACCAGGGATTCTCAGATCAGCTATTCACGTGGCCAGCTGGCCTTTCTGCCTCTGCCAGTCTGGTTTAGTCCCCCATGAGGTCGCTCCCTCTGCTACCTTGGCCCCTTCTGGCCCAGGAGAGCTTTATTTTCTTGTTCATTTCCTGGTCATTCCCCTCCTCCTCTTTCCCCTTTCCTGGTTTGAATTGTGAATAATTCATGTGTTTCCATGATCCTGCCACAGTTTTTTTCTCCCTCATGAATCAAATTCCCGAGACACAGTTTATTTTCTCAGCAGCTCCTTGTCTGGGTTGCTGACAGGGACAGGGTTTATTCCTGTAGGTCATGACTAGAGGCCAATACTTATGCCTGCTTATGAGACGGTTACCATTTTCATCAGCCCGTTCTTTTATGCACTCTATTTTTCTAGTCTGCTTTGGTAGTTGTGTGTTTGGATAATATTACACAGTTGACTGGACAGATAGATAAATAAATGAGTGGTTAGATACATAAATAGATGGATGCACAAATAGGCAGACAGACAGAATCACTTCCCCACATAGCTTTTTCAGTCACCTTTCTTATTTAAAGTTGTCAGAAAGTGGCAGGTGATTCTGAACATGTTTCTCCTATGCAACAGATACCTCAATGCCCTGTTTGCAGCATCCTTCTGAAAGGGATTCACAGTGGCACTCTCATAATAGCCTAGCCTTTATCTAGAGTCAACATGGATGTCCTTTCTCTTCATTTAGTTTCCAAATAGCTATTGTAGAGTTGAAATGCTCTAGGGTTAGGCAAGACCATGGGAATATAATGGTGAGCAAAAGAGGCATGAGCCCTTTTCAATCAATGGAAGTATGTATATCAAACAAGGAGTGTTATATGTTTATTATTGATATATGTATTTATAAACTTTCAAAACATAAATTTGGCATGTATATAAAATTTGATATTTTTTGTATTCTGATAAAATTTGATAAATTGACATATAAACACATGTATATAAAATGTATGGATATGTACATAAATGTATGTAAATATATATAAAATATGAGTATAAATTATATATATATATATATTTCTAAGCTGACACATACTAAACCCTCAAAAGTAAAGAAATTCACACCAGTGAAGTCAGGAAGGCTATTGTCTGTGGAAATGGAGAAGATTGAAGTCAGAAGAGGAACCCAAGGGTGTCATTGAGGCTTGTTGGTATCTTATTGCTTGACCTGGAGGGTAGTTACAGGGATCCTGCTTTATTATTATGAATTACATTTAATGTTTATGCTGTCTTTGTATGTCACATGTTACAATGAAAATATTTGAGATTATAATGAAAAACTAAGAAGGTTCTATGAACATACACAGCACAAGAACCTGGGTAGGTAAGGGAAGCCAAGGGAATGGCATCCTGGAAAAAGAGGCATCCAAGCTGAGACCTGCACATGCAGATGACTTAGGCAGAGAGAGGAGGGAATGGAGAGAGGACGTGGAGGAGGGGAAAACCACAAGGAAAGAACATAGGACCAAACATCTTGGGAGCTGTGGGATGCCCAGCCCAATACTGTTGCACTAAGAGGAAAAGGGGTAAAGCATGAATGGCGAGGCAAACCACTTCAAGGATTTCTGTTTGGGTTATAATTGAAAGTGCTTAAAGAGTATAAGAAGAGAGTGACAAGCTCAGATGACCATACTGAAGTGGTCTTTACTAAAAATATAGAGAATGGACTAGAACAAGGGAACAGCCCCCCTTTCCATCACACGAGGACACAGGATGATATGCATAAAACCAAAAGTAAACCTTCACCAGTCACCAAATCTGCTGGCAACTTGATCTTAGACTCCATAGCCTCCTGATGAGAATATCCAGCTAGTGCCTTCTAGCTACACAAGCAATTATACCAACAGCATTGGTAAAACCACCAAAAACTTTGTTCTTCTTAGCCTCAAATCCCCACAGCACATCTAAAATTAAATATTAGAGATCTAAAGAAATATGACTTCCAGTACCCTAGAGTTTATATTCTAAATAAGCATTTTTGTAATGTCTATTATGACTACAATCCACAAGAGCTCAAATGGCATCTGTTTCTTCATTGATAACAATAACAAACTAATCATTCTAGAAAAATGAAGGACAAAATTTGAAAGAAGAAAGAAGAGGAGATGGAGGAAAAAGAGAAAGAAAAAAAAGGTATCCCACACCCAGCCAGGTGCCTGTACTATGTATGTTCGTAGACCCTTGTAAGTTTTTCTTTATAACCTCAAACTTTTATACAGTAACATATGACACATGAATACAGCATTAGGATTAAATATAATTGAATAATGGAGAAGAATAAAGCCAGTCTGAATAACATGCCAGAGAATTAGAGATGGAGAGACACACAAATATGAGAGAACAGAAAAGGTAAAAATCAGGAAAGTCTGGTGATAGATATGTGGCATAGCTTTAGGGCAATGTTTGTTTTGTAAACTGAGAGATTTTGTCTCTGTAGGAAATTCAGAGCCTAGGATAGCGCCTGGGACCTAGGTTTGTCTTAAGGACTCAAGAGTTTGACTTAGATTTTCACATTCAAGGGTATAACATGGAAATGAAAGTACAGTCATAGGAGGAAATGGAAGAGGCAAATACATTTTAAAAATACACAATGAGGAAAGGAATTCATAGTGTTTCAGAGCCACCCTGAGGATTCCAACACTTCCTTCATGAAATAAGCAAATAAATGAAGCAGAAAATGGATTATTTAAATGATAATAAGCATGATCAAAGAAAACCACATAAAGCTATTAGTGCTATTTGAGTATGCTAAAACACTCATCAAGAGCATCTCAAAGATTTCCCAAACAAGAATAAAAGACCAAAGTAACAACTACCAACTAGTCTTTACCAAAGGTCTATATGGTGTAGGCTTGCAGGAGGCCAGAGGATGAAGCATGTCTGTACAAATGGAGGACACTTTGGATGTAGAATGATGTCTAAGTTGTTGCTGATGCTGATGGTTAATGTTGATTGTCAACTTTAACAGAATCTAAAATAAGCTAGGAGCAAACCCTTGGGCAAGTCTGTAAGGAAATTTCTAGGTTGGGCTAATGGAGGTGGGAAGACCCATCCTAAATGTGGGCCACCTCATGAGATGGAGTCCTATAAATAAAAGGAGAAATTAAGCTGAGCACCAACATTTATCTCTCTCAGCTTCTTAACTATGGATGCAATGTGGCCAGCAGACTCACACTCCTATTGCCACACCTTCCCAACATGCCAGACCATACTTTCAAACTATAAGCTGAAATAAACCCTCCTAAAATTACTTTTGTTGGGTATTTTGTTACAGCAACAAGAAAATTAAATGTATTAGTTACTTTTCTATTGCGATGCTAAAACACCATGACCAAGGTGACTTGCAGAAGAAAGGGTTTGCTTGGGTTGTGATTGCAGAGGGATGAGAGTCCAACATGGTGGAAAAGCATAGTATCAAGCTGCAGGTATGCCTGCCTTTCAGAGCAGGAAGTTGGGAGCTCATATTCTTAACCACAAGCATGAAGGAGAGAGAGAGGGGGGGGGACAGAGAGAGAGAGAGAGAGAGAGACAGAGAGAGAGACAGAGAGAGACAGAGAAAGTAAATTGGGAGTGGGTAAGACTTTTTAATCTCAAAGACCACCCTCCAGTGATATCCTTCCTCCAGCAAAACCAAACCTTCCAACCCTTTCCAAACAGCATCATCAACTAGAGACCAAGGATTCAAATATCTGAGCCTAAGGGGGGACATTTTCACTGAAACCACTACAGTAAGTAGAACAGTGATTAATCTTTTCTAAGTTAAATATTTGAATTGAGAGATTCTCCAGTCTATGTCTAATATAAAAGAAAATTCAATCCAAGTACTCCTGTCTACTAAATTCCATATGACTAAATAAGAGTCAGAGATATTGTTGAGAGTAAGATGTACCTTGTGTAAACTCTATGACATCTCTACTAAGGCAAAGGGCTCTGTAACTCACAATTAATCAACCATTCAAAAGGCAGAGATCACCCAGTATGCTGTGATAGAATGAGCACCAAATTGAGTCTAGACTCTTTTTAAAAATATTTTCTTCTGTCCTTTGTGTCTGAAAGAAATGCATGGGTATGCATCTGTTTATATGCATACATATACACACAGATACACATATATAATTAAGGAAGACATTCCACTTAACATTTGATAATTAAAAATTGATTCAAATCATCCCCTGAAAACAACAGGACCTATAAAAGGCTGCTGGACATTTCCCTCTGGCCATGTCAGAGGCAGAATTAGATAGTCATAATTTTCACATCTTTTCTTCTTGTAGAGAAGGAGAAAATGAATCAAAGGATGGCAGAAGCCACCTAAGAACAGTTGAGCCCTGTTCAGATTCAGAAAAATCACATCCAGGTGACTGGCATGAGAAGCTTCTCCAGACAAAATTTTGAGGTAGCAGTAAGTCTAGCTTCTTTGGAGATCTGTTATGGATCAGCAGTCTCTCCTAGAAGCCTCAAAGCCTGAGTCCTGGCACCCAGTCCTCTATGATTGCCCCAGTGTGGGTCTGTCACCCTGAATCTCAGCCCAGGACTAAACAGGCACCCAGCAGCTAAACAAGGAAGACAATCAAGATTCTTGTGAAATGACCTTTCCCTAGCTTTGATCTCTTTGTCTACAAAAAGAGGGAAATGAATAGGATACTTTCTAATATTTCTGTTGATTATAGAATCTTCATCATCAACTTAATTGGATTTGGAATCATCTAGGAGAAATACCTTTTGGTGTATCTCTGAGGGATTTCTGGAAAGGGTTAACTAAGGAAGGAAAGCTTAGCTTAAATGTGGGCAGCACCAACCCACAGGTTGGGACCCTAGAATAAGGAAAAAGGGGAAAGTGGGTGGAGAAAACACATTACAAAAGAGCTAGTGAGGAGTCATGGCAGTAAGAGTTTAAGGCAGCTCGTCACACTTAATGCAGTTAGGATGAACAAAGAAATGAATGTGGGGGTTTATCTTACTTCCCCTTTTCACTCAATCCAGTGCCCCTAACCCACAAAATGGTGCTGCCCACAATCGAGTGAGTCTTTCTACTTTAAGAGACCTAATCTAGCTAATTTCTCAGAGGCATGCCCAGAGGATAAAGTTGACAGTCAATATTAACCATCACACAGAGATGCAAGTTTTTAGAGGTTGAAGACAAGAGAACCCAGCAAATTAGTGGCTTTCAAGACAGAATGAAAACCTAAGAAGTTTATGACACAAAGTCAATAGAAGATGGTGGTTTCTAGATAGTAATAATTGTTCCATGATGCAAAGAGTTGGTCAAACACACAACACACATACACACACACACACACACACACACACACACACACACACACACACACGATGAGGGTCATGAGATTTGGGAGCATGAAGGTTCTGGAAACTTTGATGATATGTGGAGTGTCTTTGGAAAGGTAGTTATAGACACCTTATCGAGTAGAATTAGAACCAGCCACATTTTCAATGAGTTCTACTGTGAATGGGAATTAAGAAATGTGGTCAAGACAAGAAGTAGAATCCAGACAGACCTCACTTTTTCAGAGGAGATTATCAGAGCACATTCATTTCCTTCCTAGGAGTACGAAGCAATGAGGGAGAAGAAAGGTGATGACTACAGAAACCAATTCTTTGGGGATCATGGAATATCAGGGCCATGGCACTTATAAATGAAGCGTATGGACCAACAAGCTGGGCACAAGGAAGACATATAGAGTGCAAGGTAAAGGAGACTTAAAAGAATGGGCAGGCTGTCCTTGCAAAAAAGATATAAAATTACAAAACTGGTAGTTAACTCACTAGAGCAGCATGGAGAGATTGCCAAGGGGTTTCCTGTCGGGGGTAGCAGCCTTAATAATTTCACCAATAGTTTCCAGTGCTCATTTGGAAGTTATAGTCTTTGCTGTGATAACAACGATGAGCAGGACACTATTTTTCTTCACGATGTGTAGTTGTTTGAATAGAAGCATGAGAGTGGATGGCAAGGTAGCAATTGGGTTTAGCCAGGCAGGAGTTTTGCAGGGTGATCACAAGAAAGAGGTCCAGAAAAGTTTTGTAAGGGACTGAACAATGATCGTGATCAGTGGTAGAGTCTCAGCCTGGTTAAGTAAATTACTAGAGAGCAATGGATGCTAGAGAAAAGCAAAGCCAGGGGCTGGAGAATTAAAGCCAGAAGGAAGAAAAATGAGTAGCCAACATGGGAGACTAGACTCAGCACTATAGAGAAGGGTAGTAAGTGTCACAGTCAAGGTTAAGGATAATGCCTTATCATGCAATCCTATGCTGACCCTACTCTATGCTTTCCTGACCTTGTGTATCCTCTGTCCTTTTGAAGACCTAAGAGCTGGCTTTCTAATAGGCATGATTTACGGGACTCTGCAGCAGACCTGTCACTGAAAATGTCCCCTCGGAGGCCTATATCTGATTTTTGACATTTGCTATTAAAGCTTCTTTCTTTTCTTGCCTGCTGCTTTCCATAAGTGCTACCACCTAACCTATTAATTCCTTATCAATCATTTATGCATAGGTGTGATTTAGTGCTCAGAGCCTTTCAAGTAAGACAGCGGCTGGCTGCAATCAGATTTTAATAGGCTACAGGGCAGGACTTTAGAGGAAGGACCTGAATATGGGCTCTTGTGAAGCAGGTTACCAGGACAAGAAGGGATATTTCTGAGCACCTACTATGTGCTATGGTCTGTCCATGAGCTTTGCAATGCTATTTTTCCCTCCTATTTATAACAGGAAGATTTGGAAAGAAATACTTGCTACTGACCGGAGTTTGGTTTTACTGAGACAGGAAGCCAGTGTCTAGATTGGAGCTATGGATCCTGACAGAGTAGTCCACCTTGGAGGAAAAGCATTCAAACACTAAGTGAGGTCCATCTTGAAAGAAGTCACAATCCTAACCCTCTAGCTTTCTACCTGTGGTTCTTGTGTTGTGGATGAACCTGACTTTGCATTCTGCTTAGGAGGTTCCTCCTTGATGATGTTTTGACTTCCTTTGTGTATTTTTAAATAATAATTTAAAATTTTGTTAGGTGTTCAACCACAAGGTAAGCACCACTATTTGAGTTACTGACACTCAGATTGATAGGGAAACATTTTCCTAGTGGGGCCCCTGGCATGGGAGACTGCAGCTTTATCATCTTTCTGGAAGAGAAGGGTTGAGTATAAACAAAATGGACAGATCTCTTCAACAGCCCACAGTCAAAGGGAACAGAACAGGCATTCAAAGCTTCTAGTGTGAGAGCACCCCCCACCCCTCATGCTCACTATGTAGTCTTGCCTTTGACCTATGTGATACCAATCACAGTGTTGCCATTTTCTGAGAGCACTAGAGGAATCAGCACCGATGGCTGAAACCTGGCCTCCTGTTGTTGGAGAGGGAAAAGATATCTGGAAACGAAGAGGTCTGGAGCTCTGAGGGGGCCCTCCTACCCACCCCAAGTCGTTCATCTCTGGATTAGAGAGAGTGCAGAAAAGATGTGTTTAATATACAGGACTACCTTGATTGTGAGTAGACTGGTTAAGCTGAGCCTTTTGTTCTCTGACAAAAGAGGTGACAAGCTCTCATGAACAACATAGTTCCAGATTTCTCAGCTAAAGTTCTCCAAGCTGTTGGCAATTCTCCCTCATGCAAATTGTGAGAGTAAAGTTAAATTCTACTCTTCTTCATCAGCATAAGCTCCCATCATCCTCACTAACACCCCAACCATAACCTGACCCGGTACCGCTACTCAAGTTACATCACCTTGTTGGTCACCCCCACAATGCTGAAAACCCTTAACATGAATAGTCCACATGCCACCTCTTTTGTAGAAGCTTAAAGGAATACTCTAAGCAAAGTGAGTCTTTCTCCCTCCGTCCTACAGCAATACAGTTGTTTCCTAGACATTAGCTCTTCATGCAGTGAGGATGTTACAAATGTGTGTGTGTGTGTGTGTATGTATCTTTGTGTATATGTTTATATGTATGTATATACACACATGCATGCACATATATACATACATATATATTTGTAATGTCCTCATTGCATGAAAGGCTAATACATACACACACACACACACACACACACACACACACACACACACACATATAATTCTCTCTACTTTATCCAGGCAAGATGTTCTTCAAAGACAAAGAGCCAACTCAATATCCAGCCACTGACAGAATGGCTGGCTCACAGCCAGCCTTTAGCAAACACTTGCTGGAACAAAGGATCCTGGATAAAGACTCAGTCTTCTACTGCTCATGGACAGTTCAGGGCAGAGAATGCAGCTGTAAGACAGATAAAGTCCAGGTCTTCCAGTATGCATTCTACAGGGAGGAACTAGATGGTAAGAAAGAAATCACAGCAAGATGTGCTGTGTTGGCAGGTGATCAATGTGCTAAAGAAAAATAAAACAGAAGAGGACATGGAGAGCTGCTATGGGAGTAGGCTTCTCTGTAGGGTGACACCCGAGGCTGCTGGCCTGCTGGCCTCGGATCTGATGCCAGGAGGGGGACTTGGTTCTTGTGGAGGTGCTGCAATGGCTGATGGGATGGAGAAAGCCTATGCTATCCAGCCACAGGAGATGGCCTCATTGTAGAAATTCAGCACTAATCTGTCAAGGGGCGACCTTAGAAAATAGTAGGAATGAAAGGATGGGTGCCAAAGCCTCCCACAATGCCCCAGGCCCTTTCTGCAATGCAGCTACAAGTGCCTAAAGGAGTTAGTTGCATCCTCAGGGGCAGACAGTGGGTCTTTTGACCACTGTCATTTTGCTGGCTAGCTCGATCTTAGCACAAGAAAGAGGTCTATACATAATTAAAAGGAAAAGTATAAGGTCGGGTGGCTGTGATCTCAATTCTGTAACATATTGCCTGTACTACCTTGGACAGTTCACTGAAACTCTATAGAAATGGAAGTAATTAAATGGTCACATTGTTGAACTTAGCAAACACACACATGCGCACGTGTATGTATGTCTGTGTGTCTGTATGATGTATGCCTACATGTATGTGCAAGTGCACCTGTGCACTTCCTTGGAATCCAGAAGAGCTTCCCGATCTCTCTCTGTCCACCTCATTCCCTTGTGACGATGTCTCTCACTGAGCCTGGAGCTAAACTGGTTGCCAGCAAACCCTAACAATCCTCCTGTCTCTGTACCCACCACAGTCCTGGGATTACAGATGTGTGCAGTCATGCCTTGTATTCTGTGAGTGCGCTGGGGATAGGAACTTGGGTCCACATGCTTATACAAGCAAGTATTCTTATACACTGAGCCATCTGCTGAGGCCCTGAAATGTGAAATTTTAATAACAATATAAAAAGGAAGAAGAATAGTATGAAAGTAGCAGTGGGAGCTAATATATGTTTCCTTATTCAACTGCTACAAAATCCTCAGCATATCATCATCCCATGCTTGAAAACAGGAACTGGAGGCCCACAGAGGTTAAGCGACCACACTAAAGGGCACAGCTAGGCAGAGGCAAGAACTATGCTCAGGTTCATAGTCTCTCCCCAAGTCTGTAGCCTTCTGCATGCGGGTAGTTATTTTAATCCTGTGATGAATTCCCTTCACTCATCTTCTCACCTTGACTTGTAATAATCCCTCCCCAAAAGTTCCCACTCAGCACTTGATAGAAGAACTAAATACCAGCCTCAGGCCATCCCTGTCCTCAAGCATGTCTACTCTGGATGAGTCTGTTTCTTGGTTGGCTCCATTTCCACCATGTCTGGTACATGGTAGGTGCCTAGGAAGCATGGTACAATCCACCTCCCTCCTTTTTCCTACTCCATGATGTTCCCTCACTCCTATTGCAGGGTAGGGACATGGCTGAGGTGCCCTTAAGCAGTACCCTGCACCCTTGACAGCACTACTTGTCTCCCCCTTAGCCTTCTGGGGGTGCTGGATGTTCCCCGTGCTAAACGGATAACCTCAAAAGGAACAGATTGAGCAAAGTGGCATCTGTCATCCTCCCCACCCCTCCACCACACACAACTAGACCAATCATTTGGGTATACACTGTGAGACTCTCATCTTGCACAATATCAGTTCAGAGTTCAAAGAAGCATCCCACACATAAAGGGCTAGTTACAACAGTGGCCCAGATGATCTCCTGTGTGTCTAAGCCACAAGGTGAGCAAGGCTTTTTTTTTCCCACTGGGTAAGAACTGCATGAAGGAAAGAAAAGGTGTTTAAGAAAACTTACCTGCCTTGGACATGGATTCTTTCCTCATCTCAAAGGAGCTGGGAGGTGTTTTGTTAAAAACAACAACAACAACAACAACAACAACAACAACAAAATGAATGACTTGCCAAAGGGCGGGGAGTAGGAATGCCTGCCTAGAGCCCCAGGGAGAAGCCCAGCTGCTGTGATCTTCTTTTCAACCAACCTTTTACAAGGGCTGATTCTCCAGCCTCTTGTGTTACTCAAGAACAGGGAAGCTAGATTGTTTCTGAGTGAAGCTAAGAGAGCCTAGTCAATAAAAACCAAGCGCCTGAGTTCAAATCAATTCGCGTGATCTTTAGGAAAATCAGAAACTTTGTGCCTTAGCATTTCCTCCTATAAAATGGGATGAACAACAGCACCTGACTCAAAGGCAATTGAGCAGACCAGTTAGTATTCATATAAGAAGTAATGGAGCCATTTCCTGGTGGGAGTTCATGCTAGCAATGACTGTGCTTCTGAACAGTAAGCAGAACAAACAAACAAACAAAACAAAACAAAACAAAACAAAAAACACCTGTGGATCCAGCTGGTGATTTATGAACCCAGTGTACCCTGAAAATCCACCACAATCATGTCTAATTGCCACTCTCCGGGCATCCTATCTTGTCACTGGCAGAGCCTACATATGCTGGCAGCTGAGTCAGACTCCAAAGTGATATGTGTGAAACTTCAAACATGAGAAAGCTCCTTCCCTGATGCAGAACCACTTTAGCAATTTCTGACCTTAAGAACTAAGAGAGACACATGAGCCAAGTGTCATATCTCCCCAATAATCACATAGCCCCAAGATATCTATGTCTTCCCAAGATACCCATATTACAGTTTGAAGATGTCAAGTGGGCTTCTACGACCCCTCTGTCTAATGTGGTCCCTAGAGGCCCACAGGAACCCTCCTGGAAAATCACAGGAGCAGTGTGAAAGTGAACACGCAGAGAGAGGTCACCTGCCCACTGTCTCTTGGGTCTCTCACCACAAAGGAGGGTGATGTTGGGATTCCAACAAGGCCTGGCAACTCTAAGGGAAACCACTGGAACCTGTCCAGGGTTTGTGTTCCTTCCTTCCAGGTTCCTAAAGAGAGCTGCTGCCTCCCATTCTCACTGAATTAAACTGATAAAATACAAATAAAAAAAGGGGGGATGGCAAGGATGGGGAGTAGGAAACAGCACTTTCTTACTTTGCATTTTAATCACTCAGGTACTGTGCCTCAGACCATTTTAATAAATGACAGACTGATAGTGTTTTCTACCTCGTCCTCTACTCAGTTTCTATCGGGCTCAATCAACAGTCCTTCTTCTAGAATACCCCAACTTGCCGCTCCCTCAGATGGAGGGTGACCAGGGAAGAAATCCATGCACTGGGTCTATTTTCCTGCTTTCTTAAAGGAAATTCAAGCACATCCCCAACTACACAAAGATACACCCTCTCAGGGAAATGGTGTTCCCGGGATCTATGTATGTTGCCTCTAATCTTTCTAATGAGTCAGTTAGAAGGACAAGGACAGGTCTCCAAGATGAGGGTGACCCCCTCCTCACACTCCTGCTACATGAAGATAAACACTCTTTTGTTTGGTCAGGGAACTTCCCATGAAGCTGCTGCCTCAGTAAGAAGGTGGGTGGCTGGGTGGCTGGGGCTGGAGAAGAGAGCTTAATGTTCTTGTAGAGGACCTGAGTTCTGTTCCTAAAACCCATGTCAGGTGGCTGTAACTCCAGCCCCAGGGGATCTGAAATCCTCCTCTGGCCACCATGGTCACCTGCACTCATGTGAACATACCCACATGAACTCATACGAATGTGTGTGTGTGTGTGTGTGTGTGTGTGTGTGTATAAACATTAAAAAAGAAAGGGAAGAGGGGCTGGGACCACATGGAGCTTCTTCAGCCTGTAGGGAAAAAATGTCAAAGCAGTCTGAGCCCTTGACCCTCACTTTAAAATGTACTTTTTCAGATGAGAACTCCATGGATTGAAGCCCCTCACTACAGATGGGCTGTTATAAGTCTCCATGTGAAAATTAGCATCTTCTTGAACATAGTCAACAATTCAAAGAGGCAGCAACTATTTGCCTCATGCCAAGTGAGAGGAAATAGAAGCTCCAAGAAATAAAGTGATTTCCTCCAGGCTACTCCATGAATCAGTGGAAGAGCCAGGATGCTGCTTCGGTCAGGCAGGGTTTCAGAGGATTGCCACACACCCAACACACATGGCAGGAGATGCAGGATCAGGAGAGACTCTCAGAGCACAGGGACTGGTCAGCTGCGCTTTGCAGTTGTACCTCATCTGGAGCTATGAGGAACAGAAACTGGCAGCTTCCAAAGCAGATGAAAAGCAAACCTTTCTCAAATTGTTTTATTGGAAGCCAGACTCCTGACTGTTTGAAGCTGCTTGATTTTGGCAATGCTTCTGCCTTTCCATGCTCTTCACTGTGTTTAAACAGCTCTGGATGATAAGGGGAGCGTGCCTTTGTTGGGTGCCCATCTGAAGATGCTCAAGGGACCTCTGTCTCCCCAGCCCTGCTGGTAGCTCCAGAGCCCTAGCAGCTGGGTCTTGAAAGAGTATAGGGGTGTGCACCCTCAGTTGGAAACAGGCAAAGGCCCTGTGCTGATCTGCACCTAAAGTAGATACAGATGAAGTCTTTTGCTTTTATAGTGAGTTTCACCAGCATTAAACTTCATTTATATCTCTATAAATATATACTGCTTTGAACAGGAGGCTTGATGGCTGTCTTTATATGTTCAATCTCTCTGCGGCATAACCTGGGTTACCGTGAGGAGAAATCCCCTTTATCCATGGCACTGGCCTCTACCCTTTCCAACACACAGTCATTTGCAAGGCCCTCATTTGCTACTCAGGACCCAATCTCTGTGCCCAGGTGGACACCCACACCTACCAGCACAAGACAAACATGACTCTTTGGCCTTGGGGCTGCCAGCTCCTCAGCCTGCCTGCACCTTTACCCCTGCTCACAGCTATACAGCTGTCAGAGGAGGGAGAGAGGGGATGGTACAATCAGCTGACTCTCTCCCCACCTGTCCCTTGGCTAGTCACTACTGCTGACCTTGGCATTGACAAATCCCCAGGGGACAAGGGGAGGCACTTACACAGGACAGGCAGGCAACCCCTAGCTTATTAAAGTGTGTGTTCTACAGAAATCTGTTTAGATAAATAGTCTGTCTACATCCGGTGCCTGTGGTGTGACACCTTGCACAGCCTTGGTGCAGTGGGAAGGGGCTTGGACCTGCCTAGGCTCAGTGTGCTGGGCTCTGCTGACTCCCCATGGGAGACCTCAATTTGGGGGATGTGGGGTGGCTTAGGAAGGAGGGCTGGGAGGTGGGAGGAGGAAGGAGGGGGGTCTGTGGATAGCATGCAGAGTGAGTAGAAAATTTCTTAAGAAAAGTAAAAAAAAAGAATGAAAACATTTTACCATTCATTAATATTTTAAATAAAATGGCAGTAGCTAAATCCTAACTTAAAAAAAAAAAGTCTGTCCACACCATCGCTGGTGCTCAGCAGCTCCATAGTTTACATTACTCCAACAGGCAGGCAGCAGCTTCTCTCCTGATGCACTTGAGGAGATAAATTCAAGGTAATCTATATAAACCCAAGGCTTTGAAATTGCACACCGTCAAAAAATTCAAACAATTACTTGAGCCCAGCCAGGAGATGGCTGTTAGATGTTCTTCTTATGGAAAACGTAATTATAAAGGAAGGGAAATGTTTCATAAATAAAACTCAGAATGGTAGAAGAACCTGGAGGGAGGGGGAAGGAAGGAAGAAAGAAAGCCAAAGGTTTGGAGTCTCCCATGGAATGAGGCTCAATCCCCAAGCGTCTCCTTAAGGTTCACATTAATTTCACTCTGGGACAATTTCCACGTAATTAATTGTCAAAAGGCATCTCTCAGATATTTTTTAAAATATCAGCCTGTCAGGTTTCTTTGATGCTAAAAGGGGTAGGAAAAAAATAGCCCAACACATGCTCCTAAAATCAAGGTGATGTAAAATAAGGGCGGCCCAACCCATTAGCACTTAAGAAGGATATAAAATCCAGGTCAGCCCAGATAATTGTTCACTTGTAAAGATGCCAAGTACCCCGGGCCTGCATCGAGTCTGCAGGTCACATTAAATACCAGGTAACACTACAGTTCTTAAGGGACCTGTTCCATATCAACACTGTCCTAGGCACTGGGACTTGTTCCTTAATTCTCATGAGAACTCCTTATAGATAACATGATAGCATATATAACTTGGGGAGGCTGAAGGAGATGAAGAAGTTTGATAAAGAATTTCAGACTATGGTAGATTCAGTAATTGGCCAAGGTCAGTATGTGGTAGGGCAGTTACTTAAAGTCAAGTTTCCAGATCTTGTGTTTCTTGCTGGTTTGTGTGCATGTATGTTTATACATGTATTCACTTGTTCACATCTGCATGCATGTGCATGTGTATGTGTGAAGTCCAGAGGTGGACAATGGGTGTGTTTCTTAATTGCGCTCCACCTTCTTTTGGAGACAAAGTCTCTCTCACTGGCCTGAAGTTTGCTTATTTGGGAAGATTGACTTTGTTGTGAGCCCCAGAGATCCTCCTGTTTTACTCCCTTGGACTAGAATTACAAACATGCCTCTGTGCCCCACTTTTTACAAGTGTGCTTTGGATAGAACTCAGGTCCTCATTATTGTGTAGAGGGAGTTATCTCTCCAGCCCCTGAAAGCTCTAGCCCAGGCTAGCTTCAAGCTTATGATCCTCCTGCCTTGACCTCATCAGCATTTATCCACTGGTGTATGTCCTCACAGGCTTTGTACTGGTAGTTCTGTACATGGGTAACCCATGGTGAAAGAAAGCAGAGGTAAGATACAAGCCAGAGAGGAACGTGAGGTTCATCCATGGTTCAAGCCAGCCGTGTGAGCACTAGCCATGTGGCCTCAGGCAAGGCTAACCTTTTTGAACCTCTCAGCTTTGTACCCCTCATCCATGCATGCTCTTTTGTGATCGTAAGGATTCATTTGGGGTCCCCACTTTTCACTTGGCTGGTGAAGATTTTCCCTGCTGCTCTGGCTCCAGGGTTGTGAGGATTAAGTAAGAGAATTATTGTGCAACATCTTCATAGTGGGCCTCACAGAGCCAACTTCAGCCTGAGAGTGGATGAAGTTAAAACTGTGAGATAGAACACTGCAGGGCCTGGTCCAGAGCCAAGCAAACCATGAACACTCCATAAATCACGGCTGTTATTACTAAAAAGGGGAACATGTTTAGAAGCTCTTGTACCTAAGCTGAGCAAGTCATCTGAGGCCACATTGCCTTGATTTCTTTATCTGTAAAGTGGGAATAAAAATATCTATCATCACATTTAGCCACTAAAGAATACAAAGTATTAAAGGTGTTTGATAATGGTAATAACACAAACATCTATTAAGGGCATTCTCTATGTTAAGTACTTGGCTAACAGGCATAGTTAATACTCAGTGACTATTGGCTAGTATTATAATTAGTCAATAGATAGATGTAAGCAGCTAGGGCTCAGATATGAAATTTTTTAGTTAAGTTTGAATCACAGGCCAAATTCTAGCTCAGAGCCTTTGTTAAGCTGCTACCAGACACCAACTATCCTGCTTGCTACTGTCCTGGAATCAATGTTTCAGGTGGCTTCTCTTTTTGTCTCTTTTGTACCATGCAGCATGATGGGACACATCCACATGGGTCTGGATAATGGCCTTTTAATGAATCATCTATAGCCAACTCATGAACTGCTATTTAGCCAAGTCGAGTGAGTTTGGAGGGGTCCTTCCCAAAAGATAAGAGTTTTAGAGTGATCAGGGTAGAACCCTTCAGAATACTGTAGTGATCAGGGTAGAACCCTTCAGAATACTGTAGTGATCAGAGTAGAACCCTTCAGAATACTGTAGTGCATCTGCAGACTCATTTGTGTCAGACTTCAGAAGCCATTCTGTCATTAGGACCTTTGTCTTAAACTCACAGCTCAAAGGCAGGCTCACTGAAGGTGAACAATATGCCTCTTCCTGCCTCCAAGAACATCTCTGTGGTATAGTTGGGGTACTTCAGGGGGAATAGAGATTTAGGACTCCAGTTCACTTAGATTGTCTTTGCTGTATATACTAACAATGAATGAAAGCTTAAGCATGGGAACTAGACCCAGTTCATTCATATGCACCAGCTCCATGTAGCCTCTCCAATTTGCTTCTAGGGAACCATCTGTTTAGACTTATCAGGAAAGAGAATGATCTTAAATCAGTGTTTTGACCAGGAAATTGTTCCACCCATTGTCTGGAGAGTAAGACAGGGGCAACTAGCCAAAACAACCTTAGTGTTCACATATGGATAAATGGTGGTCTGTATATGGAGTGGAATATTCAAGGCAAAGCTTTAATGAGTCCTGTGTGTGGTTGGAAATAGATCTGAAACAACTTTATCACAATCCCTCTTTCCATACTCTTAGGAATGTGATGCTACTTCACTGTTATCAACGAAAATCAAGATCAAGATGATGACTTCTGCCAAGTCATCCACTCCAACTGGCTTTTGAAATTTTCCACAATCTTCCATTTAGATGGTAGGGAGTCTGCCCTTTGGCCATCTTTTAGTTTGTTGTGACTGTGTAGCTTAGCAACCTATACTCCCCATTTTGGGATCTCATCTGGAAGAAATGACCCAGATGCCTTCCCATAGAAAAGCTGGCTTGGTGCATCCTCTAAGGAAGAAGAATTCAGAGGGACAATATCCCGAGAGGGCGCTGTAGGAAAATCTCCAAAGAGAAGGAAGCAGGCAGAGTATATGGCTATCCACTGACTGTGGAAATGGGTCTATAATCCACAGAGACAAATTTTGAGGACTCTGATTTGCTGTTTGAGCTAGCAGATAGTGTTTTAGTTGAAAATCTCAGGCTCAGTTGGTTACAATGCCTCAATCCAGTGGTCCTCAGAATAGAGATAGGATAGAAGAGAATTGGCAAGATGCCATGATACCACACATACAAACACACAAATATATTCAACCAAGTCACCAAAAACCTTCTGATTACTCCATTATTTCTTAATGATAAATAGGAAACTGTACTTATTGCTGGAGCAAGCAGCCCAGAGATGGAAGCAAGCTGAACGAAGGGTCTTTGGGTAGAACTATGGTAATACATGAGGTCAACATATAGTTTCTGGTTTTAAAGTCACTCTTAAAGAAAGAGGATAAGCACACACACCTCACCCCAGGTCTTTGTGGATGGGTCTGGATTTTATGGTGTAAAAACTGTCACTGTAACTAGCTCCCTTTTCTCTTTCTCTACTACCAAGATCATGTGGGCTATTCTTTCCTCAGCTCACTTTTGGAGACCAGATAGAGTGACTCATGACCTGGCACCTGAAACTTGATTCCATATTTTTGATAACTATTTCAACATCATATTCATGAGTTGTGCCATCAAATAAACTCAGATCAGCTCAAAGGCAGGAACCTTCAGGGTCTTCTGTGGAGACTTAATTGTTGCCTTCCATGTACACCATTGAAATGGCCATTTTCTACTGCCATTACAAGAAGCTGAAATGCAGAATATACCCCACCTATCCCTCACCTTTCCTGCCATATATCTAGAATCAGTAGCCTCAGACCCTGAGATATCCATATAAGAGTCTAAGATACACGTAACCCATCTAGCATGAAATGTAATCAGTGTTATATTTCTGCTGCACAGTGCAGAAGTTTGAGCTATAATGGTAGCAATCAACAAGCAAAGGGACTCTGGAAAAGAAGGTTGATTGTGAAGACGTATGCAGAAACTTTTGTATAATTTATTTGGGGTAGGTATCAAGTGTTCATTTTGACACAGTGTTTAAACTTACTAATCCAAATAGTTACCTTCTACCCATTTTGTTACTTGCAAATTATATCTCAATATAAAAAAGTTATGGTTACCCATCTGGGGTAAGAGATGGTCACTTACAGTGATGGAGAACAAATCAGGACGCTTCCTTTATCCTTCCCTGCATCTTTTCCTAGCATGTCTTATCTCTAGGTCTCAGAGGCAGCCTAGCAGAATTTCTTCTGTTTAGTGAGGGAGAGACAGATGTGAGAATACAGTAGCTTTCTCTCCAGAATCTTGGCAGGATTGAGAGCAGGGACATCTGGGGAAGTAAAGGCTTGGTACATAGAGTACATTTGTGCCATTCCCCACTCCTCGGGTGCTAGAAGCCCAACCATTTCCTGACTGTTGGTCATCTTCCTCACATCCCAAACCACAGAGGACTCAATGAAGGTGGCCTTGTGAAGATTCACATGACAGGAAAGTAAACAAACATCCCAACCCCAGACATCTATGGCAATGAGTTCTGGGAAAAGGGGCCTCTACCTGGGATTCTGAGGTAAGCAGAATGGCCATCAGGCATATGACTTCAGTTCAGCCTGAAGGCCACTAGCCTAGGGGACTCTCTTCACTATCAGCACAGAGAGCTCTTCACCTGGCTTCTGGGCAACAGTAACACCTTGAGATGCCTGGTTCGTTCCCACTCTTTCCCAGGGAGAGCCCACAGCCTCACACCAAATTCACTAACAAGCTTTGTTTACACATGTGTCTGCAGGATGGCTATCCTTCCTCACTCTCCCATGCTGAGCACTCACAGGTGATGAGATCAGAAGTTCTGCTTCTGCTTTTGCCACTCTCTGGCCCAATGCTTGTCTCTCCTTAAAAACAATAGGCCCAGCCGGGCGGTGGTGGCACACACCTTTAATCCCAGTACTTGGGAGGCAGAGGCAGGCAGATTTTTGTGAGTTTGAGGCCAGCCAGGGCTACCAAGTGAGTTTCAGGAAAGGCGCAAAGCTACACAGAGAAACCCTGTCTCGAAAAACCAAAAAAAAAAGAAAAAGAAAGAAAAAGAAAAAAACCCAAACAAACAATAGGCCCAACAATGTCACTGAACACTTTTTTTTCAGAGAGAATTTAGAAGCATTAATAAGATAATGGTGACATCAGTAACCAACACAGCTTTAAGACAGGGTCCATTGCAAGGACATTTTTGTTTGTTTGTTTGTCTTTGTTTTGTTTTTTTTTAAAGCACCCAGGGATGTGTCATGCAGAAATCCATCCACTTACTGATACAAACTAGAGGGATGTGAAAGGCAAGGATGGAGTATGAATAAGTCAGTTGTTGGTTTCTGGTTCTCTAAATTTGTCTGTTTCAATCCCTTTTCTACCCTTTTCTACCTTTTACAACCTCTGATATCACTGTCCTCCCCTCTCCACAATCTATTCACTACCATTCATTCTAAAGACACACTGAAGTTTCTAGAGCTGATGCTAATAAGCACGGGGGGGGGGGGGGGGTGGGTACCATTTCTCTCAGAACTCTCTCTCTCCTAGAAGCTTCCCACAATCCAAAGCAAAGAGCATTTTCCTTGTCTTGTAGGAAAGCCTAGGATTTTGAGTTAAATGCATAGCAAAAGTCATCATAGGAAGAAGGTCTACGCACAACTCCACCTGCCCGCCCCTCCCCCACCTCATC
This sequence comes from Onychomys torridus, assembly GCF_903995425.1. Classification (NCBI taxonomy): domain Eukaryota; kingdom Metazoa; phylum Chordata; class Mammalia; order Rodentia; family Cricetidae; genus Onychomys; species Onychomys torridus. Next base: position 34,978,113 of record NC_050453.1, read on the forward strand.
ATGAATAAAGGTGAGCAGAACCTCAAAGAGTTACAGGCCAGCTAGGTTGAGGCTTTATCTGAGTAGCTGCCCATCCCTTGTGGGATACTGTCTCCTGGGGAACTTTTGGTGATGGAGGAAATCCCCCAGGGCCACTTGTTGAGTACTTTCTTCCAGTAGGTTTGAGTAGAACTGGAGGACCTGGGGGCAGGCAAATAGTATCTCCAAGACAAAGGCAAGGCAGGTAGAAGACACTTATTGAAAGTATTTAGAGAGAGATGGAGTAGGGAGAAGGAGGAAGAAGAAGACTTAGAGGCAAAGAGGTGGTCCCGGGAAGGGAAGAGAGGGAGGGAGGGAGGGAGGGAGGGAGAGAGAGAGAGAGAGAGAGAGAGAGAGAGAGAGAGAGAGAGAGAGAATGAGGATGAGAATGGGAATGAATGAAAGGCAATAGAAGGTAGCAATGGCCCGCTCCCAGCTGTGGAGCCCCTGGATGGGAGGTGGAGGAGAGATTCCCACTTTGGGACCAATCTATGTTTGCTCCTAATGCTATAGATGAGCAGAGACAAATCCTTTCCTCTGTGCTGTGTCTCATTAACAGATGCCCCACAAAATAGGGGAAAGCAGACTTTTTTCCTCTTTTCAACCAAGGATAACAGAAAAGTGGATGGTACCTCCTGCCTGCTTGCAAAAATAGTATAATCCACACCAGCCAGCCCCTGCCAGGCTGAGTATTTTCCTAGAAGCATGAAATGGGAGACCTCAGCCCCAAATTACCCCAGCCTGGAGCTAACCTGTTGCACCTGACCACCATGAATTCACACCAAGAAAGGAAGCAAAACGTCAGGTTAGGCTCTCACTACAGCAGGAACCCAGGTAATCCTGGGGGAAAATGACATTTTAAAATATAACCTCTCTAAGCTCCCTCCCAGGAGCACAACTTTTCACTCTACCTCCACTCCTACCCCCCAGGCTAGCTCTGTAACACTTTCCCAGCACCTACAGCTGGCTAGGAAAGAGTTAATTAAGAAAGATCCGCGACTCATTTCCCCAAACCCTCCCTCTCCTCTACATATAAAAAGCACAGCCTCACACTGAGACTAGCACAATTACAAGCCTGCTAGCTCCGACCTCACCTGTCTTATGCAACAGTGCACACACATACATTTGCTCAGGCTCACTCCCAAGGCCAAGGTCCACATCCCCCTCTAATTCGGTAGACACAGTTTTGCGCCTTTCTCCTTTCTTTTCTTTTCCCCTTACACAGAACCCAGCTTTACAGGCAGCCTAAAGAGATGTAACCTTACTGCCAACCGCCTTGCAAGAACAGACAGAATAGAAATGCATAATAGTCGCTCTCCGTGGTGCTGAAATCTCGCTAGCAAGGAACCGGAGCAGGGAGCGCAGTGCTCTGGACTTACCCAGGTTGGGGGGGCTGAGGGGGGCTGGGTAGCCGGAGAGCGAGAAGAGCTTCCTGGGCAGAGAATTCTTGTCTGTTCGGGCTGGAGCCAGCTGATGCGCTCACCTAGAGCGCCCACCTCTCTCCTTCTCTTCCCTTCCTCTTTTTCTGAGAGGGAGAGAAGGCTACCGGAAAAAAACGAAACCCAGCTGGTAGGTCTACCGGTGGAAGGAGAGAAGAGGCAACCAAATAAGATAAAAAAAGTCAGATGGCTTTACTCCACTAGTGGTAATTCCTTGGGTCAGGGAGGACCACCTCTTCTTTCCCAGTCTGAGGCTCCTCCGGCTCTGTCTCTGTGTGTTGAGCCAACAGCCTTAGCACAGTCGGTCGGTTCCTGCCTCTGACGTGAACGGAGATGAGGAAGCCTGGGACCGTTCTGCTGTCTTTCGCAAGCTCTCTCTTTTCCTCTCTTACTGAAATTTCAGCAGCATATTTTCAAGCTTCCCCCCCCCCAGCCTTCTACAAGTAGCCCCCTAGTGGACAGAAAAGCAATGTGTCTTTGGTCCTCTTGAGCAATCTGGCACCCACAAACTCTCAGAGGCTTTTCTACACAATCAAACAGCCAAAGAGTCCCAATAAAGCCAGAGACTTCCCTCTGGTGAGCTCAGACGGGAAGACAGAGGGAGAATGAGGACCTTTTGCAGATCCTTTGCCTGTGGCTACAGTAGTAAAAACACAGTGTGGGATGCAGGGTGTCTTGGGGGACAAAATGTTTTTGGAACAAGTTCAGTTGTGAGGGTCTCAAGTGGTTTAAAGGAATCCTCTAAAACCTCAATTGACAGATAAGTAAGGACTGGGTATACCCAGCACAACTCAAGAATGGGAGGAGTGCCTACTTAAGAGGCAACTATGTAGGAAAGGAAGGAGACATCAACTGACCCTCCACTCAACCCCATAATGTGGCTTTTTGGAAAGCTAGTAAGAAAAACAGGCAGGAAGACATAATCTGATATTATTTCAGGCCTGGAGACAGGATTGACCTTGTTGGTATCCCTGGAGAAACTCAGCAGAAAAGGGGCTAAGGAGGTCTATGATCACAAACTCTAAGAGCTATCTTGCGCTCACTTTGAACTGCGAAGTCAGTCAGCCACCTGGAAAGTGCTTTGGCGCTTATGTATGCCTGCAAAGTCAGTCTTAGTTTTCGACTGCCACTTGAGCACTATATATTTTGCTTCTCTGTGGCTCAATTCCACTGTTTGTAAAATGTGGATAATGCTGCCCCCTCCCTACTGAATAGGAATGCTGAAGGATCGGAGTAATACAGAAACATAGAACCTCTTAGCTGGCAGGAAATATAAATCCAATCTTATTCATACATTTTTCTTGTATTTGATTTACCCTTGACCAATAATAATATCTAACATTTATAGAGCATGTATACCAAGTTCTAAGCATTGCTATTAATCCTTACAGGTATTATCTCATTTAACTCATGCATTAATTCTATAATGCAAATGCTCCAGTTGCATCTTTTAAACCGGGGAACTGGGGCACAAAGGAATGAAATTACTTGCCCAAGATAACAAAGCTAGCACAAATCAGGAGGTTGGATCACTGGCCACCAATCAAGCTTCCTCTGCTAACTCTCATGTCACTTCTAAGTGACAACATTCAAAGTAAATATAATGCCTACAAGTGATCATTGCTGTTATTCTAAATAACATGCCTAGGTTGTTATAATGAATTTGCATGTGGCTGAGTTTTTAAAATATTTACAACTGTATGTGTCAAACAAACTGGGGATTGCTATTGCTTTTGGAAATCTAAGAAAATACATTCTCTTAGATTAAGGTAGTTATCATCACTGTAAAGCCATTTGTGAACCTCATGAAATTGTAAGGACTGGGCATTAGTGATAATTTAGAGTTGACATTACTTAATTTCTACACCTAAAACAGATCACCTCCCAGAGCCTAGGATGCAGCCAGCAATTTGATGGGCTGAATTCCTACAATGCCAGTTAATAAGTACTGAATAAGATTTGGCCATTTTCTTTAGCATTTCAGTCATGAATTCCTTACTCAATATGGCTTGCTTTAAAAATCTTTGGATTAAAAGGAATGGGGAAAGGCAAAAATGGGTTTTGATGTTTTGCAAATCTTTATGCCCATTTTTTAAATGGAGTTTGCAGTTTCTCAAAGTGGAGAGAAAGGGTACAGACCAGACAGTTCAGACGCTGGTGCCAAGACACAGGCAGAGGCAATGTAATAAATGAGAACACAGAAAACTAACTTGACCACAGAGCCACAGGCTTTCCAAGGAGCACATTATCTAAGCTGAGACTGGAAGAATAAGAGGTTATCTCAGGAAAAGGCAGGTAAGAAACTGAAGCAGAAGCCATGATAAACTCAAGGAGGTGAAGAGAGTATTGTGAACCTTCTGGCATAAGCATGACCTACTATTTACAAATGAGAAGGCTGAGGTTCACACAAACTAAATGGCTTGCAGAAGGTCACTTGTGCTGTAAGAGTAGACCTTCAAATCAAAAGCATGTTGTATGTTTGACTGGAAAGTTATCCTATGTGAGAAGTACTGTCTCTTCCCTCAGGAGTGCACATACAGCTACATAAGGATTCTTGCACACACATAACCACTGAGCAAAGGTGTACCATCTACAAACACATAGAACCAGTAACACTGGTCATCATATGAGAAAGCCACAAGAAAACACTAATTAGTTCAGAACAGGAGTAATTAAAGATGGAATAATTGTTTGTATTGCATGTAAAATTTCCAAGTGCTTTAAGAAGCAGGACTATTTCAGAACAATGAAGATATTGGAGACTTGGATTTGAATGAGGTAGGGTACATAAAGAATAAGAGAGCTTCACATTAAGTTCTATGGAAGCAGGATGAGGAAGCCCTGTTGTCTGAGAAGAATGAGATTTTCAGGCCATTAATCTGGACCTTAATGAATTTGGTTTCTAAAACCTGTCCTCTGTCACTCTCTCCACTCCATGTATAGAAAACATGAGATCAGAGTTGTCTTAAGGAATAGTGGGACCTTTAAGAAAGAGAGGGTAGATTGTTGAAGCCATAAAAATACCAAACTTTGGAAGATGAACATGTTTGGGAAGTGAAGTGAGATTGATGACAGAATTTAGTCTGGGACTTGTCAAGTTCGAAGAAGGTCCAAACTTAGAGATGTCTAGGTGGAGGCTGGAGTATGTCTAGAGTTCATATTGGTTTTTGGAGGTAGGGGTATAGGTTGAAAGTCCATTTATCTATATATAATGACTGCTGAGTAGAGGTCATCGACAGGAAAGGAGTTAAGACTGCAGACAGGGTCTCAACGCTGTTTTCTTAATCCTGGGGTCAAGTTTATGTTTCTTTCACCCTTGAGGCTACAGTGCTGGATACCCAGGAAACGGCTGTGAAAGTTATCATTGTTGGCTCATAACTGTGACCTAAGTATATTATACTTAATATTGGACTGCAATCAATTACTCATTCCTTACTGTCTGGTCCTCCTTACAGATAAGGTTCTTCTGTTACAATTTCCCTTCTGGAAGCTGGCAATCAATAGCCTCACCAGTATTCTTGCTGCCAAGAATACTATGTTGTTATTCTCCACTCATGCAGCTAGACCAAATAGACTGCCACCCTTGGCACTTAGCTATATCCAGAGATTCTGGAATCATAAGATAGTTTGTTATCATGGTGTCCCTTCCTAAGGAAAAGCCATACTACAGTCAACATTCCAGAAGGTTCTAGGATCCACCCTTTTGGAACTGAAGGGTAGACACAAAGACTTGGGTGATATAGCTATGGTGTTTTAGTAGGAACAGGGACAACTAAGGGTTCTACTTTGGAGAATGGTGAATCCAGAGTGGGCAAGGAAAGCTCTTAGTTTCAAGGCTAATCAAGGTCACCATGACACCGCTGTCCCAGTCAGCTAGAAGCAATCAGTGTGTTGTAAACATGAGACAAGGGGGCAAGAAAGCTTGGCCCTTCATAAGGAGAAGAGATGGAAAGGAAGAAGTGGACAGTCTATGGGATTACCATTGAAGACTATCTTATGGGAGAACTCTTTGAGAGTAAGCCTTCTTCTTTCCCAATCCTTTTCTATGCGATGTCTTTCCCTGAATCTTGTGTTTACATGGCCACAGTCATATAGAATTATAAATACTTGTCCTTTTCCCCTATGAGGACATAAAATTCTTGAAGGCCAGTACAATGCTTGACTTCAGGATGCATTTGAAGTTACTGTGGGGTTCTCTCGGCCCAGGATACAGAGGATGTTAGGAAACAGGGAAAGAGCAAATGAGGAAGGAAATACAGGTAGGACAGGGGTGGTAATTTTCTCTTTTGTCTTTGTTGTTCCACAACTTTTTTCCACAGCAATGATGAGAATCTTGCATATCTCATGCAGTCTTAAGAGTGGCTCTACCCATCACTGGGAAGAGCTCTGTTATGTCCAAACCATCCTTCCTGATTACAGGAGACCACTCATTCTCACATTCTGCAGGTAGAAGGCCAAGGGTGACATTATATATGTAAGGGGCTCAATGTCTAGAAATAAGCACTTCCTCTAAGGCAATGAGGCAACCTGATGTCTTGGAGCAGGAGAGGCAAGAGTGTGCAATGCCTATAATCTTGGAGGCCTTATGCAGAGTCCCAGGCCATAGCCCCTGGCCATGACTATACATGGATAAGTGGTTCCTCTGCAATGACTAGAAGTTCATGACTTCTCAGTATCAACTTGTAGTGATATTTTATTTGTGCTGAAATGTGGTGATATTTTATTTGTGCTTTAATAAATAAAGCTTGCCTGGAGATCAGAGTAAAAAGGCCAGCTTTGTAAGTAGACACAAAATTCAGGCAGTGGTAGCACACACCCTTAATCCTATCATTCAGCAGGCAGGACCTCTGTGTGTGTTCAAGGCCACACTGGAAACAGAGCCAGGTGTGGTGGCACACACCTTAATTCCAACACTAGTTAACCATGGAGGTCTGGAGGTCTGTACAGACAGACAGAAAGTGACAGAGCTGGGCAGGAAGAGGAAGTGATGTAGCTGAATGGAGAGAGAAAATCAGATGGCAGAACAGCAAGGCATATATGCATGGGTAGACAGGAATAACTCGCATTTGGAAGCTGCAGAGTTGATGAGGTAAGGTTGGCTGATGGCTTTTCCTATTTCCCTGATCTCTCTAAGGCTTTCACCCCTATACTTGGCTCCATGTTTTTTATTTAATAAGACCATTTGGAAATTCATCTACATCAAATGTACAGATCATCAGGAGTCACACATTCAGACCATGTCACAGAAGCTGCCCTGGGACTCTTAGGCCTCTAACATAAGGAACTCATACTATTTATTTTGCTCTTCTTATGATCTCTGATTGATGAGAAGAACTGAGAAGAAAGCTGCCAACATGAAGAATTGTCCAATAATAGAGATTTCTAAACATGGTCCAACTTAAGAAGCCACTTGTCAGGACACTGTAGGAATGTTCAAACATTCAATGGTTCACTCATTCTCTTCCAACACAGAAGACATGAGTTGTATTGGCCTAGTGGTTTAAGCTGTGTTTAGAAGGAACTATTTCAGGATCTGGGAGGCAGAGGGAGGAATTCTTAAAGCTTGCCATGAGGAAAATGTGGTTCAAATGCTCACCCCCACAAGGAAGCAGAGAAGGCCCTGCATCCTAAGACTGTACTTGGGTTCTGTCCCAGCCTGACTCAGCAGGACTAATTATATGATGAGGATAATGTCTGAAGAGAACTCTGAAGGGTCAGCTGCTGGCCATGATGACAGAAAGGCTGGAGTTACTGGCAGACATTGGTTAGGAGAGGAACTGTGGAAAATGCCTGGGTATTTTAAAAACATTGAATTGAAAGAACCTAGAAGAGTGAGTGGAGACTGGACAGAACAAGAAGGGTGCTGGACAGCTCCTAACTCTGCAAACCCATTGAAAAAGCAGGATATGTGATTGTGTTGAGGCAGCAGATGAAAAAGATCCCTTGTCCCAAATCTTTCACATAATTAGATGCCACAAGAAGGTAAACGCATTGCAGTAGAGATTGTGTATCTTTCACTTTGCCTGTAGAGTGCATTTTCCCAAGCCTATTCTTTTTCTAGTACCTGCGCACATGACCTAGACTTGGCCACAGATGTTTTCCATTCTTCCCGATACACTGAAAGGATTCAAGACTGAGCACATACCCCAAGCATAACCAACTAGTTAGAAGTTGAATTGTTCTCTAAGTGCTTACCAAACAGGAACTACGTGAGCCTGGAGTGGACCTGTGCATCTCCACAGCTCTATGAAATGATCCCATTCACAATTACAAATAATGTCAGTTTCCACAGGACATAGAGCCAAGGGCAGGAAGAAAGCTCCAGACAATGCTGTCTGAGATGCTCACGCCAGCAGGCTCTGAATCCCAGGAAGATGAGTAATATATGCTCCTTTGCTTAAACTAATTTGTGTGGTCTTTGTTTAACTACTTTATTCCTTTTTCTTTCAGGACAACACCCCCTATGTAGCTCAAGCTGTTCTCCAAACCATGATCCACTTACTTCAGCTTCCTAATAATTGGGATATAATCCTAATATACCACCACACCCCAGTTGTAGCTTAACTTTTAAATCTTGCAAGGTTCCTGAAAAATTCAAACTCCCTTTAGGATGAGGAATGCCTAAACAGCAACCACAGAACTGTCGTTTAAAACACGAGTACAGAGCAGCCGTGGGGAATGAGTTAGGCATTCAAGGCAGAAAGCTAAACATTTTCATCCTCAGTCCACTGGGGACAAGGACTGAGACCCCAAACTTTCATCAGGAAGTATAGAAAAAAGTCCAGTAGAAAGATAGGCAGCCACTGCTGTGTCCATGTAGGAGAAGGTATGGAGGGGGCTGTCCCAGAGTCCATATTAGCTAAGGAGTTTGTTTGTCCTTTGATTTCCAGATGAAAGGACACTGTGCTCAGGACCTGCCAGCATAGGGGCCTCCAAGACCCTTTGTGGAGTGCCCACCTACAAGAGGACAGCAATCCCAGAGTCTCTATTCGTGTATGACAAAGCTTTCCATTCAAGCTTCTAGCAGGCCCAGACTGGAACAACACCTCCTCCCTCTCAGTTCATCTGACTCCTCTGAGGGAGTCTGTTCTGGGAACTGCAGCCCTCTGCTTGTGCAAGCAAGCATGCACCATCTCCCTGAATCACGAACCCTGCCCTTCCCCCCCAACCCCCATCCGGCACCTCAGGCTTCTGTGCATAGGATCTGGCCAGCTGCAGCCTGCCAGGGGAGGGAGGACTGCTGGGTGATGGAATGCTAGCTAAGGAGGGATGCAGCTGAGCTCCTGGCTCCCCAGCCTGCCTGCCAGCTAGGAATTGTTATCTATACCAGAGAACAAGCCAGGCTTCCTACACTAAATTAGCGAGAGCAAAGCAGATGTCTGCCTTCAGTACAGCAGAGGATTAGATCGGCCAGTCTCCTTCTGCTGCAGACAAGGGCAATGATGGGAACCCAGGATGGGTGTCGTTCCTGTTACAGTATCACCCTACAGCAGGGCAGCCCCTCAGCAAATCTACACCCACTCCTCACTGTCTACTCTAGGTAGGGTTTCCTTCCCCCATAAGACCCTCTCCCTTCTTGGCTGTTCTCCTTTGCTTTGTAGACTAAGTTACTCATCAGGAGCACAAAGATTTGCTGTGGTTTGAAGGTCCGGGTCCCTTTTTGCACTGAAATTGACACTTAGTTCCCATTCCCCGCACAAAAATATGAAAAGCTGAACCCTATGGTTACAAAGCACCACCACCACCAAACAAGGCAGGAATGGGATTAGGTACCTAATAAAAGGGCTTGAAGGAAGTAGCTAAGCCCCTTTTGAGCCCAGTCACTTCTGCCCTGGGAGCAACCATGTACCATCCCTAGAAAAAGAGACCAAGATCTTCACCAGACACTGAACCTGTGGCAGGTGACCTTGAACTTTAGCCTCCAGAACAGAGAGAAACACTTTTCTATTATAATCATGCATCATTCGATGACAGGGCTAAGTCCTGGGATATGCATAATTGGACAGTTTCATCATTGTGTGAGTACTATGGAGTGTGCTTACGGAAGCTAAGACATCCACAGTGTCACTGGGCAATATAATCTTAGAGAATCATTGTCCTGTATTGATCCATCATTGACATTTTGCAGCCCATGACTATATTTATAAATTATACCCAGTCTGTGGCAGTTTGAGTGGGAAAAAGCTGTCCCCTCCACATAGGCTCATTTATTTAAACATTTAATCCCCAGTTGAATGGCTGTATGGGGAGGTTATGGAACTTTCAGGATGTGGAGCCTTTGTGGAGGAAATACTTCCAGGGACTTCTAGCTTTATCTAACTTTATCTAACTTCTAGTCTTCTTTGTTTCCTTTTGTGTTGATAAAAGATGGGATCAGTCTGCTTCCTGCTCTGGCCACCTACCACCATGCCATGATAGGTTCTCTCTCTGAAACCCAAAGCCAAACAATCTCTTTCTTCTATAGGTTGCTTTGGTCTACAGTATTTTATCACAGCAACAGAAAACAACTGAAACAGTCTTAGGTACTTTTTGTTACATCAACACAAATCAGGGTACAGGGGCCAAGGGTCATTGTGGATTGTTGTCATTGTTCTTTTTGATCCTCCAGGCTCCCCTGCTTCTCAGCCTGAGTTCTGGCATCTGAATCCTTCCCTTTTGACAGCCATGTTCACAATTACTTCAGCACTTTGACTACAATGTGAGCAGAAATACGGCAGGAAGCATGGCTTCCTGCATGGGAGGCTAGGGTCAGGTCCTTGCTTTGTGGGTCCTGGGCCTTGCAGGTGTGTTTGGCAAGCATTCTACCAAGTAACAACATCCCCAGCTGGGTCTTTACACAGAAATTCTACTCTACATGTCTGGAAAAGGTTGTTTTCCATTTCCTCGTGTGTCCAAGAGTGATCCCACTGGTCCCATCCTCATTGTAGGACATCTGTGCAGATTCAACCTTAGAGAGCCTTAGACGGCAGTTACCCTTGTTCTTATCTTAGGTTGGTCTTGACTTTTTAAATAAATGTCCTTTGAAGATTTAGCTGCTTCCCTCTTGCTTCACTATGACTTTGGCTTTGTGGAACCTTGTCAGATTCTGCCAATAACACCTCTGTGAGGGACAAAATAGGAGCCTAGGTCTGGGGTGAGTGACCTGGGGTTAGTGACCTGGGGTTTAAGCTTCTGTGAAGCTACAGATGAGCTATACAGTTCTGCCCATCACACCTCCATCCACATCCCAATCCATCATCAAAATAAAGCATCCTGATGCCATCTGCCCCTCGTGGTGTTGCACTAATCAACTGAGGTATTGGATGAGAGCTTGAAAGAGCATGAAAAACACAGGAGAAACTCAACAGATGTACAGAGTATAAACATCTGCCTTCATAAACCTGATCTTGCCCCGTCAGTGCTGGGACACCATTCCTTGCCAGGTCTTTCTTAATAGTCAACAATGCCACCAAATTCCCAAGACCTCCCTCAAGCCATATTTTTCATCATAGCCCTTGGCACCAGCTAGCATTTTATAGCCCATCTTTCTGTTTATTCATTGTCCAATCTTCTGCCATATTTCCTCTCCCAAAGGGCAGGGCCTTGGCCTGAGTCAGTTCCCATAGCCTAGAACAAGACCTGCTTCACACAAACATGCTTCATAATATTGCCACTTGAGAGCATATTTTATATCCTAGTCATTTTTAGTTCCCTCATAGCATGTTTTATAGCAAGTAGCAAGGTTTTGAATCTGGCAGGACAGAATTTGAGCCTTCTCTCTTTTTTACCTGAAGAAATGTACTCTGAGCTCCTGTGTTTTCTGCTACAAAATAAAGAGGACATAGCATGGGCATATTGTGAAGCTAAATGGAGAGGACAGTGCCAGAAATGACTGACACCCAGAGTCAGCTGACTATGTCCTTGTTGAGTGGGTCAATGAAGGAAAGACTGAACAAATCCATTCAGCCAATCTCTTACCTTACAGTCTTCTTACTTCTTCTCCCCTTCCTCGTCCTCTGGAGGCAAGCACACTGGAAATCCTACTAATCCTTCAGCCACAGGGCATCTGTCTCGCTGAGTCCCTGCTGGCAACAGCAATCTGGATCAGCATTAGAAGTTATTACCCTTTGAAGCAAGGGTCGCCCACTATTTTAGTTCAAGTGCCACAGAAATGGAACAAACTTTGCCAGAGGCACCAGAATGGCCAAAGGAACATTTTTCCAATTTTCACAATGGCATCACCAACACCCATTGGCATTTTGACTCTACATTGGGCTTTTCTATAAGACCTTTAATTTTTATATCTCTTTTCATTTTTTTTATCTACCATTCTTTAGCAAAAGACTTCTTTTCCTTTCCTTTTTTTTTTTTTTTTGTTTGTTTGTTTGTTTTTGGAGACAGGATTTCTCTATGTAGTTTTGAGCCTTTCTTGGAACTTTCTTTGTAGACCAGGCTGGCCTCAAACTCACAGAGATCCACCTGGCTCTGCCTCCTGAGTGCTGGGATCAAAGGTGTGCGCCACCACTGCCCGGCCCTTTTCTCCTATTTTTAAGTGCCCCTGCCTCCCGCCTTCAGCCCTGGTTGTCTTCTTTACTCAAAAGGCCAGCCCTTCATGCTATTCTCGGTGCTGTTCATTTCAACTTTGTGTTAGTCAGGGTTTCTATTGCTGTGGCAAAACACCATGGGGAGGAAAGGGTTTGTTTGGCGTATACTTCTACATCATAGTTCATCATAGAGGGAGTCCAAACAGGAACTTAAGCAGGACTGAAACCTGGAGGCAGGAGCTGATGCTGAGGCTATGGAGGAGAGCTACTATTGACTTGCTTCCTCTGGCTTGATCAACCTGCTTTCATGTAGAACCCAGGACCACCAGCCCAGGGATGGCACCACCTACCAGGGCTCTAATTGAGAAAATGCCTTATAGCTGTGTCATGGAGGTATTTCCTCAAGTAAGGCTCCTTCCTCTCTGGTGACTCTAGCTTGTGTTCAGTTGACACACAAGACCAGCCACTACAACTGACTCCTTGTCAGTGTGACACACAAACACATCCTCAAGCCACAACCCTCCTTTTCTTATTCATCCCCAAGATCTCACATGAAAATAATACATCATTTTAAAAGTCCCACGGTCTTTACAAATTCAAACACATTAAAATTTGAGTGTCTTTAAAATATCCAACCTCTCAGCCAGGCAGTGGTAGTTAGTGCACGCCTTTAATCCCAGCACTAGGGAGGCAGAGGCAGGCAGATCTCTGTGAGTTTGAGGCCAGCCTGGTCTACAGAGTGAGATCCAGGACAGGCACCAAAACTACATGGAGAAACCCTGTCTTGAAAAACGAAAAAAATAAAAATGAAAATGATAAAAAAACAAACAAATCAATCAATCCAATCTCTTTTTATAAGTTCAAGTCTTTCATCTGTGGGATCCTTTAAACATCAAAATTAAATACCTTCTTCAAGAGAGAAGAACCAGGGCGCCATCACAGTCTGAACCAAGCAAAACCAAACTCCAACAGTATGAATAACTCAATGTCCAGTTATCTGGGATTCACTCAGGATCTTCTGGACTCCTCCAAAGGGCTTAGGTCTGTTCTCTGGCTCTGCCCTCTGAAGTACACACAGTTTGTCTTCTAGGCTCCAGCTGGCTCCACTCCACTGTTGCTGCTATTCTTGGTGGTCTCCCCATAGTAAAAGCATCTCTAAAATGCTGAGGTCCTTTGCTGCAACTGGGCTGCACTTTCACCAGTAACCTCTCATAGACTCTCTCTTCATGGTGCCAAGCAGCAGCTTCTTTGCATGGCCCCTTCAGTCCTGGGCTTTCAAGTGCTACTGAGGCTGCACTTTCACCAGTGGCCTCTTCTGGCCTCTCATAATGCCAAGCTTCAACTGCTCTCCATGACCTCTCCATGTCTTCAAAACCAGTACCACCTGGGTGACTCTTACACATTACCAAGTCCAGCTTCCAGCACAAGGTACAACCTTGGCCACCTCTGGAACATAGCTTCGGTGTGCTCTCAGGAACACTTCCCAGATTTCACCTTAGTGATGCTGGCCTCTTCTTAATCTCCGCTAATTTCTTAGTTCCAGCTGACGAGCATCAAGTATCCCAGCAAAGCAAATTTTTGCTTTAGCAGTTCTATACTGTTAATCACAGCTGATTCTTCAGCACCAATTAACTAGGATCACAGGATCTTAATTCAAAATAACAAATGGCCTTGCTAGGTCTTTAAACTTCCCTCTGAAAGTTCACAAGTCAGGCCTCCATCTTTTCTGCACTCTTCTCAACATTCTTGTCTTCCAAGCTCCTAAAAAAAAAAATCCCACAGAGCTCTTAACACTCAATGGTTCTTCTAGACCCAAATTCCAAAGTCCTTCCACAATCCTTCCCAAAACAAGGTCAGGTCTGTCGTAGCAATATTCCACTATGCTAGTACCAATTTGTCCTAGGTAGGGTTTCTATTTCTTGTGGCAAAACTCCATGACCAAAAAACAAGTTGGGGAGGAAAGGGTTTATTTGGCTTATATTTCCAGATCATAGTACATCATTGGAGGAAATCAGAACAAAAACTCAAGCATGGCAGGATCCTGGAGGCAGGAGCTAATGCAGAGGCCATGGAGGGGTGCTACTTACTGGCTTGCCTCAGCCCACCTTCTTAGGGAACCAAGTCCCACCAGCCCAGGGATGGCACCACCCACCATGGGCTGGGTCCTTCCCCATTGATCACTAATTGAGAAAATGCCCTACAGATGGGTCTCATGGAGACATTTCCTCAAGTGAGGCTCCTTCCTCTCTGATGACTCTAGCCTGTGTCAAGTTGACACACAAAACTAGATAGTACAAACTTCCTCCATCCTTATGCCCTCTCTTTCTCTCAAAGTGTAAGGAGGGTGGTGAGACTCAAATCTATAGATATGATGAGGTAGAAGGTTCAATTCTGCAAGTCTCATCTTAGAAGGTCCTTTTCTCCCAACTCAAGCTTTTGAAGTAAAGGTGCAGGACTAACCCTGTCTTGGAACTTTCTATACTATTTTGTGAGTAAGTAGAAAGCATTAATAGCACATTTATATTATGTACTTTTATTGTTGTTATGACTAAATGCCTGACATAGGCATTTTAAGGTATGATTGATTTATTACAGCTTGAATTTTCAGGGTGTAGTCTATTATGGTGGCAGGAGCAGGAGGCTGCTGGTCACATCACATTAGAAATCAGAGAAGAGATGAATTCTGCTGTTCCCCCTTGTTCTTGTCTTTTTATTTAGTCCAGGACCCTAAACCATAGAATGGTGCCACCAACATTCATGGTAGGTCTTCCATGCTCAATTAAACCTTTGTGGAGATACCTTCAGAGACCTATCCAAAGGTACACTTCCATACCAGCAAGCTGACAGTGAATATCAATCATCACAAGATACAAAGACTATGTGCTTCCTGTGGGCATCTGAAATAAGGGAAGGGAGTTTCTGGATTGAGGCTAGCTTGATCCTAACCTTCCCAGGTTACCTGAAGCATCTTTGAAGACTTCTACAAACTATGCTCAGCAATTCACAGAGCACAGATTCTAATCTTGGTCTAACCAGGAACAGCTACTGGGCCTCAAGGCCAGTTTTCCTTGCCTTTATCCTCCCTTTACAGCCACTTGAGTTTCTGAAAAAATGAGAAATAATCTCTACTCTTGTGTCTAATGCCCTGAGAGTGTGTTCTGAGGTTGCAGTGTAAGGAAGTAGTCTCAATAAAGGTTTGGCAAGAACATCCTGTTTTCCTCGCTATTCATACAGATCAGAGGGCATGCACACCACATTTTCTATCACCATGAGGAGGGCTCAGAATCAGAGGTGGAAGCTCATTTGAGGTGGGGTTATGTTTTCTCATATGGAATAGCACTGTTGGAAGATGTCAGCTCAACAGCTCAGGGTCAGATTCTGACCCAACGAAGGTCCCTTCTTTAGCAGTAGCTCAACACAAACCCATTGGAATTGACTTGGGGCTTGATCTCCAGAAAACACAAATTTCTAGGGCCTTTGTGCAGCAATCTGAAGGCAAAAGCTTGGTCTTGTTAGAACCTGATTTGGTACTGAGAAATTTCTAGCGAGCAGGACCCCATAGTGCAGTGAACCTGAATTATGAGCTGTTAGGAGTAACCACAATAAACCTTTTCTTGCAACAAACTAAGTAAGTAGCCATGGATTTTACAAAATAAAAAGTCTTTTAAGTGACACAGATATTTAGACTAGAGAAAAAAATTAAAGGAAGAAGTATTAGGAAACCACACACACATATGTATGAGTACATTATTATGAGTCAGACATTGTGCTGAGCACTTTACATACCAGATTTCATTTATTTTGATGCTTAAGAAGAAAAATGGAGAAAAAAAGTTTTCTAAGTAGCTGAAAGCATACATTTATCCTGAACCAGAAAATGAAGACAAATGAAAAGCCCTGGTAAGAAAGTAGGTAAAGTGATCCTTCACAGAGACCACTTTTAGTCTGGGCTGCCAGCCAGGGGTGTCTAGAAGAAAGGAAATAATGAACTTGTAGAACATCGAAGCTGCAAAGTACCCTGGAACACATGTTGTCCAGCCACTGTTGGCTTTCTCTCACAGATGAGGGCCAAGAAAGGAAGTGGCATGGCAAGACATAGCTAGGGACCACTTCCTGTCTGCTTATCTTTCCAAAAAATCTATTTGTTCCCATTCACCCATCAACCAGAGTTTTAATTCATCATGTTTCTTGGGTAAAAGAGTAGTTTTTTTCCTGGTACCATACAGACCTTTCTTATCTATCCATTAGTCTGTATATTGGGTAATCGCCACTGCCATTCATGCTTGTGATGAAGCTGGCAGATCCAGAGTTCATGATAAAAAGTGTCCTCCCTGGCTTCCATGTGCAACAGCTCTGGGGACCAATCAGCTTCATCCCGGAGTGTGGTTCCAATGTCATCACTGAGATCCAGACACAGCTCCAGAAAGACAGATCTGGCATCTGCCATTGGAATGAGACCTTAGATTCTCAGAACTTCTTTACTGGTAGAGCCTCCCTGGCATCTGACTCAAATAGACTAATTACAGAGCAGTTATCTGACATACCCAAAGCGACATAGCCCCTAAAAGGCTTTGATGCCAGCCTCTCTCCTGACTTCCTAAAGAAAAGTACTGGCACTACTCACAATCATTTGCTATTACAAAATTGGGGGTGCAGCACACTGCACACTAAGCTCAGTGAGGCTGCTAGGAGCACCCCTACCTGCCATTCACAAGGGATTCAGGAATCACTTTACACTGGATAGCCCATTCACACCTCATTTGACCTTTATAAAGGATATAGAACAGCAGTTCTTAATGCTGTTCCCAATGAGGTTGCACAGGCTCAAAAACAGCAAATAAATAATAATAAACACCATTATAACCAAAAGGTAGACTTAATATGATAAATAATAATGACCAAGTATTAAATAATTTATTATAGCAAGTGTTATAAAACCTGAAGTCCTGTATTTCTATGCAAAATAGTTATGTTGATAAACAATATTTATTTACTATTAATATTCACCAGGTACCCACTCCATCATTCTAATCTCATATATATATATGTATATGAATGCATATATATACATATGTATATATATACATACACATACACATACACGTGCTCACACAAATATATAGTGCATACATCTTCTGCTCATTCATTTTTTCCTAAGAGCTTTGAAGTAGGTAGGTGCCCATTTCATAGATGAGGATACTGAAGGACAGACAGGTTAAAAATAAAGCCCAAAGCCATATTCAAATAGTAATACCTTATTCAGGGATTTCTTTCTTAGAATATGTCCACAGCTCTGCGTTCCTGTGCTGTCAAGTATAGAACTTTTCTTCTCTCACCATTTTTCAATCAACCAAACACATGCTTTTTCCATTCAAAAGGAACTAGGCCAAACCCCTGAAGAAGTGTCATGAAACCTTTATCATTCCCCTGGGTCACCACGGTTCTATTGTCTTAAGCTTAAAAAACAAGAAGAGTGAAAATTCCACTGGCAAGAACTAGCAGTAGGAACTTCTTCTCAGTTCAGTCAGGGAGGGTTGGGATGTGACCCTTTGTTGTTGCCTGTCAGCCTGTCCCCCTGAGCATCCAGTCCAGGGAACTCAGATGAAAGCCTTTGCAGACAGGGCCAAGAGTGCCTCTTGAGGCCAAGGACAGAAGGGTCCGTGGTAGCTTGCACAAGATGGGGGACTGCATTTAAACAACACTAATATTCAAAAGGACTTTGACTATAATCTAGAAGGCAATAAACTGATACCTTTAAATCCTTCTAATGCCCTACAATCAAAAATGAAATGAACTTGTATCAAGAGCAACCAAGTACACAGTAAGTACAGGCAAGGAAAAGGTGGGTGCTGCAGCAGACTGAGAAATCTGGAGTGATGCCAGTCCACAGGTAGGATCAGCAGAGGATTTGCAAGGGGGCCCAGGAGAGAAACTGAGATGTGTGAACAGAGCCAGGCTGTAGATTGGGGAGGCAGTGATGTTGCTTCCTGAGAACGGTCTGGTCCTGTACCAATTTGACACAGCCAGCCAGCTCCAGCAGGGATTTGCCAACCCTTCCACAGGGCAGACAGTATGCTAAGGGGATCCATACTGGGGACAGCTTCCTCTAGACAGGCATGCATGCTGCAGGCCCACATGACTTGTGGTCTCTAACATGAGTGGGGCACTACCTCCAAGGAGGGGCTAGAAATAGAAAGTTTTTAAAAAATGGGAAGAAGGGGGGCGAAATCTTCATTTCTATGCATTCCCAGATCACTAAGTCCAATAATAAGATCATGTGCTTCTCAATCATGCTCTACCTCGGGCATCTGCTCAGTTCATATGTTTGCAGAGTGGGAGAAATATGTGACCTGAATATCCTCCAAAATGATAGCAGCTTTTAAAGTCTTCTACTCCAAAGGGCTCTTACTCTACATCTGTCACTAGCTGTTTCTGTTTTGTGAAAAAGCCCACATGGTAAGAGTCACTGGGCATCAGAGGTGATGAGAGATAACACAGCCTGTGTAATACAGTAAGAATCCCAACTAAGAGTTTGTGATGCTTAGTCAAGTGAGCCAAGAGCCTCTGAGCAGTATAGATTGGGGTGGTGGTGCCACTGTTATTGGTGGTGGCAGCAGAGGGGTGTGTGTATGTGTGTGTGTGTGTGTGTGTGTGTGTGTGTGTGTGTGTGTGAGAGAGAGAGAGAGAGAGAGAGAGAGAGAGAGAGAGAGAGAGAGAGAGAGAGAGAGATGTGTGCCTGTCTTACTCTACTTCTATTCCCAGCAAATTATAACCCCCTTGGCAACAAGAACAGTGTCTGGCTTCTTTGCGGCATCTCCATCTTTCAAGCACAGGACTTGTTTTACTCTGTAAATATTTGTTGAATTCAACTGAACAAATCTAAAGTGAGTTGTGGAGAACACATTATGCCAACATTTCTTTGGCCTTGAAAAGTGAAAAAATCAGGAAATTGGTTAAAGCATGAGCAAGGCCAAGGAAGGAAAAAATTCTCCCAAAGTACTCACGTGGTCTGCATCTGGGCCAGCCATGTTGGTACCATCTATTGAGCTTAGCCTTCACGTTATCTTTTCAAGGGTCCCACTGTCCCCAGTAAGGATGTCTATCCAGTTCTCTGTACATTGTCAGAAATATAGGCTTTTCCTTTTAAGTAGAATTCTTCATGATCCCTGCTCTACTGCATAATGACTATAGTTCTGAAGACTCTTAAAAGTCACTAACAGAAAGGTGAAGGTGCTGCCACCAGCATAGAATCCTCAGCTTTGCTACATCTGGACTTTTATAGACAGGCAGCTGCCGTGCCCAAACCACAGCACCAAGGTACTGGCACTGTCCCTTCATAGTATCTTAGATCCAGCACCATTGCCCAAACTTGCAAGTCCTGTTAGCAGAACTATGCCAAGACTGGGCTCTCTATGAGTCTTTGGGTAGGTCCAACAGGGACAGTCACTGAAAGAATGTGAAGTCACCATCTCCCTTGGCAAACATGGAGAACTCAGCCCGTTTATACAGCACTGAGTCTGTGTCTCAGAGAAGCAGGATGCTTCGGATGTGGTTCCTATCTTCAGGAAGTACAGTCATTTTGTCAATTTAAGTCAACAGGACCCATGAGGCACTAGAAAGTATGAATGAAAGAATGAATGAATGTGCACATAGGCCCAGTCCTCTGCTCCTGGTTGTTTGTTTAATAGACTTTGTTTTGGATTTGTTTTGGGTTCCCAGCAATACTAAGCAGAATACATAGAGACCTTTCATTCACCCTCTTCCCAAATGACATACAGCCTCCATCGTCAGCACTGTCCAGAAGAATGGGGGTTTTGCTTGTTGCATCTATTGAGCTCCTACTTTGGCATATCCTTATCACTCAGAGTCTTTAGCTTGCATCAGGGCTCATTCCTGTGCTGCGCATTCTATGGATTTGGACAAATGCATAATGTGTCCACTATTCCAGTATTATCATTACATAGTTTCGTTGTACAGAAATTCTATCTACTTATTCTTTAAATTATAATCGCATCAGCAAAAACTAGAAAGCTAAGGAGAGTGTTAATGCAAAACATATCATTAACCTCAAAGCAATTAAGAGATGGGTCCAACATGAATAGCCATGGTCAGAAACATGGACCTGGACTGTCCCAAAGAATATATTCCAGTGAAGAAATTTCCATGAATTTTTTATAGTTGCAAAAAAATAAAATAAAGTCGCAAATCAGGGCATTTTCCAAATACAACTGGTGAGAAATATCAGGTAGGTGTGTTACAATGAAGTGGAAAATCTCTGCTATAGGTTTCACATGCTATCTGATGACATTCTTAGCTTTTGGGTTGGTAGAACCCAATGGTCTGCTCAGATAATACATTCCAAAGGTTTTATCTGCTAGTTGCAAGGATGTTAGGTCAATACAGAAGTTAGATGCTAAACGGCTATTTAGGGAACAAAAATAGACCAAAATAATTTTGATTCTTGACCTGCTGCTTTCTAATACTTTACAATTACAAAACTCCAGTCAATCAACCTTGTAATATTGTTAATATAGGTAATATAGGCTTCTTTTTGTTTCTGTGAACTTCAGTTTACAAGAGATATCTTCATCTCTTATTTTTCAAACATTCATTTTGAAGGAGTCCTCAGGAAGTGGGCTACCGAGAGTTTACCTCAATGCCCTATGCAAAGTAAAAAGATCAGCAAGTCAGGCCCTCCTCACTAAGGGTACAAGATTACTTAAGTAGATAATGTCTTGTGGTGGGTTGAATTAGGCCCCCAAAGATATGTTCAAATCCAACCCTACTTCTCTTTTACAATGACCTTGTTTGGAAATAGAGGATCTGCAGATGTAATCCAGTTAAGATAAAGTGATATACAATTAGGTGGACCCTAATTTGATGACATGTGTCCTTCCTTACCAGATGAGAGAAATTTAGACATAGAAACAAACAAGAAATGTACCAAATGATGAAAAAGACAGAAATGGAAAAATATGTTCATAAGACAAGAAACTCCCAGCAGTCCTTGTAACTTGCAGAATCTAAGAAGTATCCTCCCCTATAGAGCCCAAAGGCAGCATGGCCTTGCATACCTTGAGTTTAACCTCCTAGCCTCTAGATCTATGATAGAACACAGACTGAGACATTATATAGTCCTCATCTTCTCCTTCCTGATCCCTGTTCACCTCAGGTACACACACACACACACACACACACACACACACACACACACACATTATAGTGTGGTGAAATTTCAGGAAACAGGAAGCTGTTTTAGACTGGGAGCTATTTGTGACTTGAGTAGGATCCACATACTCCTAGCACTAAGTACCAGGACGAAGCGACATTGGACCAGTGAAGAAGAAGAGACATCTCAGTGGTACATGAGAAACAAACAAAGATGGTGTTGGGCAAAAGAGTCACTAGAGAGAAAACAGTTGCTGAAGGCAGGCACCACTAAAGAACAGTTGTTTGTTTGTTGCAAACCAGGACTGCCATAGAGAGCCTCCTAGGCCATTCCTTTCCCTTTGGCCTGAAGAACCCATAGCACCACCCATGCAAAGCCAGGTCAGACAGCCTTGGAAGGTAATGTGACTAAGGGGAGCCGTTAGGGACCTCCCCAGCTTCCACTCCCATTTTAAATTGGCAGCTGAGGCCCTCAGTGCTCCCTCGTGAGTCTATCCATGCCACTTCATAAAAATCACAGAGTCAGTAGAAGTAAGAAATTCTTAAGAGCACAAAAACCTCTACAGGCAAAGCCCGGCCACCAGCATACTTGATGGGACCCAGAGGTTTGGTTTCGTTGCCCTGGTGGGATTTATTTATATCGCTCTTTCTCTTGGAGTAATTGGCATACTTAGAAGTACTGGCCCACTTTCTAATTCTCTAAGCCACAGCAAGAAGTCAGGGAATGCTGTGTCCAACTCAACCTCTTCTAAGATGGAGGTGCCTCCCTCCTCTGTCATGCCTTGCGATGCCATGCTCCATGAATGCTTCTAGTCAGCAAATTTATTGAGCTAATGGTGAGGAAGCAATGAATACATGCAAGAAGGAACTGTGCAGGCCTGGGATGTCTGTTTGTTTACCTTCCTAGGGCCAAGAGACATGGATTTTGTTAAGAACCCCATCTTGGGGAAATGGCGCAGGAGGAAGGAACGCAACAAAGAAATCATTGAGCCCAAAGTCTTCATTTGGCAGTCCGGAAAAGTGACCTGCATGGTCATGACTCCTTGGGACAGAACTGGGATTAAACCTAGTTTTCCAAACTCCAGATCTAGTGCTCTTTGAGGGACTGTAATAAGAGAAAGATAATGGGTAGCCCCTGAGCTGGGTATCATATTAAAAGGGCTGGAGAGTAATTACCTTCATTTCTCACTAGGTCATTCCCAAGTTGACAACTCAAATGTGTCTCTATAGCTGGTATTCCCAATTGCCTAATAGCTTTTGTCAGTGTGGCAAATAACCTGAGGGAAACAGCTTGAAGGAAACATTTTATTTGGGCTCATAGGTGGTTTTCAAGGTTTCAGACAATGGTTGCTAGATC
The DNA here is from genome assembly GCF_903995425.1 of Onychomys torridus. Lineage (NCBI taxonomy): Eukaryota > Metazoa > Chordata > Mammalia > Rodentia > Cricetidae > Onychomys > Onychomys torridus. The sequence goes on from NC_050453.1 coordinate 35,000,618, forward strand.
TACTGTGCCTGGGCTGTGGTAAGGTGAAACATCATGGGGACAGTGCATGGAAGGCCAGGATGCTCACTTCATCCAGCCAAGAAACAAAGAAAAAGGAACAGCAGGACCAAGGCTTGGCTACAATAGACAGCATACCCCCAGAGACCCTCTTCCTCCAGCCAGGCTCCACCTCCCACAGTGCTGCTGATTCCCAGTGGTCTATTCAGATTCTGCACCCATCAGTGGATTAGAGTAAACTATTGGCTGTGTCTGAACCCTTATGAGCTAATCATCTCTATAAACACCCCACTGATACGCCCAGAGTTGTGGTTTACTAATGATCTAGTCACTTCTCAATTCAAACAGGTTAACAAAATTAGCCATCACAGGGAAGAAGAGAAACTTGGCTTGAGGGGTGCTCCTTAAACACAGAGAGTACCACTGATCTTTGCTTAATGTCACAGTAACCAAAGATGAAAAAGATCTCTTTCACTGTGTGCTTATCACTAAAAATCTAGGCATTCAGGACCCTCTACAATCTGATCTACCTCACTTATTGACTTTGCCTGTCTTGGGAGCAGAAATTGTGCTAATTGTTTTACTCTCTGGCTTTCATCCCTTTTCCTAATAGCATCCTGTATTCAAGGTAATGCCAGCTAGAAACACATAAACATCAAAGTTACAATGGCTTTTTGTAATAAATGCATCTTTTTTTCACCTGACAGTCCAAGAAAGCACCTCTCCTCCAGGATGTAATTCAAAGGTCTAAGCTCCATCCATTTTGCAGGTCAGACATCTTCAACATATGGCTCTCAAGATGATTCCCGGTGAGCATCTTGAAGGTAGCCAAGGGAAAGGAGCACAGGATGGTATCCTTGGAAGCATGCATAGAAACAGCATCTCTCTGCTCATTCATTAGTTAGGACCCTACCAGGGATTTTGGGAAGTATTATCTAGCTCTGTGCCCAGAAAGAAAAGAGCTTCATTAATCAGCTAGCATTTTTGGCTACCTGTCCAAAATTACTTACATAATAATACTTAACACATAATACTTAACACTTCTCCTAGTCTGTGGGAAAAAATTGAGGCAATGTCTTGCTATACAGTCCAGGTTGATCTTGAACTCATAATTCCCATTTCAACTTCTTGAATGTTGGGATTATAAACATATATACCACAATACCTTTCTCTACTTTTTTCTCTCCCTCTCATTGGCTATCTCTCACTATGGAAAGCAAGGGTTCTGAAAATGAGTGTACAGTCAGGGATCAGACGTATGATAGAGGTTCAGTCAAACACATGCTTTTGATCAGGACTTTGAGTCCTAAACGAAAGATCCAAATGAAGCATTCAAAGACAAAAAGGGCAGCTGCCGATTGTTTTTATGACACAATGGCAGTGAGGGTCGTGATGCTCAACTGCCCAGGGCCTCCATGGTTCATCTAGGCCCCACTTCTGTCTCATGAATCCTCCCAGGATCTTTTTCATAGTACATATGGTTCTCCTTTTCATTCAAATAGCCTTGCCTTGATTTGCATGGGAAGAGAGCTAAGAACAGCTGCCCTGGGTGGCAAGAGACATCCCTTAGACATCATGCAATGCTCTCACCACCTCCTCTCATGAGTGAATGAAAAGATTCGCATCTCACCTTTTCTACAAATACCTTCATTTTTGAATCAGAGAAAAGCCAGTGATGAAGAGATTAAAGACGCCAAACAAAGCCTAGAGAACAACGGGCTGAGAAGACCTATTGATTACTCCCTCCACTGCCTGCCCCACTTCCCTTTCCTAGAAGAGTGTTCTAAATGGCTCCCTGGCCACTGGCTTGTAGCAATGAAGTGTGGATGCTTGTATTAGGGCTCACAGATATTCTCTTGGTCTCTACAAACTCCTAGGATGTCCTCACTCCTAAAAACCAAGAAGTCTACAGAGGCAGAATTAAATGAGTATTTGCATAAGTAGAATCTTCCAGGAACTGCCCTGCTCTTATCATTAGAAATGCAAGATAAAAACACAACAATTCTCCCTCCATCTCCATTTGGAGACACACTTCTGGACAAAGTAAAGTGTGGCAATCTGTCCTATGGCAGTCTGTCCTACCCCTAGGTGAGAATCCTTCCCACAGTAACTTGGTTACCCCTGTTTAGGAGAAATTAAAGAGAAGATATCAGATCATGTTGTGAGACCTGAGAAGATTTGACTCAAGAGAGTCACAGAGATTAATGGGATGCAACCTTAAAGACTATTTAATCTGGAAATTTCCAAACTTTTCAAACACCTAATCCCTTAAGTGAAATTCCATGTAGAATTCCTTTGTAACAGGTCAAAGTAGAGTGCTAACTAAAGTAGACATGGAAGTTCTAGAGCCATGGCCACCCAGCTACCACTTCATCCCATTGGTGGGCCCAGAGAATTGAGTGCCAGGTAGTGTGTTTTGAAAGCCATGGAACTCACCCAACTAGTTGTGGATTTACTGGAGGTTCAACAAGTTCACCCCTGTGAATGACTCTAGTTCATGTGTTCTGATCCTCACCCCAATCCTCTTCAACAAACTGTGCCATTTTATGATTCCATTTCTTTTTCTTTAAAAACATGATAGGATCATAATATTGCCTACCTTCAAAGAACTCTGTGGAGATCAAGGGCATGTGAAAACACAATGAAAAACCTTAAGTTCTTCTTAGTGCTTTGATGGAGTGAAGGACAAAAATCAAATCTGATAATGCTTTGTTACCGTCCCTTATTGCTTCTTTATCTTTGTGTGTACAAAGGGAGGCCTGAGTTCTTGTCTTAAAAACTTGTGCAAGTCCCTCCCCCATATAAACAGTGGCCAACTCAACACAGAAGGCAGATTATTGCCATAAAAGTGAGGATCCGTGTGCTCAAAGAAATCATAATGTCTAAGAAGTCCCCTCCTTGCTGTGAGAATGTCTTCTTGCTATTTAAAAGGAGTTTTAGGTTCCTCTAGAAACTCTCAGAAGCCCCATTTCCTTACAGTTTTAGTGGTGAGGAGCTGCATTAAGTACCTCGGGGCTGCCTATTTTGAGCTCAGCTGCCTCCTAAGCTTTACTTTTACATCCCATTGTTTGCCTCCCAGAGAAGATAAGCAGCTACTTGGCTTGCCCAGAGCTTCAATTAACACCCAAGAGGAACAGTCCCCCTTCATTCCTGAGGGTGAAGATGAGGCAAGGTTCTGCTTTCAATGTGTCTCCCAAAGTCTCCTGCACCAGAAACTTAATCCCTGTGTTAGTGACACCAAGAGGTGAAGTCACCAGGCCTCAATTCTCCTGAGCACATTAATGTGATTATCACAGCAATCAATGGGTTACTATTCCTGAGAATTGGCTCCTGAGTTTGTGAGTCTGGCCTTTTGTCTCTCATACACATGCACACATTTTTTTTTTCTTGCCCTGCCTTGCACAGACCACACATGGGCAAGAAGGCCTTCCCCAGATGTAGGTCCCTTGACCTTGAGCATCTCATCCTCCAGAACCACAAGAAAATGAATCTCTTCTTTATGGATTACCCAGTCTTGGGTATTCTATGTGGACCATGCGGTATGGAGCTCCCTAAAGTGTGTGTGGGGGGGGAGGGGGAGCCAGGAGGGAGATGAGTTTGGAATACTATGGTCTCATTCACAGGTCTGAGAGTGAATAGAAAGTGACAGCATTTCTTATTCTCTCCCCTGTCTTCAGAGGAGGACTGTCTGTGGGTGTCTTACCTGAGTGTCTCAAGTTTTAGAAGGACAAAGAGAGCATCTTTTAGGGCAAGGGACCAAGAAAAGGTTAAATCTCACCTATTGTCCCAGAAACTCAAGCATGTGAGTCACTCTACAGGCACATTTTCAGATCTAGCAATTCTAGTAAGATCTATGCTGTGAACATATTATTAGCTTCACTGGCAGATGAGCAAACAGATGCCCACCAAGGATAAGGGTTGTGACTGTCTCAGGCGCTGGGACTTTGGCAGATTCCTACACACTCCAGTTTAGTAGTGTTAGTCATCTGACTGAAAATAGCTCCCTCTTGTCTGGGAGGGAGCTAGGGGTACACTCCTGTGAGATAGCCAATGGCTCTCCCGAGAAGCTAACAAGGAGAACATCAAGACTAGGAAAAGAGTCCAGAACTTCCGCAAGCTCTCAGCCAAGACCACTCTGCCAACTCTGCTTAGCACATTCTGTTTGAATGACGGCAGATTTGAGGCAAGCAAAGGGCCCAACAGCGAATCCAGACTTTCATCTCAAGGCCTTAGCTCTAGACTGCCTTCAACCCTATGAAAAGGCAATGGAGGGTGAGGGAATGTGTTTATACTGCAGGTGAGGGGTTCAGGTTACCCCAAAGAAACAATCTCAGTGTCAGAAAAGCTGCTTCCAACTGTTTAATGAAATGACAGTCACATCTCCCAGGGCTGACGGCATCTCTCAAATACTCTGATAGATTTCCTCTCTTCTTTTCTGCCGAGGCCATACCATCATCCCTGTGTCTTATCTGCCCCTGGACCTGTTGGCTGCCAAGCCATTCTCAGAGCAGAAAGAGAGGTCTATCTTGCACTCCGGGCTTTGCATTTCCTCTCCTCAACCTTAACTCAACCCTCTCCTTCATCTGGAAGCTCTTACCTAACCCTCAAAACTCACTCCAGGTAGTTGTATCTCTAGACAGCCTCCCACAGCCACAGTGGGTCCAGAGCCTTTCTTGCAGGCTCACATGGCACCATCTCATGTCATAGAGAGTCTGTATTCATCCCCATCTGACAGTGACCTTAAGGGAAGTAAGCTACATTCAACTCATCCTTTGGCCTGTAGGAAAGGCATGGGAGGGGTTAATAAGTGCTGGCCTCCTAGTCTGGGATCATCTGTGATTACAGGATGAACTGACCCACCTCTTAAGGGTCTCCAGGTACCAGGATTCAGTAGAATCTTATGTTGAAGCATATGGTAGAGTTCTCTTCTGTGGCTCTCTAAACACAACAGAGAACCTTCAAGAATTCTCAGAAAATTGCAGGAACACACACACACACACACACACACACACACACACACACACACACACATACACCCTTCATCAATGGCCACAGTAATGGTGTGACTGAAAATGGTATTATCTTTCAAAGGTACAAAATGATATCTTTTTGTGGGAGAGAATGAGATGCTTCACTCACGAGAACTCAAACTCTCAGAGAATAAGTCAGTGCATGGATGCATGTTCACATTTGTTGTCATTCATTAATAGAGTCCTTATTCAGGTAACAATGCTCTTCTGAGAGGTCACAAGGAGCTCATGGGCTCCCTTCTTCCAGCACTACTCCCTGGCTCCTCAGTGTAGCCAGTTATTGTCCATTGGGAGCTTCCCTGGGGCTCTGAGGCTTATGTATCTGCACAGGAGTGTACAGGTGGGTGTAGAGCCATTCATATTCCATATCTTATTCTTTGTTTTCTGATCAACATACAAACATGGCCCTTGTTCTGTGTCGAGTGGAGCATGACTAATTTCCCTGAGAGAAAAGGACTGAAGGGCCAGAACCCTAGCAGCCTGGAAGCTGCTCCTGCTTCTGCTCTGCACGTGGTCCTCACCCTCACAGGGCACTGTTTCACTGTCCACCAGACAGGATGACCCACTCCTGCCTCCGAGAGGTATGAGAAAAAAGCCCTCCAAGGTCACAGCTGTGAGGGTCCTCTGCCCCAGCCACAATGAGGGCTCACTCTCCTCAAGAGCCTAGATGTACTTTTAGGGTAAAATATCACGGTTTAGGTTTGCTCTGTAAAAAGGCAGAGGATTAAATTTAGCAGCCTGTCTGGAATGTGTTCCCAAGGGTGTCTCTACCCTTTAGAGAAAACTCAAGAGAAATGTCTCCCTAAACAAGCATAGTCCACCCACAGGGATGTGGGGATCACACTTTATTCCTTCCTCTCTCAGACAGAAGCTATCAGTGGGCATGGGGCTCCAGCAGAGAAGATAGAAACTGCACCCCATTTCCCCCCTTGCCACAATCCTGCAACGATTCCCCACAGCCTTTAGTGTACAAGCTCACCTGTTTAAAACAACCATCAAGGGACTCTAGCATATGACTGCCACTGATAAACATTCATTCAATAAACAGTGAATATCTGTCTCGTGAATGCACAGATGGAATCCCTGAGACGGAATCATAGCTCTGCCCACAGGGAGCTCTCTTAGACTGTAAGGCATGGTGGTCAGTCTGCTGTGTCAATGTAGGCAAGCTACAGCTGCCAGGTACTCACCCAATATAAGCCATGATGTTTCTGTGGAATTGTTTTGTAGATGTGATCAAGGTTTGTAATCTGTTGACTATAAGCAAGGAAGCTTATTCTAGATAAGCTAGAAGGGCCTGAATCAGTGGATAGGCTTCAAGAACAGAGAGAAGGTTTCCAACCCATGTCTGAGGATTTTAGTCACCCTTCCCCAAGGCCTGCCCTATAGGTTCAAGAATTGTTAGCCAGGCTCCACAACTGAATATGCTAATTCCTTGCAGTAAGTTGCATAATGTACATCTCACCATGGTTCTGTTTCTCTAGTTGAGTCTGACTATATTATCACAGTAATCAGGCAATGAGAAAACATAGTGTGCCTTTGCCAGACCATGATCCTGACCCAAATATGCCATGGACCAAGCTCCTTTTATGCCTAGCACTATGCAAGACACTAATGTGTATTATATTCAATTTTGTGTATAAGCAATATTTTAGTTAGGGTTATTATTGTTGTGATAAATCACTGTGACCAAAGCAACTTGGAGAGAAAAGGATTTAGTTAACTTATACTTCCACATCACTGTTCATCATCAAAGGAAATCAGGACAGGAACTCAGTATGAAAACCTGGAGGTAGGAGCTGACATAGAGGCCACAGAGGAGTGCTACTTACTCACTTGCTCCCCATGGCTCACCAAGCCTGCTTTCTTATAAATCCCAGGACCACCAGCTCAGGGGTGGCACCACCCATAATGGACTAGGGCCCTCCCCTATCAATCACTAATTAATTAATGTGTTATAGTCTTGCCTATGACATGACCTTATGGAGGTATTTTCTCAGTTGAGGTTCCCTCCTTCCAAATTACTCCAGCTTGTGTTGAGTTGACATAAAACTAGCCAGGGCCAAAGACAAACAAACCAAGGCTCAGAAAGATCAAGTAATTTACATGGCATCAAACCAAGTTGCAGAGTAGAGATTCAAACTAATTCTATCTGTCCCCAAATAGGTGTGTATCCTATTCACCATGTTGCCTGGTAATATCTAATTCCATGCAATTGTGTATGTTTTAGCTTCCATCTTTATGAAAAGAAGACAACCCCTCAGTTCATCCAATCAGAAGGTAGAAAGGTAATATCCATAGCACCACAATAGCTGGAAATCAAATTTCTCTTCAAAGAAAGCAACTGTTGAACATATACTTCAGGGATCACTTATGGTAGAGAGGAGGCCCTTCTTACCACATTCTGTAAATCACATGACACCAAACATCTTGCAGAGGATTTTTTGAACATTCATGAACTATGAAGCCTTATTCAAAGAAATGATGTATAGATGCCATGAGGCCTGGAAGCCCCAAGCTCACAGCTGACTAACATGAGTGAAATGGGACCACCTCAAGGACAATCTGCAGCTTCCATCCAGAACCAATGCTGACTCAGCCATTGCCTGATCAGCATCTTGCCCTTGGGTGGGGCTCATGATAATGGCGTCTTGCCATTGTATGGCTTTTGTGATCTTTAACAGATTATTTTTTGTCTCTTCAGGGACATGTGTGAACTTTTCAGGTAGGCCATATTCATTGTATTGTTCTCATAAGAATGGAATCTCATGTTTTTTTGTGGATCTCAAAATTCCCAATGTAAGCATTGTATATGGTCATTGAAGAATCCTGTTTGTTTATTTCTATCCTGGGTTCTTTAAGAGAACAATTAGAGTCTCTGCTAGTAGATAAAGAAGGTCCTCCTAAGTAGCTATTGGAACCTGAACCACAAGAGCCCAACCTTGAGATCTGTGTCCTCAGGTCATCAGCATGGTCAGAAGACACGTGACTATGGCTGGGACCAAGTCTCCATTACTGTTGCCCTTGGAATTCCCTTACTTACCCAGGAAAGCAAAGGTACTTGATGGAATTTCTGACATGGGAAGCTGGGACCCTGCCCACCCTGCAGCTGCTAAGATCCCTGGCCATTCTCAAATGTGACAAGGTAAAGTAACCCAACATGAGAAAGAAGAGCAGAGCCTCCAGTGGTCATTATATAAGATCACACTCCAATCTCCAAGTCCTTCCTGACCTTCAAGACCCCTGGGCCTCAGAGATCACAGTGCCATAGTAGCCTGAGCTCCTGCACTCCCTCCCACACAGGTCACCCATCTGTCACATACCATTTCTCTTTTGTGGGAAATGAAAGGAACCTGGACTGCTTACTTCTGTCACAGTAAGTAACTGTGTGTCTATATAACTTACCCATGGGCTGCTAGGTTTTTGCCATTGCACCTGTGTGATAAACTGATTGGATTAAGGGAATCCAGCTGTGAGGCCAGAGAGAGAAATAGCAAAGGGCTCAGGAAGGCAGGACTAGACACACACACACACACACACACACACACACACACACACACACGCACACGACAGTGACTTCACTCTCCATATCTCCATGATGCGTTTTCTCTACTGCCAGAGTTCAGGTGACAGTCTCCCAGACAACAACCCTGTTCTTTGTTGCATAGACTCTTCCGGTTACTGGGGGCCAGGCATAGAACACTGGATATCATCTCAGGGTGATTATTGATTGACTGACAAGCCCCATTGAATCCTTTGGTGAGAGGGGGCGAAAGGCAGAAGGAACAGGTAGAAGGAATATTCACAAAGAACAAATCCCAGGCCCACTTGGTCCCCAGAACACGCTGATCTATGCTCGCCTGAGATTGTGGCAGTAGTGACGGGAACCCAGGGAAGCTTCCTTTCTCCAGACACAGCTACTGATACTTTTTATACTACACAGAGGCCTGGCCATGCAATCAGAAAAATGATGGCTTTATCAGCACTGGAACCTCAGTTCAATCTCCCAGAACACACATTTTAAAAAGCCTGCCATGAGGTCACCCTTGTAATCCTCATGTTTGGGAAGCAAAGCCCCAGGGTTCAGCGGCCAGCAAGCCCACTGTATTTTGTGAGTTCTAAACCAGTTAGAGACTGTCTCAAAGAACAAGGTATACAGCTCCTGAAGTACAACATCCAAGGTTGTTCTCTGGCTTTCTTACACACACACACACACACACACACACACACACACACACACACACACACACTCTTGCACTGTACACATGAACATTAATAACTATATGGAGAGTCTTTTGATTATATAAAGAGCAGGTTTTTTCAAGCACCTTAATGATCTTGGAAGAGTCATTTACCTAGTTCTGTGTGTGAGCAGGCTAACAATAAGCAATTCATCTCTCCACTTTAAAAAAAAAAAAAAAAGTTGTTTATAAGCCACTTAAGCTTGGTTCACCCACCAAGAGTTACAGTATCACTTTGAAAAGAGACCACATTTCTCTCCACAATTAATACTTTTTACTAATCCATACTGGTTCTTTACAGCTCTTAGTACATATTATCTGGACATTACTGAATTGCTTGTCTTCTGTCTCATCCCTTTATCTTCCAAATTCAAAAGCCCTCATCATCCCCATCTTGACAGTTCCTCTGGTTCAACCCAAAGAAGGCTGCATCAGTCCTGGCCTGGCTTCTATGGTAGATCTACTTTTATAGTAAGAGCTATTTCAGATTGTTTCCAAAAGTCATTGTCCACTTCTGGGATGCTCTGCCCACCATCTAGTTCTCTGATTTCATTTCTCCATTCATCTCTATCTTTTCTTTCAATTTCTGCCTGTGTGCCCATCTTTACTTTTATCCCATACCATCCTGTCCAGTTGGCCTGATGACCCAGGCTACACATCTGACCCTTCCTCTTGGTCCTTCTGTGACTTGTCTCCTCTTGACTCCACTTACGTTACTTGTAGTCCCTAGACCAAGGGCTCCAGCATTAGCCAGGTACCAAATCTCAGGTCCCATTCAGACCTTTTGCAACAAAATAGGTGTGTAAGAGCCCCTACCTCCAGGTGACCTGTGTGCACATTAGACTCTGATGGTTTGAATATGAATGACCCCCATAGACTCATAGATTTGAATGCTTGGTCACCAGGGAGTGGCATTACTTTTTGGAGGAAGTATGCTACTAGGGATGGGATTTGGGGTTTCAGAATCCCATGCTAAGCCCAGAGTTTCTCTCCTGCTGCTGCCTGCAGATCTGGATGTAGAGCTCTCAACTTCTTGAGCGCCATATCTGCTTGCATGATGCCATGCTCCCCACCATGATGACAATGAATTAAACCGCTGAAATTGGAGGCAAGCCCCAATTACATGCTTTCTTTTGTAAGAGTTGTCATGGTCACAGTGTCTCTTCACAGCAACAGAACACGAGTAAGACAGACTCATGAGATGAGCTCTGCCTTAAATGACAAGATGAGTTCATGAAAGGTGTCACAATGATCAGTTCGCCCTAGTGTATCTCAGCACCACCCATGGTGCTTAGCAAATAGAAGACAATAAACCCTAACTGAGCAGATAGGCTTCCAGGCTTTCTCTGTAAACTTCATAAACGTGTACTCTAACTTGCCTCTACCGTCCTGCCTCATGCTTTGCCATGATCTGCCTAAGTTCCCTTTCCACCTCTTCTCTGCATAAAGGATAAGATCGGCTAAAGTGTGGAGGAGGCAGCAGATGTGAACGAGTTCATGTGCACTCCTGAGAGGAGCCATGCATAGCACAAAGGAGGGCATGTTCCTATGCTTGTCTTCTTCATTCATCAGCTCTTGACCCTCGGGTATAAAAAGGTCCAGGGGATTACTCAGACGCTCAGTTTGATCACCTTTTAGAGATGAAAATTTCTAAGTCTAAACAACACTAGACCCGACCTCAGATTTGCTTCAGCCTCCATGCCTTTGTTAATTAAATGTGCATATGTGGAATGCCAATAACACAGAAGAGGAGGAGGAAAACACGGGAAGCAGTGAGAAATCAATTGTATCCTCGGAGAACTTGTGAATGAATGCCTAGGCAATACACCTGGAAGCGCAGGACCCAAAGACACCTCAGTCCCCTGTAACACTTTTCTTTGGTCATTGAAGAAGTGTTAACACATGAGTAAAGCAGAGCAGGAGGCCAGCCATGGTTCCTGCTTGAAAATCCCAGCATTGTGGAAGCTGTGGCAAGAGGATTTGAGGCGGTATTTTGTTTGTACTCTAACAAATAAAGCTTGCCTGAAGATCAGAGTGTGGAGCTAGCCATTAGTTAACCATAGAGGTCTGGAGGTCTGTACAGACAGGAGACAGGAAGTGATATGGCTGGGCAGAGAGAGGACTTTAAGGCAGGCAGAGACAGGAGCTTGACCCCCTTTTCTGTCTAAGGAGTCCTGGAGGTAATAGGTGACATTGGCTGCTCCTTTACTTCTTTGATCTTTCCTCATTTACCCTGATATCCTACTCCAGGGTTTTTGTTGTTGTTGTTGTTGTTGTTTGTCAGAGCTGAGGACCAAACCCAGGGCCTTGCACTTGCTAGACAACTACCACTGAGCTAAATCCCCAACCCCTGACTCCAGGTTTTTATTATTAAGACCAATTAGAATTCACACTACAAAGGATTGCTGTGAATTTGCCGGCTTTGGGTACATACAGAATTCCAGGCCAGCTTGGGCAACAATGTGAGATCTTGCCTCAACTCCCCCTTCCTCCAAAAACTGGGGAAGAAGAGAAAATTCAGGAATGGGAGCTGGCCACATTGACTAAAGGAAAGAAGAAATGTAGCAATAAGAGGGGAAAATGAGCGTGAGAGAACTGGGGAGAAAGAATGGCTTTTGCAACTATAAAATCTTTGTACTCTAAATCTTGAGTGTATATAATCTATTTAAAAGCTGCTTCCTCACAGCTATTTAGTAAGCAGGTGAGAAACTTCAGGCTATGAGCTCGTAGACTGTTTGTTCAGAGCCACATAAATGTCAAGGGTGGCCAGCTCTGATTCAATCTATTCCCAGGGGCTGTAGAGGCCTTGCTTGGCACTGCATATTCTCCAGTGCTTTGTCTGGTGCCATTTAAAACATGTCAGGCAATAGCCTGAGCTCTGCAGAGATGTGCCAGTCAGACAGTCAGATCTCAGCCAGCAGAACCCAGCCCCCAGGCTGGCTCCATTCCACATGCAGGGAAAAAGAACGAGGACAAAATTCAGATGCCCCTACCCCCCAACAGATGTGCATGGACCAAGATGGATGAAATCTACCCAGTCTGTCCTCCTCTGGAGAAACTTCAGGGACCAATCACCCTGGCCAACCCTAGAGGGATAGCTGTAAAAGAGGATACCTTCTTTGGCTTGGATCCAAGGGGAGCATGCCAAGCAGGGCTTGGAGGTGCTGTGATTAGTACATGTATTGGTGACACCCTGACTAGAAGGCAGAGCCAAAGATCAAGTGACTTTTGCCAGTTGCCACTGTGAATAATCACTGAGAAAAAGCTGATTGCTTAATTGCAAGGTGGAATGTAAATAGCGAAATAGAGGAAACAACAGTGATGGAAAGTGGGAAGCTAAGGGTCATTGGCTCTCATTCCTTGGTCTTGGGCATTTGCTTTCTGGCCTGCAGCTGTCATACACTGAATACATGGCTGTTTTGCCCACCATGGCTCTTTCTCCACCAGATGGGAGCCTTGACATTTGTGAGCAGAGCTTCTCGAGAGACCATGGGTAGTTGTCCTAGGTTTACAGCACAGCAATGGAGGATCTCTCTCAGGTGACTTGGCCAGGGCTACTTCACTGCCTCAGATACCACCTTTGAAATGAGGTGGAAACATCCCTGCCACAAAATCATTAGTAGAATAAGCTGAGCTGGAGTAGCACGCTATCAATCCTTGGAGCATAGTGAGCAATGACTAATACCTGGTACTACTTTTCCATTTTGGCAATTATTTTAAGCTGAAACATCCATTATCTCAAATGAACAGACATATATAATTCTTATGTAAAAAAAAAAAAATAATTAGACTTGAGTGACAATTCCTTCCTTACCACTTGAGTGATCTTTTTCAAACTTCAGTGAGCATAAAAATCAACCCTTTTGTCTATTAAAAAAATCAGAATCCAGAATCCTCAGTTACTTTAATCCAACCCACCCATGCAGAACCATCTGATTCCATCACTCTCATGTTTTTGCCAGTCAATGGAAATATTCTGTTTGTGTGCCTATCTGTAAGTTTCAGAAGGGAGGAAGGTATATCATGTTTATCTGTGTTGCCCTAGAGTATTGGAGGCACCTAATAACACTGTTGGAACATTCCAAGTGCCCATTTGTCCTTGAGGATAGCATCTAGGGAAATATGGTCATAGAACTTCTGTTTATTTAGACCTTACTATCACATCTCAGCGAGTGTATGGGAGCTGAGCACAATCATATGACCAAGCCCACTAAACTATGTAGTGCCTTCTAATGGCATCATCCAAGTTAAGATGCAGAGAGCTGGTGTGCATATTCCTGGGATCAATGTTTAAGGACAATGCAGTAAGTCCTAGAAAGGGAACAAAGGAGTGAGTTTCCTGATGCAAGGATAAAAGACTATCCAGAAAAATATGGAAACGTGGGAACTTGAGTTTCCTTTTTCCCTTTTACTCCTGGTTTCTGGTTTTAACTGTTTTTCATCGAGGTATGGAACCACTGCTGCCCTCAATCCAGCTCTGCCACCACCTATCTTTGTCCTGTCTATAATAGCAGTAGCATTGTCTCAACCATGGGTAATAAAGTACTTGTAAGTATGGCAGTGCCAAGGGATGTGCTGAGGGAATGGGTGAAGAAGAGACCAGCAAAAAAAAAATGCTAGACCATATCCAGTAGATAAAAGAGAAGAATGAGAACCCTAGCTAGTACTTAGAGAAGGAAATAGAGAGAGCAGAGGGCAGGGGTTGCTCCGACATAATCATGTTACCATGGCCAACAGTCTACCAAACTGCTATGTCTACTCACCTGCAAAACACACCAATGATAGAAGTTCTACACACACACACACACACACACACACACACACACACACACACACACACCCTTGGAAGTAACTGGTCAGTGTGCAAGTAAATTTCTACTCCAGCTCAGCTTATTCTACTAATGATTTTGTGGCAGGGACGTTTCCACCTCATTTCAAAGGTGGTATCTTGAGATTCTATGAATTCCTATTTGCAATTGCTTCTGGTGTTGTCACTTTCCTCAAACAACTCCATGTCCTTTAAATGTCCTCATACATCAGCTCTTCTAGGAAGTCTTCCTTAAGCCATGGTCCCACTCAGTACTTCCCCACAGGTGGTTTCCCTATCTCTATTATAGGATCTGTTGTCTTCTGCTGTTTCTGTCTGTCTGTATATATATATATTTCTCTATGAGATTATAAGAATTATCTATTTCAGCTGGGTGTGGTGGCACATGCCTTTAATAGCAGCACTCAGAAGGCAGAGGCAGAGGCAGAGGCAGAGGAAGAGGAAGAGGAAGTGGAACTCTGAGTTTGATGCCTGGTCTACAGAGTAAGATCCAGGATAGCCAGAGCTACATAGAGAAACCCTGTCTTGAAAAAAAAAAAAAACAAAAAAACCAAAACAAACAAACAAAAAAAAAACCAAAGGAAAATCCCCAACAACAAAAATAAACCAAGAACTATCTTTTTTTTTTCATCTCTAAAATCCCATCATTTGCCAAAATACCTGATACAGTATAGATGCTCAATGGGTAATCAAATTAATTGATGAAATGATGAGATAATTAATGTGATGGGGAATAAGCTTGCTGGGAATTTGGGGGTCAGAGACAAGACTGAAGATGTACAAAGTTTCAAGGATGTCATTTCTTCACTCATTTTAATTCATGAGAAAAGAAGAAATGAGCTAAAAAATCAAGTGTACTAGAAATATTTTAACATATCTCAAACACAGATTAATCTTTTTCTGTTGTCTTAGCAAGAAAGTAAGTTGGGAAGAAAGATAGACACTCTTCTATTGAGATGTTTTAGAACAGACATGAATGATTTTATATAGTTACTAGGCAAAGTCAATGTCAAAGCAATAAAGGAGCAGAAGAAAATCTCCATTCAGAAAACTCCTTGAGCCCAACCCATTTGACATCTAAGATGAGTGCTGTGCTCTGTCTTCATCAGAGAAGATTTTTACTGCAGCAGGAAGTGGTTAAAGCAGAAACCTATAACTGGCCTAAGTGATGGTAGAAGATTCATCCCTTAGTGGGACATAAGTATCACCCTTTCCAAGGCTCAGGGAACATCCTGGAAGAGAGGATAGAAAGAATGTGAGAACCAGAGGATAGAAAATGCATGAGAACGTCTTCTGGACCTGGCAATACAGCTGTGGTTCTCTGTACAAGACTAGGTCTGTCAACATTTCACACATATGAAAGAGGAGCTCTGAAGCTCCACCCCTCTCTGGCCAACTGCTGGCATTTAATGGTCAGGCTGGAAGAGGTAGCATTCTTCAGCAGCGTAGTAACTGAAAATTTGCCCTCTTTCCAATAAATAACCTGCTAAAGTGTCCACATAATCAATGCTAATTAAACTCAATGGTCCACACACAAAAGAAGATACTAACATAGGAGAGAGACTTGTTGGAAGGAAGAAGGGTTTCTGTGGAAGAGGAGGTTGAGGGAGGGGAATGGGGGATGAACATGATTAAAACTGACTATATGGCATATGAAAATTTCCAAGAATGAAAAATGGGGAAAATTTAAAGAAAACTAAACAGTTCCTGAAGAGTTAATTTTGGTCAAATGATCCTCACTGGAGACTAACACCAAGATTTCTCCAAGATTTGTAGGTATAAGTGAACCCAAGAAAATGCAAACAAGAATGGATTTGTGGGGTTGGAAGCCCTTGAATGTCATTGAGGAAACTGCCTCAGATGCTGAAAGCCGTCCTTATTTCTCTTGTAGTTTCTTGTATGTAAGTTAACCCAAGAGAACAGAGTTATTGAAGAAGGCATAAATGCCATGAATCTGTACCTCACACATAACCTAACACAAAGCTGAGTAACTACACAGGCTTGGATAAATCAGGTGTGAAGAAATAATGTCAGATTCCCTTGAGTTCAGGCTTTTAAAACAAGCATAGGCCTTGCCCTGTGCTAAAGCTTAGCGTGTCTGATTTCAGGTCACCCATACCATTAGTCTGTGAGGCTAGGGTATTGCTACCCCCCTTTCATTGAGGATGGCAGTAAAACTCAAAGACATTAGGAAATTTGCCCATATTTATCCAGAGAGTAAGATGCAGAACTGGATACAAATTGGCATTCAGTCCCCAGTGTCCTCCTTCTTATTGTGCACTGCTTCATGATGAAGAGGTCAGGCTGGCCACAAGCCTGTCTCTGCTTCCCCAGGTCACCACTGTGTAGGATACAGAGCTGGACATAATGTATGTAATAAGCAAAGTTACTCCCAGTGCCTCTTCCGAGGCCTTCTGAGCCTACCTTTCTTCCCCCTGCCCCATCCCTACCTAATCCAACCTCCTAAGCTCCAGCACCCCTGTGCTCATCCTCTGTCCCCCACCCACTAAAGATGTCCTGCTCCCCCTTCTAGCTACATTTTATTGCAGGTTTGCAAGTGTGGTGTTGGTGTCCTCAGCAACACCTCCTTTAACCCTTATTACCACCCAATGAAGGTTAATGTCCCCAATGATACAATGTCCACCTGGTGGTTACAGGAATTCTATGCAGTGTCTTATGTGTAAGGCTTATTTATAACACTGGCCACCATTCAGGATGTTATTTCATCAAGATTATGTAACTCTTCTATATTCCATGGATGGTAATTGATCAAGGTGACAGATGAGCCTTGATCTTCCTGCCCCGCTGCAAATACCTTATTTTGGAAGATTACAATCAGCTCATGTGATGAACCAATTAGGCATTTTACCCATGGTTTCTTACCTCCATCACTGACATCAGGCCATGGGATTTTCTGTTTAATTTTATGTACTTAAGGAGAAAAGGAAAAAGTATGCGAAATGGGATAGGAACATTTTTTTTTTTTCATCTAAAAGTCATGCTCAGACCTCTGGGATGCCACACTCTACAAGCACTGCAGACTATGATAGTCTGAGGGATAGCCTGTGGGCTGGTAGTAGCTTTTTCTAACAGTTGTGCTCTTTCATATATAGCTTTGGGTCTAATTTCTTAAAAGACAGACAGAGAAGAAGGTGCAAATTATTAGAAATGATCCAAGGCACACAGTGGGTTCTTGGTATTTGCTACATTGAGATGCTACTGAATTAAAGAGAGGAAGGTACCAGACTGGGCTGGCATGCATCCCAGAGCAGTCCACATCCTGTTTCAAAAGCCAGCAGACAAGATTCCTCCTTTGTCCATGCTCCCAGCTCACATCATAGACCTACTGATTAAATACTCAACAGAAATAGCTGTGTCAATGCTGGGACAGGACCAGAATTTTAAGAAGCCATTAGAATAAACAGAGCCCATGACATCATTGCTGACTCAAGATGACTGGGGGAACTGAAGTGACCCACCAACAAACTAGGAGTCATGCCACAAAGACAACAAGAACAAATGAGACCAGAGTGTACAAGACCAAGGAGCAACATCAGTCTGGAGAAAAGGGTCCCAGCCTTTCCTACAGGCCCCAACTCATCCTTACACCTCAGATGCCTCTCTGTTTAAGAGAGGCTGGGATCTGCTTCATCTCACTACCAGCCCTTTGCTAGATGCCAAAACTCCTCCAGGACAACCACCAATGCAGCAAACCTT
Source organism: Onychomys torridus (assembly GCF_903995425.1). NCBI lineage: Eukaryota > Metazoa > Chordata > Mammalia > Rodentia > Cricetidae > Onychomys > Onychomys torridus. The sequence continues at coordinate 35,018,431 of NC_050453.1, forward strand.
CTGTATCAGTTTGGGAAGTAGGTAGACCCTCTGAAAATGAACCATGCAAGTTCCATATGGAAACCCAGAGCTCTTCCTCAACCAGAGCCTCCCAGGGAATCACCCTGGCTGAAACCCTCCATCATCTACCAGGCCAGGTTACCCACCAGAATGGCTGGTTCTCAGAATTCACATATTTTCTTTCAGAGAGAACAGCCACATCACTGAGTTAAAATTGTTAGCCCAGCTCTCCCTCAGTTCTTAATATGTGTATCACATTCACAGCCTCCATGCTTCAAGTCCTAGCTACCCACAAGGTCTTGGTTGTCTATCCTTGTCCTTCTTGGGTTTGCTTGCATCAGCATTTCAACAGTTTTCTCACCATTTCCCTCTCCCAGTATCCCATGCTGTATTGAGATGGGGCACTTCATGGGGCAGTCTTTGACCTTCCTCCTCTTCAAGCTAATCCGTCTCATCTACCATCCCCAATAAACTCATGATCCAGAAACACAAATCCATTCACATGTTTTCTTCTACTTAAAACTCTTTAGTGACACTTGAAACCCTGACGAATGAACACCGCATTTCTTTTTGAGTGTGTGAACCCCTTCGAGATAAGCTTTCCACTGTTCTCTGCAGCCTTGATTCCAGCTGCATCCTCCTCTTAGTATGCACTCAGCTCTGTGGAACCTCTGTCCACACTCCCAGCATATTGTTGGTGCATCATGTTCCTTCTATTCCCTCTGCCTTTGCTCAGGTTGACCAAGTTGCCCAAACACATTCTCCTTCTCTCTCTCTCTCTCTCTCTCTCTCTCTCTCTCTCTCCCTCTCTCCTCTCCCTCTCTCCCTCTTCCCTCCCTCTCTCTCTACTCTTCCCCTACCCCCTCTCCTTTCCTTTACTCTCCCTCTCTCCTCCCCATGCCCTTCAAACACCTGAGTATTTCACAGACCCAGAGGACCCCATTTCATGAGAATCTTCCCTGTCTATGCATAGATGATCCTGTCTCCAACCTGTCTTAACTGCATTTCCACCAGCCCATTCTCACTCCCTTTTCTCCAGTCATCTTCATAAAGCACTAATCTCACTTCATTCCTTCTCTCCCTCCATCTTTCACTCCCTTCTCCCTGCCCACCCTGGGTGCACATCCTCTATGTGACATTTTCCAGCCTCCCTTTCTCCATTTCTCATTAAAAGCTACTGCAGTCACCATGCTTCCACAATTCCGGGTGTTATTTCTGCTGGCAGAGCCACCTTCTCTACTAGCAAAACTCATTTCATCCTTAAAAATTAAACTGCAGCTCATTGCTCCTCTGAAATCTGCTTAGGAACTCCAACCCAAGCCCTGACCATATTATATGGTAATGACTTCCTTGCAGACCCATGTCTTCTATTTCCATGTGAGCTGCTTGAGCATAGAACTTATTTCTCACTCGGCTGTCTGTGTCTAAGTGCTGAGGCTGTGTTTTATGGCATGAACAACTCAAATAGGAAGGTTGCCATTGTGTTGCCTCTTTGCCTCACCTAGTTGACAAAGCCCCTGATTTCAGAAGTTACTTCTCATCCCCTTGATCGTCCGAACAGCTGCCTTTGAAGAGACAGAGAAAAATCCCTGCATTTACCTCATCCCACTCTGTTGATGATCCTGCCTTAGATCTAAGAGAAGCATCAAAGGTTCTAAAGGCAAAACACATCACACACTACAAAAGACATCCGAGCAAATAGGAGAAGGCAGAGCTCTGTTCCTGTCATGGTGTGGAGAGCAAGGTCATGGCTGAGCATACGACCTTCCAACTGATGCGCTAAGGAAGAGGAACAAGGCCTGGGAGTTCCCCGCTGGCACCCAGTCGCTGCAGTGATTTGCCTGCACCTTGGATTTATAGTTCTTGCGTCATGTCCAAGTCCCTTCAGTCTTGGCTTTGCAAACCCTCCACCAGGTTCCTGCATTTCAGCTGCTCAGAAATGGCCGTTTTCAAAACTGAAAACTCTGGAATACCAGAGACCCCATTGGTTCACGCTCTCTCACATGTATCTTCAACAAATGATTAAATGGCTGCTTGAAAATTAAAAACAAAGGTTGTGTCCATTTTTAAAATTAATTCACCTTTTTAAAAAAATCTAAGACAGACTTGTCAGTTTGTGTCGTATGAACGCTCCAAAAGAATCCAGTCGGTTGAGATACCAGGACCCACAAAGAGCCTTTCTTACTGGCTTTCAGGGAAAATCACCTCCTGGAAGGCAGAGGCTCCAGTCCATTGCCAAGAATACCAGTACATCAGGCACCAGAGGTAGGGAGCCCACTGCTACAGCCTATAGTCAATGGACCAGGATGAGCTGTGCCTAGGGCAGCAAGTTCCTCTCTCCTAGCAAGCTGGCTTCAGGGGAGTGTTGGCCTCAGGAAAGTGGCCTTGAGAGTAGGACAGGCTCACCCAGTTCCCAGGTGGATACAGACATTTTGAACTTCTAGAAAACTAGCCAGGCCTGAATGATCAGACATAAGGCAATAAGGAAGAAACCAGGAGGAGTGGCATTTACTCCAGACTTGGGGAAGAACTGCTAAGTAGGAGGAGCATGAGGGAATTTGCCCTTGCAGCTTGCAAGAGGATGTGTTCACTGAGGAGAAACAGTCCTGCTGAGCCTCTGTGGGAGGTGGATAAACCATGCATCCTTCTCTTCCACATTCTGTCTGGCTCTGTACAAGCAGAGCAAGAAGTCAGAAACTGGGTGCCAGTCCAAAGTGAGGGGTAAGACTGGATGCCACATAACCAAACAGCCCTCAAAAAAGCTCCAGGGCAGACAGCCAAGGGTGTTGCAGAACAGAAATATCAGCTCTTGATTTGGAAGTTGTGAGACTGTTATACTGTAAATAATCACCTTTACATCCATCCCTGTCCTGCACTAATATCAAAGTCAGCTTTATACTGCAAAATCATGAATCAAAGGAAATACACAAGTTTCCTTCTGGGTCAACATGGAGCAGAAGAGAAGCGTCTGAGGCTAAGGGACTGTGTGACAATCCATATAATGTGCTCATTCTATAGAAGCGGGGTTTCAGAAGCTAAGCAATCATGGGAACCTGTGCATCCCCAGAGTTGAGGAAGATCTTGATGTAAGCATTGCAATTCCATGGGGTGTGCACTGGTGACTGGATGAAATCTAATCCAAATGTTATGGGCTGGGATATTGTTCGGGCATCAGGACAGAAATTCAGAAGTTAGACAAGATCCTAGGTAAAGGGGGGCCCATATATGGGGAGAATGGAGGGCAGGATAAGAGACTCTTTATCATATGGGAAGGTCAAAAACAGGGTCTAAGATCAGAGACTCACAACTGAAGCCACACAATTGGGTCCAGCTCCCAGAGCTAACCTAATGAACTTGACACATGAAGGGGGATGAGGTGAGCCAGATCACATCTTCCTGTGCCTCGCTAGTGGAGGGTTCCCCATATAAACAGCTCCCCAAAATGGACCTGAGCAATGAGATGGAGGAGAGAGTATGTTAGTCATGGAACATTTAGAATGCTGGTTGGAGAAAAAATATGTGCCAGGAGACCCTAGCCAGTGATCAGCAGGAGCAACCAGTGAAGAGATTAGGCACAGAGGGAGGTGATGGCTGGCTTCTGTGGTCCTTAGGCAGGAATCACAACTACCCAAATGACCAAGATGACTGTGTTGATGGTGGAAGAGAAAAAAAACCTGTGAGATTCCATAAAATGTACATATGGAGCCTAGAAGGAGGAAACCAAAGAATCCAGGCTGGGCTTGTGGGGGAAACCTGAGAAAGGTAGACATAATGAAGGAAGACAGTTTCAAGGAGACAGGCTCATCTCCTGAGTGCTGAGTCTGAGGTGACAGCCAGACGCCAAGGGAAGTGTCTAATTAGACCATTAAAATGATGGGATGGGACTTGCAGCTAAGGATTTGGATTCTGTTTGTGAATCATATACCTAAAAGTAAATTAAATTGCAAGGAGCATGCGATGGAAAATTGAAGAATTGGAAGGAACCCAGTGGTCAGAGAAGAATGGGGTTTGGCTAGAGAAGAGGGGAGAGAGAAAAGAGGAGAGGGCAGAGAGCAGAGGTCATAGGTTGACCTTCGACCCTCACTCTCAGAGACCTTGTGGAGCCTCTGAGAAAGCAGGTTGGTCCAAAGTCTCCCAAAGCTTTCTTTGAGAGATGTCTGCAGGAAAGCATTTAAACTGCTACAAGTCAGTGTAAAAACCTGACAGCAGCAGCCCCTGTTACCTCATCAAATTCAACAACACAGAGCAAAAATCCAGGACTATACATGCTGCTGAGGGGTGGGAGTCTCTCCCCTAAAGGTGTGAGCTGTAGAGGTGCAGCCAGTAAGGAGAAGGCTATCAGCAAATTAAGAAGGAGGGATCCAGGTCTCTGCAGAGATGGAAAGGGGCATGACTGGTGATGGATTAGTCCCAGAGAGGGGAAAATGTCTATTAGCTAGCTACTGCTGCATAACAAATCACCCATAGTTCATTAGCTTAAAATACTACTGTGTTAATCAAGCTCTCCAGAGAAGTAAAACCCATAAAGGGGCTGGTAGGGAGAAAGGGAGGTGGGATGTTTTAAGGAATTTGTTCATGATACTGTACAAGAGGAGGCTCCAAAAATTATAAGAATAACTCACAGCTGAACTTCTGGAGATGATGGGGGGGGGGCGGTCTTTAAGTGACTGGATGAGGCTTACTCACATTATGAAGGATAATTTGCTCTACTTAGACCACCAATTTAAATGTTAATTATATCTGAAAATATCTTCATGAAACATTCAGATATGTTTAGGCAATACCTATGTGCCATGGCCTAGTCAGTTGACAAATAAAATAAAGCATGGCAACTACCTTTCAGTTTTTTATCCTGAGTTAAATTGGGCAGTTCTACTTCCTAGCCCAGGCTTGACTGAGGTCATCTAAATTTGTTCATACATCTGTGCCCAGCTGCTGAATCAGGACCTTGGGTGGGCTCCAGTGTGGTCTGCTACTACACCTCAGCTCCTCTCTCTCTTGGCTACCATCTTCCAACAAGCTAGCCTGTATACAAGGCTTTTTCTTTTGGACCACCAACCAGTTCCCAAATCACGGCACAGGACTTACTCTTAGTTTTGAATGCTTGGCCAAGTTTAGGCATATTTCTGGCTAGCTCTTTTCACTTAAAGTTAATCTGTTTCTCTTTATGCACCTTTTGCTTATTACCTTTCTTACTTCTGTATATCTTATTTTTACTGCCTCCCTATGCCTGGCTGGCTGGTGTCGGCCTGGCTTCCTGCCCAGGCGTGGCCCTCATTCTCTCCTCCTTCTCTTGTTCTTCTCCCTCCTGAGCCTAGATTTCTCCTCATATTTATTCTCTCTGCATACCAACCCTGCCTATCCCTCTCCTGACTAGCTCTTGGCTTTCTTTCAGACCAATCAGGTGCCTTAAGCAGGCAAGATGGAACAGATGCAACACATCTTTACATAATTAAACACACATACTTGCATCATTAAACAAATGCAGCATAAACAAATGTAACACATCTTTGCCTAGTTAAAATAATATTCTACAACTAGCCTCAGTTTGTTGTCATGGCCAAGGAGATTCTCTTATTACAGTTAGCTGACAGGGGTCCCTTTGATCTGCCTGGATGGAGTGAGTGAGCAGATGAGAAGCATCTTCTCTACAACAGTAGAAGAGGTAGTCCTGGTCCTCATGGCCTGAGCCCAGAGACTGTAGTACTGAAACCAAAAGCTTACAGCTACAAGCTCAGTGAGCTTCAACATGAGCAGGCACTGTTGGCTGCTGCTTGCTTCTCGGGTGTCTGATGGCTAAAGTTCCAATAAACCTAACTTAGAGCCAAAGATCAAAGTCCTAGAGCAGCACACCACTGGTGTTACAGGTGCCGAACGAGGCACATGGTTTGGGACTCTAGGCTTTGACACTGGTTAGTGTTATAGTGTTGAGCTCTGGAACCGTCACTTCTGTGGGCTTAGTAGGTCTTCCGGTGGTGGGGATGGGGGAGATGGCACGGTGTCTTATCGCAGGCTCTTCACAGCCTTCTTTCTCTAACTTTGACGCTGCCACCTTTGCTTCTTGTCATTTCTGCCCCTGCCGTTCTCTGGGACTCTTCAGCCACTCTGTCTTCACTATTAATGCTCTTCCTGTTCCACCCATCCACCTATGCTGTTGTTGCTGCTATCAAGACAGTGGCTGCTACCCTCCACCACTGCTTCTGTGGTCTTCTCTTCATGTTACTATCTCAGCCCACTCTACTACTAATAAAAACCAGAAGTAGTCAAGAAAAGACCACTTGAGGGAAGCCCCCCCCACACCCACACACACACACTGGGCCCAATGTTACAACAGCAGGAAGCAGCACAGGAGGGCATCGCCAAATGAGCCAAGAATCTCCTCACATAGCCAAAAGGGGAGTGCAGGGGTGTTTGCATACATCACAGCAGTATTTCATGCACATGAAGGATGATGTTTACACAAATTACAGTCCTTCTATGGATCTACCAGGTGAAGTGTCCCTATCCCACCTGGGTGAAAGTGGATTCCAGAGATCACCCAAGACTTGTTATGACAAAGGTCCATGTGAGTTGTTTTAAGCAGTTGTAGCTAGGATGGTTGTTAGGATTCTGTACATGCACAGCTTGGGGTCCTGTGTCTAACATCTTACATCATCAGTGGGCACAGGTGACTGCATACCACTACATAGTCACGCAGTCTCCGCCTTAAGTAGCCAATGTGGACTCCCACCCTCTTCTTTCTGTTTCCTCTCTGCTCTCTGCTCTGCTCCCTGCTTCCCTCCCCCACAAGGCCTGGCTCTTCCCTTTTATTCCCCTACTTCTTTCTAATAAAGCTCTTTATAACTCTAGTAGAAGTGGCTGTGACCCGTGGCCGTGACCCGTGGCTGTGACCTGTGGCTGTGACCCGTGGCCGCGACCCATGGCCGTGACTTTTCTGCCAACCAACCAGCACAGTTCATCCTTTCAATGGTGTCTTCTGGCACTGGAGTTATTCTTTGGAAATAAGTAACACAGTTGCCTTGTGGCTCCCTGAAGACATCCGCGAGGGCAGTCCAGCCAGATATCAAGTCCTCTGCTCAAGGCAGCCAAGCACAAGGGGATAATCTAACAACTGTCATGGAGTTAGATCACCATGCCCCTAAGGGCTTAGCATGTTGACAGGAATAAATAAGTGTTAAAAGGGCGCTTCCAACAAAAGCTTATCATTAGCAGTACTTAAAAGTACTCTAGTAAGATTTAATCCCCATCGCACTGTCCCAAGGAGAAGCACTCTGATCTGCATAATTTTGAGAAGAGCAGAAGCCATTTAGAGATACCAAGGCTGAGACCCAAATCAGACACACTGTCATTTCTGTTTCATGTTCCCAACTTAAGCAAGTCACAGAGACAACAATGTTCCAGATTCAAGAGATGAGGAGAGTCTAGTGCTTGATTGGAGGGCATATTTCAAGGGGCACAGGAACACAGGAAATAAACAGCCTGAGGCAATTCTCAGTCACTATTCCAATCTCCTTGTGTCTGAGTATGGAGGAGAGATCCGTAGAAATGAAGACAGAGAAGGTCAGAGAAAAGCCTTGACTTGCTAAAGAAAACAGAGGCTCAAGAATGCAGAAATAATAGACCTGGATCTTACGAAGGAGAAAAAAAAAATAACGATGGCACTGAGAGTTGTATATAAGAGAGTTGTCACACAAAAGAAGGGACAGCCAAGTCATGTCATAAGGACCCAGCAGAAAGCAAGGAATAGGGATATGCAACAGCCAGGGTGACCCCATGTCTTGCAGAGAAAACATGCACAGCCAATTGGCAGAAAGTCATGATGCAGAATGGAAGAGCAACAATCAGAAGTGGTTGGAGTCAGTAGTCCATTGGGAGCACCCACTTCTCAGAAATGCAGTGGCAGCCTGGGAACACATGCTCATTTGCCCTGGGGAGCAATATCAGCTTCCTCTAGGGAGAAACCTTGGCCCTTGATGTTCTAGAGGTGTTCCCAGTGTTGACAGGATGCTGCAGGAGGAGTCCCAAAAGTATAAAAAGTAACTGAATGAGTGACTGGAGCTCTGAAGGGCAACAAAATCAATGAATGGAAAATGTTGATTTTTCCCATTGATTTTTCCACTGCATATTGAGGACATAGCTACACACGGTCATAAAACAACTAATCAGGAAATGCTTTAACCCTCTTAAAACTGATTTTAGGGCATGAGATGTAGCTTAGCAGTATATCTCTTGTCCAGCATGTGAAAGAATTCCATCTTCAGCCTTGCCCTGAAAAAAATGACTGACTCCTATGTAGACAATTCTTGAATTATTTCTAGTGAATCACATTCCTCCCTAAATGAGTTTTCAGATGGTTGCATACTATGATGTTTAGCCAAATCAAAGGCTTTTACTTGTTTGTTTGCTTATTTGGTTTGTTGGTTAGTTTGGCTTGGTTTGGATTATTGCAGTGCTACTGTAGATCAAATTAAGAGCTTTATACATGCTAAGCAAGTGTCCCACCACTGAGCTACATAACCAGCCCAGCCCAAAGGCTTTTCATGTCATGACAGAACTTCACTCTGCTCTCTCCTAGGCCCTCCTTTGTGAAACTCCACCTCCATGCCATCCTGGCTTTCTTTCGAGGATGCTGATCCGTTCTCTAACTCTTCCTTCTCCAGTTTCTTTAATGCTCTTCCACCCACTCCATCACTCACTGCTCCAGCTTTCAGCCTCCATGGTGGCCAGTCTCTTCATGCCCCTTGCACAGCCTGCAGCTGTCTCCTCTCAGTTTAGTAACATTGGCTCACTCTGAGAATGATCCTCACCACAGGGAGACATGGTTTAAAACCTGGAGATGTTACTTAGAAGCTGCATCCCAAATGACTCACATATTTTCCCCGCCCCTGGGCTCTTTGGAGAATGTCCGCTCTTACCTATCCTTTATTCAGATATCCGCTACTTGGCTTGCTTCCCTCTGGGGGATGCCTCAGTGGTTCTAGGGGAGATGACATAGTGACATGATCATTTTCAATGGGGCCTGGAGTTTGTTTTGGTCTATGTTTTGAGCCTGATTTATCTGGCTCTAGAATTGATCAGGTGTACTAATCATTTGTAGAGCTTTTCTCTTGGAAGTAGTAGATAAGGGAGGTGGCAGGGGGGGGGGGGGGTCGGGGTTCAGGAGCTGCTCACACTTACAAAGTTTGCCTCTGCTTAAGACTGTTGCTCTCCCAACTCCATTTGCAAGGTTGACCTCTTCTTTTCATTACCTATGCCCAGGGAATCTCTCCACTATATTAGTTACTTTTCTGTTGCCGTGATAAAATACTACAACCAAGGTAACTTAAGGGAGAAAGAGTTCATTTTGGCCTATTGTTCTAGAAGGACGGGTCCTTTGTGGTGGAGGCATACCAGCAAGCAACAGGCACAGTGGCAGGAGCAAGAAGCTGAGAGATTACATCTTCAAACACAAGCATGACATATAGAGAACAACCTGGAAATGTCATTAGTCATTGGAACAATTCAAAATCTGTCCCCAGTAATGTACTTCCTCCAGCAAGGCAGTACCACCTAAGCCTCTTGAAAAAAGTGCCATCAGCTGGGGCCCAAGTGTTCAAATGCCCAAGACTATTGGGAACATTTCTTATTGAGGCAACCACTCACTTGCAACCCAACATTAGATTAAATTTAAACTCAATATACCTAGTTTGACATTTTCTGCTTGCCCTCCATAGTCACTGGCACACAGAGACGTCCCTGCCTCTGTTGATAACATCACAGCTTATCAGCTCATTTAAACCTAAGATACTCAAGCATCTTCTTCCTACTAGCAGCTTCTCCTTCTCCCTGGTTCTTCCTGGCTACTGAATTCAGGCCTATTTCTAAGTTATCCTGTTTGGTGGCCTCTCTCCTCTTGCTCCCCTTTCCCTGATTAAGGTCACCTGAGCCTATGTGAATGAGCACAACCCTAAACTTTAGCTCTTTTGCTTTGGTTACAGCTCCCCTGCCAGTTTGCTTAAATATCATGTCCCCCAAAATCACCCCTCACCCCTCAAACCTTAAGGACTGTCTGTTAACAAATTCCTGGCAAATGTCTTAGTTTGATGCCTTCCATACTCAGTCCCGACTGTGGTGATATTTTAATTGTGCTGAAATGTGATTTTATTTGTAAGTGAATAAATAAAGTTTGCCTGAAGATCAGAGGTCACCTAGCAAGGTCACACAGCCATAAACAAGAATCAGGCAGTGGTAGTACACACCCTTAATCCGATCACATGGCAGGTAGAGTCTCTGTGTGGTCAAGGACACAGCCAAGCATGGTGACATGAGCCTTTAATCCTAGTACCAACCATAGAGACCTGGAAGTCTATACAGACAGACAGTGACCAGGAAGTCATGTGGCTGGGCTTAGAGCCAATGAGAAGGCAGAATAGCAAGGCAATAAAAACACATATTAGATGGGAAGAAACTCTCTCTGGGAAGCAACAGCAATGAGGTGGTAAGATAAGGCTCTTTGCTAGTTCTCTGATCTCCTTGGCTATTACCTCTGTATTTGGCTCTGTGTTTATTTAATAAGACTGTTTAGAAATTCGTCTACACCTGACTCTTGTTCTCACTGAGGGCTCCTTGTTCTCAGGGTGCATTCATCTGCCCCAGCTGAGCTGCATTCCTTACTGTCCCCCAACACTGTAGTCTCACATGGGGCACATGCTTCTTTCTGTCTGGGGATGTCTCCTCTCTTCTCCTCTGCCTTTCTAAACCCCACCATTCCTAGCTTGGTTCACATCTCCAGCTCCATAAATTCTCTACAGATTCCCTAAAATGGGAAGAAGGGAAAAATAACATTTCTCCCTCTTCTTTTTTGGGTTTCACTTATAATTCCTTCCTTGTCACCCTTCTGAACTAACAATTCACTACATTTCTAAATCTCTTTCATACTCTTTATTATACTAGGTTTCTGACTATATCATAAATGTCAGACATTGTTTCTCTGGAGCTTATTGGATACTTCATGTTCTCTCTCTCTCTCTCTCTCTCTCTCTCTCTCTCTCTCTCTCGCTCTCTCTCTCCCCCCCTCCACTTCCACTCAGGTGTATGCAGGTGGGAGGTGGGGGTGGCAGATATGTGCAAGTGAGTGCAGCTATCCACAGAGGCCAGGTCCCCTAGAATTGGGGCTACAGGCATTGGAGATCTGCCTAACCCTGGTGTTTCAAATTGAATCCTCTATAAAAGCAGTAGGTGCTCTTAACCAATGAACCATCTCTGTAGCCCAGTATGATATTTTATTCTTAAAACTATGTGCAAGGGGGATTATTTACCATTTGAGAACAATGAGATAGTTTGGAGAAAGCTACATATGGAACACAGGGTCAAAAACTATTTAGTGGTAAATAGGGCACAGAAGGGAGAGTTTCTAAGCTCTCTGGGCCTACCAACATCTAAGCACTGGGGCCAGAGGAGGAATCACAGCATTGTCTGGCTTTGATATTGTGGCCATCCTAACACTGGCTGGATAAGGGAGAGGGGCAGAGCAATATTGCTGCTGACTTCCTTTACTCCGGGGGTTTGATAAGCTCCTTTTGGAGGTTCAGAAAATTGCAACTCAATTCAAGGCACAACATACAATATGTGAAAATGTAGGCCCATTGGCATAAAAAAAAATCAACTATTATATCAGTTAAAAAATACCTGAAAATAAATAAAAATTCTATTTATGGTAGTAGAAAAACACCTAGAAGTAAATTTTGGCACTGAAGTGAAAAATCTATATAGTAAAAATTATAAAACATTGATTAAAAATATTAAAGAGCATAAATATATAGTGCTATATCTTGTGTCTACAGACTGGATTAAAATGTTCATACTACTAAAAATAATATAGATTCAATGTGATTGCAAGAAAAACTCCAATGATGGCATTTTCAGAGAAGAATAAAAATGAATCCTAAAATAAACAAAAGACCCAAACATTGACCTCCCAAAAAAATCTTAAAGAAAGATAAACATGGTTACTATAATTCTTAATTTCAATTTATATTATGTGGGAATGAGAACAATCTGGTCCTGGAATAAAAGCAGATGATGAGGTCCAGAATAGAGTGAGCAGAAACAGATTCACGTATGTGGTCAGCTAGGTTTCAACAATATCATTTATAATACATGGTGAGGAAAAGATAATTATTCTCTTTAAAATTGTATTGGAGAAACTGCTGGTCTTCATGAAGGAGAATTACACTAGACCCTTATGTTATGCCATGCACAAAAAATCAACTCAAAATGATTTAAAACCTAAACTATAAAACCTCTAGAAGAAAACACAGAGGGAAAGCTCCTAGGTTTTGCTCATAATGTGGAGTTTTTATGTATGACATCAAAACCATAAACAACAAAAGCAAACACACACATTAATAGAATTCACCAAACTAACACTTCTTCAGAGCAAAAGAAGCAGAATGGGAATCAAGGGGTTAGGGAAAAATATTTGTGAACTAAGACATCAGGTAAGATTTAACATCCAAAATATAGAAACCCAGACAATGCAATATCAAATAAATAAATATTCAATTAAGTATGAGAAAGAGAGCTGAGTAGACACTTCTAAATAAGACATAAAAATAACCACTGGGTATATAGCAGTGTGCTCAGTCTCCCTGAACAGGAAAATGCAGATCCAAACCACTGTGAGGTAGCATGTCAATTGCAATGGCTATTATGTAAAAAAAAAAAAAAAAAAAAAAAAAAAAAAAAAAAAAAGGCTGATGTAGCTCAGCTGTTAGAGTGTTTGCCTAGCATTCAAAGCCCCAGGTTCAATCGTAACACCACCTAAAATTGTGCATGGTGGCATGTACCCATAATCCCAGCTCTCAGGAGGTGACAGCAAGAGGATCGAGGTCATCCATTCTCACCATTCTCAGCTATACAGTGAATCCAAAGCCAGCACAGGCTACTTGAGACCATTTTTTTTTTTTTTTTAAGGGACTGGTAAAGGGAAAAGGGTTACAGATGTGGAGAAAAGGCATACTGTCTATTAAGTTGTCTGAACAAAGTAATATGAAGATATAGTTCAGATTTCTGGGTTCACTTATTCTTTAGGAAATAGATCTTTTCTGTCTCAAGCATATAGTGGGAACATAGCAATACTTAAAGCAGAGCCCTGACCTCACAGGACTTACTTCCCAGTGAGAGCTGTCCAGTGCTCCCAGACACAAACAGCAGCAGCCGCTTCCTATGTGAAATGGCAGGTGACAATAAGTGCTAAAGAGAAAAATTAAGCCAGCAGGGAGCATAAAGAGGCTCTGGAAGTAGAGACACCTCCACCCCCAACACACACACACACACACACACACACACACACACACACACACACACACACACACCATCGTCACTGTGGTTTAGAGAGGTGAGGTGGCACAGATGACCTGGGAGAAGTGACTCCTTGTCTTACATTTGCGTCCTTCACCTGCCCACCCAGATTGGAAATGGGGCAGACTTGCCCACTGCTCTAGGAAGAATCCTTAAAGGTAGTTTGGTTGATCTCCAACAAAGTCAACTGAAAGAACACGGGGCTCTCCTTGCATGCTTTCTTTTAATTTTCCTGATCCCTGGTAACAAAAAGTTTAAACTTGCACTCTTACCTTTGTGTGAACTAAAAGAAACAGAGGGTCCCTCTGCTTCTTCCTTAGTTAGACCCAGAGCATGTGAGTAATAGAGTGCCGTAAGAGACAGAAGCGAAGCACAGAATGGACCCTCTGTGTTTGGTTTAACGATTTTTTCTGGCATAGCCTGGATTGGCACCTCTAAACTCTACACAGTGCTCCTCTAGGCAAAGCTAAGCAAGAGGAAGGAAAACTCAGTCAACCACCTGACGAGAATCACTTCAACAGTAAAGACTTGAATCTGACAGGTTTAAGATTCCCTCCAGCAAAATGTTCCATCAACACTTCAGGATTGATGCCCTTCCTCCATCCTAAATAGTCATTTTCCCATCCACCTTCATCCCTTTCAACCTGCCAGCGTCTATGGTAACAGTCAAAAGAAAATTACATGTGGTTTTCGGTTTAACTCCTTATTTCCCTTCTTTCTTCCTTTTTTTTTTTTTTTATTCCTTTCTCTTCCCTCCACCCCCATTTACTCTGACTCATCAAAAACAAATCAGTCTCTTGGGTCTCTGGGTCAGAACATGTATATTCAAACCTGAGTGTAGAAATATGGGTAATAAAAAGGAAGACAGATGTAAGAAAAAGGAAGTAGCAGGAGCTTAGAGAAGTCACAGCGATGGAAGGAAAGGCCCCAAAGAGAGCAGTCATTGACAGTGTGCTTCCAGACCACCTGAGTACACACATACCTTCTTAGAGCTGCCATAACCAAGTACCACAGGCTTGGTGACTTCAACAGCAGAAACTGTCTTCCTTTCAGTCCTGAGGCTGGAAGTTCAAGATCAAAGTGTAGTCAGGGTCAGTTTTATCTGAGGCCTCACTCCTTGGCTTATAAATGGCCATCTTTTTGCCATGCCCATGTTCTGTGTGTGCCTCCACCCAGATGTCCGCCTCCTTATGAAGATGCCAATCACATCATCTTAGAGCCTATGCTAACTTATTTCACTGTAAATTGATAGTCTCTTTAGGGACCCTACCATTAAATGCAGTCCAGCTTCCTGGTACTGGGGTTGAGAATATCAGCCAACAACCTAGAAGCTGAGAAGCAGGGTATTTTTCCTTCTTCCTTCCTCTGCTCTGAGCTATTGGTCCCATCATGTGGGACAAGAGATGCCGTCACTACATCAGCACCTGTATGCTTGCTTGAAGCAACATCTCCTCAGAGCAAGCCCTAATAGGTACCAGGTGGTACCCGGCCTCAGGTCCAGCCTAGCAGGGAAGTTACTCATGACCCTTAAACCAGAGACTAGAGTCTTTTTCTAATGCAAGACACTGAGAGATGGATTTTTTTCAGCGGTGGGTCATGGTGGAAAATTAAGTTTCCTCTTTCCCCAGGAAATAGTCCTTGGTCTGTGACTAACTCTTATCTAAGCACACACATTTTCCTAGGCTCCCAAGGGCTGAACATTCTGATCCCACCTCTTTGGTTCTTTTGTTTGTTTGTTTTGGGGGTTTGTTTTTGGTTTTTTGTTGTTGTTGTTGTTGGTTTTGTTTGTTTGTTTTGCTTTATTTTAAAAAACCACACAGCCTTATTATTTCCTTTACTTTTGCAATTCCTGTGTCTTGTTCATGACTTCTGGGCATTAGAAGAGAAACAGAATATAGGAAGAAAGCAAGAAGAAGAAAAGGAAGGATAAAGGAGGGTGAGAAAGAAGAGAAAAGACAACAGAAGAAAGACAGGAAAGGAGGGGTAATACTGACTGCCCAAAGAAAACAGGAGCCTGGGTCCTCAGAGGCAAGGACAAAATATTGGTTCCATCAGTTGGAACCATTCATCATTGACCCTTAAGTTGAACTTCTCTGAAACTCTCAGACACCATTTCTAAACACTCTGTTTCATTCCTGGACTTCTACCCATATTTCAATGTTGTTATGGTGACCTCCAATTGTTAAATTCTTGCTCATCAATGAAGACCCGCTTCTAGAGTCAAGGGCAAAGAGAAGACCTTTTCCACTTTCATCTCTTTTACTCAGTCAGCTTTTCAAGAGAAGCCAGGCTTGCTAGGCAGCCCTGTGTGTGAATAGCATTTACTTATACACCATTCTCCTTGGACGATGGGAAGGTCACCCTAGTTTGGAGTGTGCCGTGCTCTGGTGATGAGATGGATTCTGAGTGCTCTGTGCAGACTTGTTATGGCATGCAAGAGCTGTAACGATTATGCAGACATGGCCCCTCGGGCAGTCCATCCATTCAATGTCACAGCTAAGGCTATTGACATTGGCTGGAGAATGGGGCAGTCTCTGTTATATCCTTTCTCCTCCTCCCATACATGTTTCTCAAGAATTAAGGAGAGAAATGCCAACTGTCCTGTATAGTCCATCAGATAAACATGTTGAAGGAGCAAAGCTGAGTGTATTAAGCTTACTGTAGTAAAGAACACTATCTTGTCAAAGAGTCTCAGCTTTGTTTCAGAGAAGCCTGGTTATACTGTTTGGAGGACCTGGGCTCAAGAGGATTAAGATGACTCTTTTCAATTGAGGACCTAATTGGAATTAAGTTCCTACCATAATAAAGTTTAGTGGACATGACTAAGAGTACTGATAAGTCTTGATATGCAAACTCTTGCTCTGTAAGCAAGTTTTCCATTTAAGTGAGCAAATTAGCACTCTGATAAGGGAGCTGTTTGTCCATGTGAGAAAACAGCTTGCCTGAATCCACTGGTATGCAAACAGTGGCATTACAGGTGTCCTGATTCTCCATCACTCACACACCCCACACCCACTCTCAGCATGAGCTGGAGAATAAAGAATGGCTTTACTAACAGTGGCTATATTGTAGTCTTCTGATCATCCATATCTGCACTGATATTTGAGCTAACAGGATCATGTATAAGGTTCTGAATATGATTGATCCTACCTCTATAAATCAATGTTTTCCTGTTTATAGTAGGCAGAAAAATGCCCCTTCAAGGTGTTCATATCTTGATCCCTGGAACCAGCAAATAGGCTACATTACATGGCAAGGGGAACTTGGCATGTATGAAGCTACAGACTATAAAGAGTTACAGACTTGTATTATCTGGTGGTGTGAGCTAACTACAAGGTCCTTAAGATGCTGGAAACTTCCTTCCAGGTGGAAGTAGAAGAGGTGAGGCAGGATGAGAAGTCAGAAAGATGCTAAGTGTGAGAAGGATTTGATGTACCTTTTCTAGCCCAAAGATATAGGAAACCACAGGTACAAATCAAAAAGAAACCATTAGGAAGGAAGAGTTGTCTTCAGATGATGGCCAGCAAGGAAAAGGAAACCTGCAGCTACATAGCTAAAAAGAACATTGGACTTGTAAAATCCATGGCAGCAATCATAAACTGATCCACAGCTGCTGCCATTGGCTCATCATTCATTGGTTATATTGATGGAACCACACTGTACACCAGTGTTTGACCTCTGGGACATGACAGATGTCAAAAGGATCAAAGTTTATGGCCCATTTCTAGACAACAAGCCAAGCACATCCAAGTGAACATTTGTAAAACCACATATAGAAGTAATTCATCATTAAAGTTTCTTTATTAGTTTCTCATATCTTCAGAAATTTAAGTGTAACATTCTCTCTCTCTCTCTCTCTCTCTCTCTCTCTCTCTCTCTCTCTCTCTCTGTCACACACACACACACACACACACACACACACACACACACACACACACAAGATAGCACATAGTTCCCCTTAAAGGGGAAATATTATGTCTAGACCTCTGTTACAGGTCACCATCTGTCCAGTTTCATAAACTTCTCAGGTCAATTTTGTTTCATAGGTCTTGAGGAGCAGTTCTCAGACTAAATTGGCCCGTTTTCTATGTGATACAGGTACTGGGGAGAAGCTGTCTCCTCCTTTCTGAAGGCTGTCAGAATTCTCATCATGTGCCTCCAGCCAGGACCATGATCTAATGTTATCTGATGCCTCAGGAGTCCTTCAGAGACATAAATCCAAGAATCAACCCCTTGAGTTTTACTACAGTGCTAGTTATCTGTTAGCATTACCTGATACCATTACACTAGAGTTTGAAGACTGTCTTTCTCTGATATCTTTTCCAGAAAAGCCACAGTTACAGGGTTTTGGGTCACGTAAGTGTTGCTTAAGAGAATATTGAGGAAAAAAGTCTCATGTGTGCCCATGATAAAATTGAGTGTAATACAAGTGTCCCTTAAATAGAAATGAACAGAGCCTAGGATAAGAAGTAATATTTCTAGACAAATGGGCAAGCATTTAAAAGAACATGAGTGAAACCTGAGAGTTAACCTTAGTCACATCAAAAGGAGTATGCAATCTCCACCAAAACTCCAACATTTCTTCACAGGAAATAGAGAAAAAAAAAAAAAAACATGATAAGGTTCTTATTTAAGCACAAAGGACTCCATATATCCAAAACAATCCTAAACAAAGAGAGCAATGTAGAGATACCACTATAACTGATTCCAAATTATACTAAGACCTATGGTAACAAAAACAGACACATAGACCAATAAACTAAACAGAGGGCCTAGCCCTAAACCCATGTGGCTATAACATCTGATTTTTAATAAAAGTGCCCAAACCACAAATGGCACTGGAAAAACTGAATATCCACATATAAGAAAGTTGAAACCAGATCCCTACCTCTCAGCCTGTGCAAAAATAAATCAAAATGGATCAAAGATCTGAATATAAGACCCAGAACTTTAAAAAAAATCAATTCAAGATCTGAGACTTGAAATGACTAGCAATAACTAGCAGTGACTGGTTGTGTGTGTTGGTTTCATGCTGCTCCTTTCCTGGAAGTGTTGATTAGATCTAACAGTTTACTGGTGGACTGTTTGGGATCTAATAAGTATATGGTCATATTGTTTCCACACAGCAGTGGCTGGATTTCTCTCTTTCCTACTTGTTCCCCTTGATGAACATTTTCTCTCTCTTCTTTTTATGTCTTTTTGAGAGTATTACACAGTGACTAGTCCAATAACCTAGGAAATAACAGTAAGAATTGGCAGATGGCATGGCATAAAATGAAAAGGCATCTGTAGAGCAAAGGGAAGAAGAGGAAGGAGGCATTGCACAGAATTGGAAAAGCCTCTTCACCAGCTATTCATCAGCAAGGGATTGCCATTCAGAACATATGAATGGCAGAGAAAAATTAAACACTGAAAGAATAAAGAAGCCAACCAATAAACTGGCAAACTAATTGGACAAGAACAAAAGAAGTACAGATGGGAAGTGAATACCTGAACAGATGACCAGCACACATAGGCTTTGGGAAAAGGCAAATCCAATCTATACTGAGCCTTCATCTTGCCTCAGGCAGAATGACTATGATAAAAAATAAATAAAACTAAAGAAAACAATGAACAAATGCTGGAGAACATGTAGGGGGAAAGGTCCCTTACACATTGTTTGTGGGGATATACATCTATACCATCGCTGTGGAAAACAGCGTAGATGTTACTCAAAAAACTAAAAACAGCATCATACGTTTTAACTATACCATCTGTGATTATATACCCAAAGGAAATCTAAGTATATAATAGAAGTACTTGCACATCAATGTTTGTTGTGGCACTATTCACAACAGCCAAATTATGGACTGAACCTAAGTACCTACCAACAGATGGATGGATAAGGATAAGTGGTGTATTTACAATGAAATATTATTCAGACATAAAGGCTAAAACTATGTCATTTTTAGAAAAAAATAGATGGCATTGAAGATCACACTCGTAAATGAAACAAACCAGCATCAGAAAGACAATTACTGCAGAGTTTTCTCATCTTCAGAATCTAGATCTTATAAAAGGAAAAGATAAGATGGAAGGGAGGAAGGGATGAAGGGATGAGACCAGATGGAAAGAATAAGGGATAAGAGAGGATTAAAAGGGATGTATATGATTTGTATACATTGTTTATGTGTATAAACATGTCAAAATAAAAACCATTATTTTGTACCAAAAGATGCACTTTAAAAAAAAAAATCTCAGCAAGGTGTTTCTTTTCTTCAGTCTTTACATCCATTTCCAATTTCCTATCTGGGCCAAAACCTCCCTGGCCAAAGTCACATCTGGGCCAGGATGTATTGTCCCATAATAAACCTTGGGAATAAAATCTGAAGATGCTTCAGCACTGAAACTCTTGGTTTTCCTGTGCAGGAATCTCTAAGGACAGCCTCAAATTTTCTTATAATCTGTCCTTATCAGCTGAGGTTTTGCAACTGAGCTGTCAGAAGTACCCAAGACTACTTACTAGTAAGCTTAGAGTAACTCTAGAAAGACTATTGAAGTTCAGCAAAGCAGTCACATGGCATTTATCATGTTCTACAATGAAGTAATACAGAACGAAGTTGATGAAAGGGAGATGGGCTTGGAATGAAGTTCAATGTAGCCACATGGTGACTCTAGTCCTCCTGGCATTGTCCAGTAGTCCAATCTGACAGATGGCATATGGGAAAGTTCTCCAAAAATTTAGACTCACGTCTAAACTCTAGGAAATATTAAACAAAGAATTTATGTTTATGTAGCTGGAGTTTTCTCCAGTCCTGTCCGGGCCCACAGTCACTCAGACCCAAATAAACACATAGACATTTATATTATTTAAACTGTTTAGCCTAATGGCTCAGGCTTCTTGCTATCTAGCTCTTACATCTTAAATTAACCCATTTCTAGAAATCTATACCTTGCCACATGGCTTACCAGTATCTTTACATGTTGCTTCTCATGGTGGTGTCTGATAGCATCTCCTGACTCAGCCTTCCACTTCCCAGAATTCTCTCTTCTCTGCTTGTCCCACCGATACTTTCTGCCTGGCTACTGGCCAATCAGCATTTTATTTATCAACCAATCAGAGCAACATGTTCACAGCATACAGAATATATCCACAGCATGTTTAGCCTGGCATGACACTGAATACATCATTGAGATTTTACCCTGTCCTGAAGGTATTAACTCTAAAATGGAATTGGGCTTGAGGGTGGAAGAATGTCATTTATCTTGGACAATGGTCTTTCTAAGCATTAAGGACAAAAATGAGCACATTCTTCTAGATGTCCCCCTTTCTTTGACCCCCATTCCCATCAGGTGATTAGGAGCAGCTCCTGTCTCCTGTGACAATGCCATTCTGTTTACAGAGGAGCTAGAGAAAAGTGCTCAAGGGCAGATGGGTGTGTGTCCATGTCTGAGGTAATGTCATCGTAGATGCCACACTGGAAGAAGGAAGTAATGTACTGCCTAGCGTGCATCAAATGGGCATTTATTGATTACATGAGATTTTCATAGCAATGCATTTTTACAGAAGTGCCAATTTCCTTTGGTGAGGCTGACTAGTTCATAAAGGAGATCCAAAGAATGCTTGGGTGCCTTTTATGTCTTTTTACTGTGGTTCTGTATGTCTCTATTCACTAGTAATAGCAAAGAGGAGAAATCCTGGCACATTTTATCATTATGCAAATAAATGTATGAGGTTTTCAATAACTTTCTTAAGATAAATTGCTAATTTCCATTAAAAAAGCAAAGCCAGAACTCTTTTATTGAATGACCTTGGTCCCAAGCTGTTTTGCAAAAAACAAGTCATTTCTATAGCCCATTTCTAGAGCTAACATTTTTTTGACAAACACTTCAAAAGGCAGCACAATGTGTGCTCATGTACACATACAAGATAAATAAATAGTTCACTAAAGCCACTATAAAACATCCACAGCTGTCTTCCTACCATTGGTGCTAAATCCCGGGGGGAGGGGGCTCTGGCATTGTTTTCCATTTAGTTCCTCCTCATGGTTGCAGTCTTGAGTAGAGGTTCACATAGATCATTTGACTCTATGGAAGCCTGCAGCCCCTGTTGTCATCTGCCTGTCCTCTTATCCTCACTTGAAATTGAGTATCTCAGCAACATGGCTCCAGGCTGCTTTTGTGTCTCTTCCCAAATCCCTCTTGATGAGACTGAAGGATGGTTTCTTGGTACCGAGGAGAGTTAAGGTACAAGACAAATGGCAGCTGGACCAAGCCTTGCTAAGTTCCCACAGATCAGTGCAACTCACACCAGCTAAATAGTGAGCCTGCTCATCTCTCAGTGAAAAGCTCAGAAAACAGCCCCCCCATGACTACTTTGGCCCAGCGAGGATACTTATAAGTACATACCTATAACATTCCTCCAATAAAACCGTCAACCTATAGCCTCAATTTTCAGTTTAAAAAAATTGACAATGGATCCCACAAGCCTTCTAAGACAACCACCCTTGGATGGATCAGAAGAACATGAATGCCATCATTGTTTCCTTGTGTGTGCTAAGCCTTCCCATCCTTCATGGGAAACCCAGCACAACTACTTCTTAGGACCCTAAACTCCCTGCCTATGAAGACAGCTCTCCTTGGTGAACAACTTTGCTTTTTTCAGTAAAAACCCAGTGATAAAATGGCAAAATTGGCATATCACACTAGGCTGGCAGGAAGGCCATTAGAGCACTTTTAGAGATTGTTCTGAGCCATGGGTGACTATCAGGGTTCTGTCTGCTCCATTCCTCATGGCAACCAATATTCCAGAAACACCTGTGTGGAAGCTGTACTCATATGGCCTCTTTTTGACTTGTACATGGGACTACATATATTTGGGGATATTTCCAGGTTAGAGACTCCATAAAAGGAGTGAAATAGCAATAATATTTGTCATTAAAAAGAATTCCTAGCCGGGCAGTGGTGGCGCACGCCTGTAATCCCAGCACTCGGGAGGCAGAGGCAGGTGGATCTCTTTGAGTTAGAGGCCAACCTGGTCTACAGAGCTAGTCCAGGATAGGCTCCAAAGCTACAGAGAAACCCTGTCTCAAAAAACAAAACAAAACAAAACAAAACAAAAAACAAAACAAAAAAGAATTCCTAAAAGAAATGCTCTCAATTATTGAACAAGAATGAGAGGCACTCTATGTATATAATTGCATCATTAGGTATGCATGGCCAAGAGGCAGCTGCCATGATCAACACCTAACATAGCTCAGACTGAAAGCAAGTAGATAGGACCCAGAGCCAGTGTGATCCACCCTCTCCCCAGTGCTAGAGCTCCGTCTTCCCTACCTTGTCACCATACACAGAGGACAGGAGCTGAAAGACTTTCACTCGCTGCAAAGGGGATGACACCACTGCAAAAGAGACAGTATAGCACATGGTTCCCCAGTGCAAGATCCTGGAAGAACCCTTCGGTGAAATGGAAAACAAGAGAAAAATGTCCAAGTTAGTGTTTTTCTGAAATTTGTGGGAATGTTAAGGGAACAATTCATAAAGGAAAGATTATTGTACAATATTAGTTGAAATGTGCTGCATTTATTTATGCTGTGGAATATTTGTTTAATGATGCAAAGATGTGTTGCATTCTTTTATGTTGCATTTGTTTAACTCTGTGAAACTGTATTACTGTGCCTGTCTAAAACACCCGACTGGTCTAAGAAAGAACTGAATGGTCAATTCCTAGGTGGGAGAGGGATAGGTGGGGCTGCCAGGCACAGAATATATAGGAGAGAAGAGGAATGAAAAAAAGGAGAAGAGTGGATGCTAGGGGCCAGCTTCACAGCCACAGAGCCAGCAATAGAATAAGAAGGAAAGAAATGAATATAGAATAGAGAATATAGAAAAGCCCAGAGGCAAAAGGTAGATGGGACAAGTTAAGAAAAACTGGCTAAAACAAGCCAAGCTAAGGTCAGGCATTCATAAGTAAGAATAAATCTCCATGTATTTATTTGGGATCTGGGTGGTGGGCCCCCAAAGAACAAAGAGTATTAAAAAAAAAAAAACCTACAAAATAGAGTATCTTCTTGGTATTTCTCACATCAACAATAAAACACTTTATTTTATTTTTTTTCTTCTTTTTAAAGATTTATTTATTTATTACATATACAGAAGAGGGCACCAGATCTCATTGTAGATGTTTGTAAGCCACCATGTGAGTGCTGGGAATTGAACTCAGGGCCTTGGGAAGAGCATTCAGTGCTCTTAACCTCTGAACCATCTCTCCAGCCCCTTCATTTTATTTTAATGTCCAAAAAACAAACAAACAAAACCATATTATAAGTGCAGACAGGGAAGAGTATGTCTCAGACCCTCTTCTTCTAATTTCTGTATTTAAAGCATAACGCCAAAGGTGTGTTACATATTTTCAGTCTGGGTCTGTGGAGCAAGAGTATAGGGCCTACTTGGAGTATTTGTTGATTTTTACGGCTTAAATAGTCCAATCAAGCCTTGGTCTAAGGTACTGATCTATAAGATTGTGAAAATTTAGACTCGAGCTCTCTAGCAACTCTAGCACAATAGCTGCTAAAACGAGTCATAGAGAAGATCATCCAAGAGATCACAGGAATTCACCCTTCTAGCTGACCGAGCCAGACACACTGCCGCCACCGCCACCGGCGGCGCCGCCACCGCCACCACCACCACCACCACCACCACCACCTGAAGCATTTTTTCCTGTTAAGCACTGTGGAGCACTAGCTCCCACACTTCCTTACCCCAGGACCTCTTGAGGAATGAGGGATAAGAGACTTAAATTAGAAATAGAGAGGAGAGAAACAGAGAGAAAACACAGGATAAACTCGGGTGGGCCTGGATCCTTATCCAAACGGGCCCAGAACTTTATTCCAAGGGTCTGTTTATCACAGTGCCAAGGGGTGGAGCAAAAGACCTCCCCCTTGCTAGTTAGACCCATACAAACACCTGATACCCAGGCCTGTGGTCCAATCACCCTCTCTACACAGACCTGCTAGGTACAGCCACTAGTGGGCTACAACCAAGCACAAACTTCTCTGTGATAAGTGGCATATCAAGTGTCTCTCAGTAATTGGCATTTTACGGCGGTTTTGATGAATCTCCCTTCTGACTCATGAGCATAGAAGGGAGATGGAGAAAACAGTAAGTGATTTCAGGGACCCTTGGCTTCTTAGTACCACAGACATTGTCTAAGAACTGATTGAGAGGGGTATCTTATGTGACTTTATAATTTTCAGCTGTATAGTATGTATATATAATGTATATTGCTATGATGAATTGTGGTATAACGTTGTTAATTCTCTGTGAACAGACACACTAGAGCAGCAGCTAATATATACAGGTGTTAGGGCAGGGAGGGACAGGAGTTTTGAGTCTCTGAAAAATGACATTCTAAAGAACATAGTCAATGGTATCAGATGTAATCAATGAACTCAAAAATGTGAGAAATCCTACTAAACAAGTGATTGTGTCTCCCCAGGCAATCAGTAGCATGAGACAGTAAATGGAGGACAGCAACAGCATTAGGGAGTTAGATCAACCCTTATGGACCTTGACTAGATCCCCAAACAAAAGAGGACACGGAGTCAGGCAGGGATTTGAGCATGGTATCAGACTTTGTTGGGAATTATAACTATTTTGTTAGAGGAGATGATAGTTTTAAAGTTTTGACTGTGCTTTTTTTCAATGGACAAGAATGGGGCAGACAGTTGAAACCAGACTGGCAAATGTTTCCAAGTTGAGTGATTGAGAACCTTAGCTCCATGATCTCCTCCTGTTTATTTTATGCTAACATTTTTGTGCTAGCTGGTTTTATGTCATTTTGACACAAGCTATAGTCATTTGAAAGGAGAGAATCTCAATTGAGACGATGCTTCCAGAAGATCAGGCTTTAAGCACAAAAGGGAATTTTCTTAGTTAGTGATCAACCTGTGTGTAGAGGGGGAGATGGAGTTATTCCATCCCTTGGCTGGTGGTCCTGGGTTTTATAGGAAAGCAGGCTGAGCGAGCAAGAAGGAGTAAGCCAATAAACAGCATCCCTTTGTGGCCTCTGCATCAGCTCCTGCCTCCAGGATCCTGCCCTGTTTGAGTTCCTGCCCTGACTTCCTTCAATGATGAATAGTGATATGAAGTGTAAGCCGAATAAACCTTTTCCTCCCCAACTTGCTTTTGGTCATAGTGTTTCATTACAGCGATAGTAACCCTGAGTAAGACAGTTTTTATTATGAAAAATTTAAAGCCAGAGAAAATGATACTTACATTTGAAAATTTAGGAAATCATTCTCATAAAAATGATCCAAATCATTCACAAGAGGTGACAGAAAGATAAAGGCATATTCCCAAGATGGCATAATCTCATAGAGAAGGCAAAAGCAAACAAGAAGTCTTGGAACAGGAAGGGGAAATACTAGGTATGGTTCTTGGTCCATGATGATTGGATAGAAAGAGGGAAAAGACTATTCCAGTAAAAAGACAGTATCCACAGGTACCAAAGAAGCATCTGTAGTTATTTTGTTTGTTTGTTTTGTCTTTTATTGCCCAAAGCAGGAAAACTTGAAGTTGACAGGCCCTGTTAGAACCCTGAGGCTGAGGAAGGCAACAGGCAACAGAGGCAGGCTAGGCTAGGTATGGAGAGTGGAATCCAGAGTCAGGCGCTGGACAGGCAGTCACTGTGCTGGAGTTGGGCGAGGGGAGTCTGGACTGGAGGGAGCAGAGGGGAAGCTGCTGGGCTTTTCTGTGCACCTGGGCTCGGATCTACCTGAGGATCCCCTAGGACCCCCTCCCCACCTCAGGGTGAGGGATAGAGGCGCAGCTCAGATGTAAGCCTGGCTACCTGGTATAAACAAACTTAAATCAGAAATGCAATGGGAGGTGTGTGGCTAAATGCACACGAATTAGTGCCCCCTGGAGAGATCAAAGAGAAGCACCTCTCTCAGCTCAGTTAGGAAAAATGGTAATAAATGTGTGTGTGTGTGTGTGTGTGTGTGTGTGTGTGTGTGTGTGTGTGTGTGTGTAATAAAGTTTAGGTGCCTCTCCTCTGATTTGGGGGTGGCAAGTGAAGACTCCCTGCTCTCCCATGCATCTGCAGAATTAAGAATCCCCTTTGACATTTGGGTGTAGCAGATAGACCCACGGAGCTCCTCCATGCCACCAGTCCTTGCCCACCAGCAGCATCTGACTCAATCATCACCCTGGTTCCTCTGCATCTGAGCACGCATCTGAGCACTGTTGATGTGCCTGCCCTGCAAGTGAGGGGATCTGAAATTATGTGAAGCTACAGAAGTGCCCTATCATACCCTAGAAAGGGAGACTGGGGGGGGGAACCTGTGAAGTGTGTATCTCCCAAACCACAAGACATTTAGGAGTGGGCTGTAACTGGATATTTGCTTAGTTATATTCAAGGTAGGGTGTGTGTGTGTGTGTGTGTGTGTGTGTGTGTGTGTGTGTGTGTGTGTGTGTGTGTGCAGAGATCAGAGGTTAACTTTGGGTCATTCCCACAGGTTCTTCTCCACCTTATTTTTTGAAACAGGGTCTCTCACTGAACCTAGAGCTCATGGATTCAGCTAGGCTGACTAGCAAGTGAGCTCCAGGGACGCATATGCCTGTCTCTGCCTCCCAGCATTGTGATTCTAAGCACTTGCTGCTGTTGCCAGCTTTTTACATGGATGCTGGGAGTCTAAAATCAGGTCCTCATGTTGCATGGCAAAGCACTTTACTAACTGAGCCATCTACTTGGCCCCATTTATTCTCCATTTTGTACTTTCATTTAAATCATGATCTTAAAAATTCAGGAAATCCAATACTGGAGTCATTTTAGAATTAAGTAGCATTGTGAAATTTTGGTTCCATGTTAGCCCCTGTAATAAATTGTGTCAACCATGCTTCTATGTGAACAAAGGATCCCAAGTTAATATCAGAAAAAAATGTTGGGAACCAGGCTCATGCCTGTGATCCCAGCACTTGGGAGGCTGAGGCAGGAAGATCAGGAGTTTATGGCTAGTTTTGATGCCATAGCAAGTTGAGGCCAGCTTGAGCTACATGGAATCTTCCTTCAAAAGACATTTTTTAAAATGTTGGGAGAACAGAGTCATTGCATCTCTCCCACAGCGCACTGGACCTCTATTGTGTGCACATTAAGTCAAATCTACAATACTAATATTCTCTTTAAGTAAACAAAGAATTTTTAAGTAGCATCTCATTAAATCTGGCATTACAGATTTAGCATATTGTCAGTTTGGATCATGGCTAAATTCTAATTGTCTGGTATTAGTAAAACCAGTTCTGAGTTTACCAATAGCCTGTGAGCCACTGCATTTGTGTGCATTCTTGTCATTATTATTAGTGAGGTTTTAAAAATGTTGATTATAAAAGTCCTTCTAAGGCTGAATTATTTTACTATTAAGTCTCCCAAGCCAGCTTCAATAAGCCACTGCCATTCACCAGTGTGGGGTCACAGTCCTTTCTGCAAGCTTCAGAATTGTCATTTCAGCAAATCCCTGCTGTCTTTTCCCAGCCATGTGACATCTCCACCTCAGCTCCTTCAGCTTTAAAATAGGGTTGGCAACAAGGATTATGCACACTGAATTAAATGTGTAAGAGAATGCAGAGGTGTCAGGGTTCTGCACATAGAAATGAGCAGGAATCAGTCCCATGAATTGCCTAGTACCTAGTGAGTTAGGGACAATTTCCTGAAAGCAGGAAGAGTGTGTGATGACCCCTGGGCTTCTTTGAGTACCCTTACTACCTTGAGAGCTGCATGGTAAAGACAGGCCTTCCTGAGGAAGGAGATAGGCTATGTGGATTTACGTGTAGTTTCCAACTACTGTCCTGAAGATACCTAGGTCTCATACTTTAGATCTCACAAATGTAGATTGACATTTCTCAGATAATTTTCAAAACTTTAATAAGAATACAACATCCAGTGTGTTCCATGTTTAATTTACATATCAAATAAAACCAATCAATGGTCAAATTTGTGCTTACTGCTTTGCTAATTTTTTGGAGTCAAACCTCAGAGAAGCATCTACTGCCAGATCTCTGAATATATTTGGAAGTTTTATAACTGAGTCACTATGGTGTGTGTAGTTATGCATAGGTCTTTATCAAATTCAAACATGCACAAGTATAAATCCAAAAGAGAGAAAAAGTGTAGATGTAACCCAATATTTAAAAACCTACCAGGCAAGGTTGATTCATTCATCATTAATTCACTCACCCACAAACATCTATTTTATATGTAAAAGATGGTAGGATCTCTTCTAAGCATTTATAGAGAGCCAAGACCAAGGCTCAGACATGATATTCAGTGTGCACTAAACTATGATTAACATGTAATATCAAGCAATTTCAAAACACTTTTTATTGTGTCATAAAACTGATAGACTGAGAATTTATTATAAGTATGGAATCATTATTGCCTGACTAATGTTTATGATAAGGAAGAGAGCTAGTTGTTGGATATTGTTGGCAGCTCCACTTCAAAACTAAAAAAATCCTGCAAATCCTATTTAATGTTTTCGGATCAGTTTGATTGAAGAGAATCTTGAGATTGCAAGGTAAGCTACTTACCTGTTTGAATCAAGATTTTTGTAATGCTGTATATTCAAGAACAGATTACAGAATTCAATTGAATAGAGAGTTGTATTAAGAATACAAGCATCAACCACCTTCACGATTTCCAATTTTTATGTTCACTGAAATAGATAGCTCTCTCTCTCTTTGTCTCTCACTGTATATTTGCAAAATTTTCTACAGATGTTTCTATAGAAACGTTTTTTTATTATGACATAAGCAAACATATATAACATTCTATTTAGCTTATATTCATCAGTATTTGCTGTGACTGCCTTTGTAACAATTAGGAAAAAAGGAAAGGTAAAATATTAAATAAATACTTTCAAAATCCCACCTTTATATGCTTTATTATTGGGCTACTGAACAAAATTTTGTCTGCAAAAAGAATATGCTCATGAAAAACTTTAATTACCAGATTTAAGAAGCCAAAGGCCAAGGAAGAAAGAAGTTTGCATGACTTCTACCCTCAGAAACTGATCTTCTAGCTTTTAAAAGAGGAAAATGGAATTTCCTTTCTTTTATTCTTCTCTTATATATTACATCCCAACTGCAATTTCCCTTCCATTACTCCCTCCATCTCTCCCCCGACCTCCCCTTTTCACCCCTGTCTACCTCAGAAAAGAGCAAGTCTCCCAGGGACATGAACCAAGGACAGTATAACAAGCTACAGTAAGACTAGTCACCTACCATCACATGAAGGCTGGACAAGGCAACCCAGTAGGAGGAAAAGGTTCCTACAAGTAGGCAAAAGAGTCAGAGACAATCCCTGCTCCCACTGTTAGGAATCCCACAAGAACACCTAGCTACTCAGCCATAACATATATGCAGATGACCCTACAGGCTCTCTGATCTGTGAGAGCCCCCATGACTCTCGGTTGGTTGATTCTGTGGGCCATGTTCTTTTGGTGTCTCTGACCCCTCTGCTTCCTCCAAACCTTCCTCCCTGTCCTCCACTGGACTCTAGGAGCGCCACCTAATTTTGGGATGTGGGACTCTGTATCTGTTCCCATCAGTTGCTGGATGAAGTCTCTCTGGCCTCTCTGTTGACTCTTGTGCTAGGCTCTGCACCTACAACACTGTAGACAGGACAAACTGTAGGCTGAAGGTTTTGTGGCTGGGTTGGTGTGTCAGTCCCTCCACTTAAGTCCTTTGCCTGGTTACAGAGGTTGACTGGTTCGGATTCCATGTCCCTCACTACTAGTGGTCTTTGCTAGGGTTACTCTCATAGATTCCATGGAGTTTCCATTGCACTATATTTGTACCTCACCCCATAAATGTTCCCAATTCCAGTTGTTCCTCCAAATATTTTCTCCCACACACACATCTGATCCCTCCTGTTCCCAACCCCACTCGCCCACACTCCACCAGTGAAATCTATTCTATTTTCCTTTCCCAAGGAGATCCTTTCATTCCCCTCACACCCTTAATCCCTCTTTGTTACTTAGCCTTTCTGGGTCTGTGGATTATGGAATGATCATCTTTTATTTTACAGCTAATATCCACTTATGAATGAGTACATACCATGTTTGTCTTTCTGGGTCTGGGTTACCTCACTCGGGATGATTTTTTTCTAGTTCCATCCATTTGCCTGCAAATTTCAAGATGCCATTGTCTTTAACAGCTGAAAAATACTCAATCATGTAAATGCACCATATTTTCTTTATCCATTCTTCAGTTGAGGGGCATCTAAGTTGTATCCAGGTTCTGGCTATTATGAATAAAGCTGCTATGAATATAGTTGAGCAAATGTCCTTGTGATAGGATGGAGTGTCCTGTGGATATATGATCAGGAGTGGTGTAGCTGGGACTCGAGGTAGTTTGATTCACAATTTTCTGAAAAAAAATGCTATATTAATTTTCAAAGTGGCTGTACAAGTTGGCATACCCACCAACAATAGAGGAGTGTTTCCCTTGCTCCACATCCTCTCCAGCATGAACTGTCACTTGTGTTTTTGATCATAGCCATTCTGACAGGTGTAATCTCAAAGTCATTTTAATTTTTATTTCCCTGGCTAAGAATGTTGAACACTTGAAGTGTTTCTCAGTCAATTGAGATTCCTTTGTTCAAATCTGTTTATAATTCTTTGTCTAGAATTCTCTGTTTAGGTCTGTACCCCATTTTGAAATTAGATTTTTGGTTTGTTGATGTCTAGTTTCTTGAGTTCTTTATATATTTTGGCTATTAGCCCTCTGTCAGATATGGAATTGGTGAAAATATTTCCCATTTGGTGGGCTGCTGTTTTGTCCTATTGATAGAGTCTTTTGCCTTACAGAAGCTTTTCCATTTTATAAGATCCCACTTGTTAATTGTTGATCTTAGTGCCTATGCTACTGGTATTTTGTTCAGAAAGTTGTCTTCTGTGCCAATGCAGTCAAGGGTAGTCCCCACTTTCTCTTTTATCAGGTTCAGTATATCTGGTTTTATATTGAGGCCTTTGATCCACTTGGACTTGAGTTTTGTGCAGAGTGATGATAGCATGGATCTATTTGTATTCTCCCACATGCTGATATCCTGGTGCTTGGCTTGGATCTCTGCATCTGCCTCCATCAGTCATTAGAGAAAAGTTCTTTGATGAGAGTTATGGTATTCACTGATCTGATCACTGGGGTAAGCAAGTTCAGTTCAGGCACCTTCTCCACTACTTCTAGTAGTCCAAGATGGGGTCATTCTTGGGGATTCCTGGCAACTTCCCTAGCACCGGGTTTCTCTCTCCCCCCATCATAGTATCTCTGTCATTTATTTTATTGAATATTCTTGCATCAATATTCATGAGGGAAACTTGTGTGGAATTTTCTTTCTTTGTTGAATCTTTATGTGGTTTGGGCATCAGTGTGGCTGTGGCCTTATAAAACAAATTTGGCAATGTTCCTTCTGTTTCTATTTTGTGGAATAATTTGAGGAGTGTTGATATTAGCTCTTCTTTAAAGCCGTCTAGCCCAGGGCCTTTTTTTAGGGGGAGGGGGTTTGGGAGCCTTCAGTGATTTCTATTTCTGTAGGAGCTTTAGATCTATTTAAATTGTTTATCTGATCTTGATTTAATTTTGGTAAGTGGTATCTAACAAGAACTTTGTCCATTTGTTTAAATTTTTCCAATTTTGTAGAGTACAGATTTTTGAAGTATCACCTAATGAATCTCTGGATTTCCTCAGTGTCTCTTATGTTTGCCTTTTCATTTCTGATTTTGTTAATTTGGATATTCTTTGTCTGCTTTTTGGTTAGTTTGGATAAGGGTTTGTCAATTTTGTTGTTTTTCTCAAAGAACCAACTCTTTGTTTCATTGATTCTTTATATTGTTTCTGTTTTATTGATTTCAGCCCTCGGTTTGATTATTTCCTGCCTCTACTCCTCTTGGGTGTGTCTGCTTCTTTTTGTTCTAAAGCTTTTCAGATGTGCTGTTAAGTTGCTAGTATGAGATCTCTTCAAATTCTTTACAAAGGCACTTAGTGCTGTGAACTTGCCTCTTAGCATAACCTTTCATTGTGTTCCATAAGTTTGTGTACATTGTGCATTCATTTTCATTGAATTCTAGGAAGTCTTTAATTTCTTTATTTCTGCCTTGACCCAGTAGTTGTTCAGTGAGTGGGGAGTTGGTTAAGTTTCCATGAATTTGTAGGATTTCTATTGTTTAAAATCCAGCTTTAGTCCATGATGGTCTGATAAGATACAAGGGGTTATTTCAATTGTCTTGTATCTGTTGAGACTTGCTTTGTGGCCAAGTATGTGGTCAGTTTTAGAGAATGTTTTCTGAGGTGCTGAGAAAATGATATATTCTTTTGTATTTGGGTGAAATGTTCTGTAGATATCTGTTAGGTCCATTTGATTCATGATCTCTGTTAGATTCATTATTTCTCTGTTTA
Organism: Onychomys torridus; assembly: GCF_903995425.1. Lineage (NCBI taxonomy): Eukaryota > Metazoa > Chordata > Mammalia > Rodentia > Cricetidae > Onychomys > Onychomys torridus. Next base: position 35,051,200 of record NC_050453.1, read on the forward strand.
GTTTGTCTTGATGATCTGTCCATTGTTGTGAGTGGGGTGTTGAAGTCTCCCACTATTAATGTGTGAGGTTTGATATGTGATTTAAGCTTTAGTAATGTTTCTTTTACAAATGTGAGTGTTTTGTGTTTGCAACATAGATGTTAAGAATTGAAACATCTTTTTGGTGGATTTTTCCTTTGATGAGTATAAAATGTCCTTCTCCATCTCTTTTGATTAATTTTGGTTTTTTTTTTTGAAGTCTATTTTTTTAGATATTAGAATATCTGCACCCGCTTGTTTCATGGGTCTACTTGCTTAGAAAGTCTTTTTCTAACCCTTTCCTCTGAGGTAATGTCTGTCTTTGATATTGAGATGTGTTTCTCCTATGCATCAAAAGGATGGATTCTGTTTTCATATCCATTCTGTTAGCCAGTTTCTTTTTACTGGGGAATTGATCCATTGATTTGAGATATATTAATGACCAATGATTGTTAATTTCTGTTATTTTTGTTGGGGTGGGTGTGTGTGTGTGTGTGTGTGTGTATGTGTGTGTTTTCCCTTCTTTGAGGTTTGCTGGTGTGAGATTATTTATTGTCTGTTTTGTGGGTGTAGTTAACCTCTTTGGGTTAGAATTTTCCTTCTATTACCTTCTGTGGGGCTGGATTTATGGATAGATATTGTTTAAATTGGACTCGATTTGACTTTGTCATGAAATATCTTGTTTTCTCCATCTATAGTGATTGAAAGTTTTGCTAGTATAGTAATCTGGGTTGGCATCTGTGGTCTCTTAAAGTCTGCAAGACATCTAAGTAGGCACTCTGGCCTTTGAGTCACTGTTGAGAAGTCTAATAGGTGTACCTTTATAATTTACTTGGTCTTTTTCCCTTGCAACTTGAATATTCTTTCTTTGTTCTATATGTTTAATACTTTGATTTTGTGGCAAGGGGAGTTTCTTTTCTGGTCCAATCTATTTGATATTCTCTAAGATTCTTGTATCTTTATAGGTATGTCCTTTAGGTTAGGAAATTTTTCTTCTATGGTTTTGTTAAATATATTTTTCTGTGTTTTTGAGGTCATAGTAGGAATAGAAGACAGGGCTTCTAGATAGCCTCATCCTCTATTACTACTATTCTTATATTTGGTCTTTTGATGGTGTCCAGATTTACTGGATGTTTTGTGTCAGGAGGTTTTTAGATTTAAAATTTTTTTAACCAATGAATCTATTTCCTCTTATCATATCCTCAAAACCTGAGATTCTCTCTTCCATCTCTTGTATTTTGTTGGTGATGCTTGCATCTGTAGTTCCTGTTTGCTTACATAGATTTTCCATTTCCAGAATTCCCTCAGTTTATATTTTCTTTATTGCTTCTATTTCCATTTTCAGGTCTTGAACAGTTTCCTTCAACTGATGATTTTTTTTTCTTGGCTTTCTTGGCATTATTTAAGGGACTTATTGATTTCTTCCAAATTTTTGTTTGTCTTTTCCTTGATTTCTTTAAGGGAGTTTTTTCATTTCTGTTTTAAGAACCTTTATCACCTTCATAACGTTAGCTTAAAGGTCATTTTCTAGTGTTTGAGCTGTATTGGAATATTTAGGTCTTGCTGCTGTAGGATATCTGGGCTCTGATGGTGCCATGTTGCCCTGACTGTTTTTGTGTTCTTACACCGGCTTTTAGGCATCTGGGTTTGGGATAATTATAGGTCTAGGTGCTGATTTCTTAGTTTGTCTTTGTTGGATGAGTCTTTTGTTTCTTAGTTTCTGTTTCCTCTTTGGTCATCTGGTCTTTGTGGCTTGGATTTCTGATGGCTGGCATGACCTGTGATCCAGTATGGAGTCTCTGTCCAAGTTGGGGGTTGCCCCTTTGGTGGTTAGCTTGGCCTTTGGTGCATCAGGGGGTCACTGCCAGAACTGATGATGGGATTCGGGGTTAAGGAGGAGATTGGGTATTGGGGGCACTGAGTGAGTGGAGGAAGTCTCCTGGTGGGTTGCTTATCTGTGGTTCTGGTGGCCAGTGTTGTCTCTGGTCCAGCACAAAGTCTCTGCTTAGGTTTGGCTATTTGTTTTTCTGGCTGGCTTTACCTGCACCTCTTCATCAAAGTGTCATGGCCTGCACCTGTTCTCCTAACTGGTGTGGCCTGATCCTGTTCAACAGAAGTCCTCCTAAGTTGGGGGCAGGCACATGGCAGTAGGAGGAGGTATCAGTAGGGTGGGATGGGGAGGCAGTAGATTGGGCCTTTGGGGACCAAATCTAGGGAGAAGGGCAGTTCCACAGGCAAGAGGGCCACTTGCCTGTTCTTCTGACTGGTGTGGCCTGCACCTGAGCAGTGGAGGTCCTTTCTTTGAAATGTAAAACTCAGTCTGTAGTTAGATTTTTCCTGCCTGGCCCACAGTCAGGACAAATCTCTCTTACCTGCCAGTCCCACAGTTGCTCAGACCCAACCAAGAAAGCACACAGAGACTTATATTGTTTACAAACTGTATGGTCATGGCAGGCTTCTTGTTATCTACTTCTTCTATCTTAAATTAACCCATTTCTATAAATCTATACTTTGCCACGTGGCTCGTAGCTTACCAGTACCTTACATCTTGTCATGGCTGTGGCTGGCAGTATCTCTCTCCTCAGCCTTCCTGTCCCCAGCCTTCTCCTCTTCATTGTCCCACCTACCCTCTCCTTCCTGCCTGGCTCATGGCCAACCAGCACTTTATTTATTTTAACCAATCGGAGCAACACATTAGACATACAGAACATCCCACAGCATCAGTCTGCCAGTTAAAGAACTGACTGAGAAGAATATCTTGCTCGCCTACACTGTTAATCTATAACAAGTTGATTGGGTATGAATGTACATAGTTTCTTGGGACAACTTGTTTTTCACCTGTAATATGTAAAATGTTTAATCATGTAAGGGATATAGAAAACATGCTATTTTTCACTTGTATTCATTGTGTTCATTCACTTGAAAAACGCTTATGGGTATGGAAAACTCGCTTGGAGCAGCTGCTCAACTGAAACTAACAAGGCAAGCCTCGCTGACAGTGTCTGCCGTGCTACACCAGGCTCTGACACTAAGTTGGAAATTTGAAAAGGTGACCCCCACCCTTAACTTAATTCCAGCATTGGGGGTAATTCTACTTACTCACCTCTCCAGCTGCTTTCTCCCTTTCCTGCTCTCAGCACTTGTCTCTCCCTTCCCTCTGGGTACGTGTCACTGTGGAGCTCCCTGTTTTGTTTAGTTTTACTAGAAAAACCACACTCATGTGTCAGGAAGCTTCCAGCCCTACCAGGCTCCTTATGATTTGGGATATTTCTACCTGACAAGTCTTTCAGTCGGTTTGGAGATGCCCTGGATGGAAACTCTCATTACTAGGACACTCCTACACTTACCCTCTCTGCTTCCTCATAATTCCTCTCAGCTCCCCCCTGTAACCTCCTTACCTCTCTCTAAGAGCTGCCTGCATTCCCCAGTTCTCATTTCACCCTGAGAATCTTTGCTCTCAACAGTTTGGTATAAGCTTTTCCCTTTCCCCCCATGGAACAGCTATTTTGGTTTCTTTACTGTACCTGTTTCCATTCATAGTGCACTATAAAAGGATTAATAAAGTTGCCAGTCTCCCTATATATTGTATTTATGATTAAAAGGTTTCATTTCAATATTAAAAGAACTTCAATTCAAAATCATTATTTTTAATTCCAAACCTAGCAGAGATGGAACATAAAGTCCTAGTATTACAAAAGCTACCAACTTATTGTCATATGTTCAGAACTGTATTTGTAGTCATACTAAATATTAATATAATCCATTCCTTACTTAACCCCAGGCATTTAAAGTGTTGAAATTTCTCACAATAGACAAAACTGCCCCATCCCTTGCTTGCTGTCAGGGTTCTGTTCAAACTACATACACTTTTGGGTCAATCATCCTGCTTTGCCTGGTCAAGGCAGGGTCAGCCCCACAAGGTGCTCCTTTACAGAAAAATCTCAGACCTGGTTTGGCCAGCCAAAGGCCTATGCTGCTCTGTGTAACAGCTGAAGACCTACAGCAGCTGCCCCCAACAAAACTATGGAGACCACCAGAATTCAAGGTAGTGAGTCTCTGCCATTTTAATTGATACATAGACCATTTGGGTTATATTTCCAGTTATAATTTATCCTTCCCGGGTCTAAAAACAATTTCCCTTGGTACCAGATTTCAAACAAGAAATAAACTCAAACAGGTTTCAAAGTAACTTTTTACTGTTCCTTTGTTTAAAGGAACTTGTTTTACAATGTCTACTTTGGTAATCAACCACCTGTGTCTCCTGATAAATAACTGGATTTTTTAAAAGGTGTAAAATTTAAAGCTTAAACTATAAGAATTCCAACAAAAATAGTTTAAGGTATAAAAAAAAAGTTTTAAGATATATAAGCACAAGTTTATATAACATTTGAGGACATAAAAGCTTAAGTTATGATAAAAATAATTTAAGATATATAAAAATAATAAAAATGTTTCAAATCTCTTCCCCACTCTATGCTATTGTTATATTGAGACCTCAAAAGTTCAGAGTTTTGACATTAATCAATAAAGCTCTGATAAGCTATTAACTTAGCTCTAGTACACACTATTATTATCATAGTCACAAGCTCAAGATTTTAAATCCCCTTTGGTTTTATCCTAGGAATAGAGTTAAAAATGTTTCTCATTATGCTAAAAACATCTGCCTAATATATATATATATATATATATATATATATATATATATATATATATATATATATATATATACACCCAGTCTTCTAGACAAAGGAAAGAATGTTAATGCTTTTAACCAAAATCATTTTTAGGTTTCCAAACTTTTACTATGACTCAAAGGCATGAGTCTACTGCCTTTTCTATATTATAGATTTCAATACAGACCACAAACAATAATAATGCTAACAGATCCAGAACTTTTACCTCTTAAAAAAGGTTCTTCTAAGCTTCAGGAAATCAACTTGAATCCACTACCTCTCACAGGTCACAAGAGACTCCAGATAAGTACTACCCATCAACAGTCTGTTTCCCCACCTGCCTATCCTCACTCAGCAGGTGGAACCTCTTCCTCTTTCCCTGGCTTTGGGACACCCCTCTCCCATCTTCCAGGACTATAAACCTAGATATTTCAAATGTATACCTAAAAAACAATTTCCCCCTTAAAACTCCTTAACTTCATTTTCTGCCCAGGAATATACATTTGTTCCAGCAGATTTCTAATCCATTAAAGACTACAGACCACTCCAACTGCAGCCTGCATGTCCCTAGCCCCAGACAGTCCTGCAGAGCCTGGACAACAAATGAAGCAGTCTGCTCTTCCTGGACTTGGCCAACATTCCAGCCTTTTGGGTCCCTAGCTATGCCCCAATGTCAACAGGAAGTAATTGTGGACGACTTCAACACCCCTTGTCACTCATTTGTTATCATCAAAAAGGCTGGATATTTATTAAATTTCAGACTTATGTCTGAAGTACCCATTCATCACATCAAAGGTAGACCTGGCTGCCAGGTTATCCCAACTTCCCTCAGTCCCTACATGCTACTGGGTATGGCTTGCATGACATACCCTCTACCCTGACCTCTCCAGCCCAGAGGCTGGACAGCCCTTAAAATTCCTTTTATTACTAATTTTATAAATTCTTCCCATGATCCTGATATGTATATTGTAATCAGACAGTCTCCCTATGGACTTTGGCCAGTTAGTCTTGTATCAGGATTTTGCTATGTATGCACTGATACAGACTGATCCTGTCTTCTCATAGCCAAAATGGTTTATTAACTGCTTTGATTACAATTGTGAGAGCTATGTCACCTTCAGCTACAGCTTTGGTTCAGCAGGTGCACACTGCTAATCTGGTGAACTCTCTCTAGAAATATTTCATTAGCATTGGTTACTCAGGAAAAGATTGGTTGAGGATTAGCAGACAGAGCTAGTGCTTTAGAAAAAGCCATTCTTTACATGGGGTCTCAAATCCAAAACATTAAGACACACTTAACCACATCATGTCATGCTAACTATAGCTGATTTTGGTTACTCCTCTGCTTTACAGCAGATCAGCGATGTCCTGGGATCAAAGACAGCTACACCTACAAGGTGTTTGGAATAGTTCTCAGCTTGTTATCAATATGGATATTCTTCATTCTCAGGTTAGTGCCATTGGTCATTCTAGGCTGCAGATACCCTGTGCAGAAGAGGTGGCTAGTTACTTTACCAATTCAGTTAAAATTGTTGTTTAAAACAACTCTTTATGGAGTTTTCTTATTAATTTGGACACCATTGGAGAATTAATTATTCTACTTCCATTCCTTCTTCCAGTTATTTTCAGGCTTTTAAGATCCACAGGATGGTCTTCCCAAGGAGAGATTCACACACTTCATGTAATAAACAGGTTTGGCAACTGATGAAGAGAAGAAACTGAGTAATCTGAGATGAAGACCACACAGAAGGCCTTAATTCTATAACACCTCATGGTGGAAGGGAAGAAAGTATGAGAACAGGGGACAACTTCTAAGCAGCCCATTCTTGTGATAACTAGTCTGCTCCCATAGTATAGGCGTTAATCCACTCACAAAGGCAGGGGCTTCATAATCCAATAGTCTCTTACTAGGTTCCACCTCCCATCACCTTTGAATTGGAGAACAAGTTTCCAATGTTTAAACCCTAGTGAAGAATGCATATACTTTGCACATGAGATGAATGTTTTATATATAGAGAGATAGATATAAATTATGGCCAGTAGGTAGATCATATAGTCTAAAAATATATCCATAAATTATTAAAAATTACTTGTTTCAAAGACAGCATTCCCTCCCTGACTGTAGGCTGGACACAGTGACACATTATAGTTAATGTAATAAGAAAGGACAGTGTGCAACTTCAGGGGATGTCATAAACATACTGGCGCTTCATCCTTTCCTCACCATTACAGATAACTCACTTCAGGAGGACATTTAAACCATCTATGCAGGGACCCATGAGGCATCCTACCACAACTAGGAAGAACTGAGGCTACCCACCAATGGAGATGTAAATGAGGCATCCTGGGAACAGGTCCTTGAACCCAGCTCAGCCAGTGTGTGTGTGTGTGTGTGTGTGTGTGTGTGTGTGTGTGTGTGTGTGTGGTTTGTGGTGTATATGTGTGTATGTGTGTTCTTGCATGCATAAGCACACATGCCACTGCATGTATGTGTAAGTCAGAGGACTATAACTGCCTTCTTGTGGGATCCAGGGATTGAGTTCAGCCCTGTGCAAAAGCCTTTACACATCTCAGAAGCCCAAACCACTCAAATTCTTGACCAGAGAACCTGAGAGTCAGTCTTTGCTGTAATAACCCACCAATTTCTGGAGTTGTTGGTCCACAGTAATAGAGAATGAAGCAAGAAAATACTAGTAGCAATCCTATACACAGTAAAAGCATCATGTGGAAATACTACGAACAATTTTACACCAGTAAATATAAATATGTAGATGAAAAAATTCCTTCAAAATTACAACTTACCAAACTTCTTCCAGAAATCTCCAGGCAATCAAGACAAACTTTTATCTATTAAGGAAATCAAATTCACAATAAAAAAAAATGTTATAGTGCTGAAAACCTCAAAGTCACACTGTTTTGCTGATTAATTCTAGCAAATATTTAAGGAACTGACAATTATAATGTCACTCAATCAGTTTCAAATATAAGAGAAAGGAGACTATGTCTGAACAAGTTATGTTAGGCCAGCATTATCCTCATTCCAAACCCAATAAACAAATGCTGAGGAAAGTAAATATTCTCAAGAAAGCAAAGTTCCTGAATAAAAGATTACCAAATCAAGCTGAGCAATGCCCACGAAGAAAAGACATGACAAACTAGAGCTCACCAGAGGAATTCATGATTTGATGTTTAAGAAATCAGTGAGTTTGAAGACAAGTCCATCAACAAGTCCACTGCTATGCCTTGACAGGAGGAATACTGTGATGGCTATTCTTGGTTGTCAACTTGACAACATCTGATACTAACTAAAACCCCAAAAAGGGGCACACCTGTGAAGGATTTTTTGCTTAATTTGAAGCAGGAAGATCCACTTCTAATCCGGATCTTTGAGGTGGGAAGATTGGCCTTTAATCTGGGTCGTTTTGCCTTCTGCTGGAAGCTCATCTAAGGACATGGAAGGAGGAAGTTTTTGCTCTTTGCCTGCTTGCTTTCACCTTGCTAACAGAACCATTCCTCCACTGGCCTTAGCACCTACTACTTCGGGATTCTGTCATCTACTGAAGACCAGCTGAGATATCCAGCCTTGTGGATGAACAATTATCGGATTCTTGGACCGTCCATTCATAGGCATCCGTTGTTGGATTTGAATAACCACAGTCTGTAAGTTATTCTTGTAAACTCCCTTTCTATATATAAACAGATTCATTCTATAAGTTCTGTTACTCTAGAGAGCCCTGACTCATACAGATACATTCTGGTGGCTCATGGTACAGAAGAGAGAACAGAAGAACATATATTATAAATCAAAACATGGCAATGTATTTTACAAATGTATACAAATACTATGCATTAGTCTAAAGTAATTTTTAAAATCAACTTTCACTACAAAATATTTAAAAATATGGTCATCTTAATCAAGGCAGGAAACTCCTTTGACAACACTCAATAGACATTGGGTTTTAAACCTATCCACAAAACAGTGAAGATTCTGACAGCACTCCTAGGAAAGGGGTCCATACTGCACTGTTATTCTTGATGCCAATTGTAACTTAAAGGAAAACTCTCACACAATGTTGGGAACCTTTGATATCATGTAAATGACAAAAGAAGATGTCCTCGAATGCCTTGAAGCTGGAACCCACCTAGATGGCACAAGCCTTGCTCTCTCAATGAAGGAAGTGTGTTTGATATCACTAATCAGCAGGGAAAATCAAATGAAAACCATCACGAGACGCTAATGGCTGTAATCAGCAAGGCTAGCAACATCCAATGCTGGTGACAATATGAACAAGCAAAATTTTCATATATGTTTGTGTGTATGTGTTTCATGTTAAAGATGTCCAGGGGCCAGTGAGCTGACTCAATGGGCAAAGGCACTGGCTGCCACACATAAACACTGAGTTCAAATCTCAGGAAGCACATGGTAGAGGAAAGAAACAACTTGCTCCACGTTGGCCTCCAGTTTCATGTGGGCCTACATATGCATACACAAACACACAAAATACGTTTTTAAATTTTGTAAAATGTCTTTAACCATATTGAGCCACGCAAAAGGTTCATGACTGTCATCTCTACTCTAGGGAGGCTAAGGTAAGAGAGTCACAAGTTTGAGGACAGCCTGAGCTAAACAGTAGGTTTGAGTACAGTTTGAGTAGTGAGTGCTTACCTTAAAAGAATTTTCTACAAATTTAGAAAATTGTTAATTTCTTATAACTTGTAACTTTAACTTAGCCTATGGTTTAGTAATCCCATCCAAGAGAAATAGAATGTATGTCCATAAAAGGGTTTGCACAGTAATTTTAAAACTTATTCACAATTAATGAAAATGAAACAACCAAATATGGTCCAGTAAGAGAATGGAAAAACTGTGGCTTCCAGTAGCCATAAAATATTTCATAACCATGGCAATAAAGAAACCACTACATGCAACAGCACATAAATGAACCTCACAAAGCAGGGTGAGCAAAAGATGTCTATGCCATATGTGAAATCCCATATAGGAGAAACCTAAGAACAAGCTAATTTATTGTAAAGCAGTAGAAGTGAGATAGTAGTTTTAAGTGGGAGGGTGGAGATTGATCATAATGTGCCATGAAAGAATGTTTTCTATCTTCCATCACTGTAGACAATTGTCAACACCTGCTAAATTGTGCTATAAATCTCTCATTAAACTGTATCTGTACTCTACCTGAGTTAATGAAATGTAGGAAGAAATAGAAAATTAAATGTTTCTTAACTAAAGCAAAACATCTAATTTAAATTAATATAAGCATAGGAACTATGTGATCAAAGATGAGATAAATTTTAAACAGAAGGAAATAATTAATAAAGTTAATCGAAAATAATTAATTATTTAAAATGGACTGAAAACCCTTAAAAGAGCTTTTGATATATATAAAAGGAAACATAAAGGAGAGTAAATGCATAACTGTAGCAGTGTAGGGAATTTAAAGAACTATAAAAGCATATTAGTGCAGTAATTGCCATTAAATTTGAGGATCTAGATCCAAATAAATTATTTTCAAGAAAAAACATAAACTACAAAATTTTTTGAAAGAATGTAAGCCCAGGTTAGATCAATAGCCACACAGAAAAAGAAACATGTTAGGAAAACAAAAATACCTACTTTCCCAAAGAGTTACCAGGATTAGAATTTTAACAATGATGAATTTTGGGGGATGAGAGATAGCTCAGCCAGTAAAGTCTTTGCCATGCCTGCATGGGGAGAGTTGAATCTCAACACCCACATCAAAAAACCAAGTTGAGTACTATGGCATTCCCGTATTACCTCAGTTCTGGGAAGGCAGAGACAGGAGGGCCCCTGTGAGCCAGTCTAGCCCAACTGACAAGCTTCAGTTTCATTGAGAGATCCTGTCTCCAAAACCAAGGTGGAAAATGATGGTGAAAGACACTCAGCATTGACCTTCAGTGCACACATTTATGTGCACGCATGCACGCACACACACAAACACATGAACACCTACACACACATGCACAAAAATAGAGATGAATTATATACAATTTGCATAGATAGTTACTTTGTTATTTTAACCTTTTGAAGGCATTAGGAAGATGTAATATCTTTCTACTAATGTCACAAAACAGGTATATTTATAATACCAGCAATAGATGTAAGAAGCAGAAAAGCAACCTCAATCACATACCAATATGACTTTCAGTGAAATAAACAACAGCAGGTTTAATCCAGCAAACTCATTCCCCATGCTTTTTCTGACTCCATTGAGTTCATACAGAAGACAGAGTTGGCTAAAATGAGAAAACTGGTCACATCAAACATTGGGTTAAGCAGAAACTATTCAAATCATCTTAATAGATGGTAAAAATACTGATAAAATTCCACAAACTTTTAAAATTAATCTTAGAAAAGTGAAATGGAAGTGTCTTATTACCTAAAGCACTCCTGCAAGCCAAGAATCAACTAAGGTGCACATACATAATGCTTCTATCCAATATTGTTCCCATGCCCTTGTCAACGCAGTAAGAGAAGAAAACAGGCTGAGTGTAAATAATGACCAACCAAATACTCAATCTAATTATGTGCACAAAATGATTCTTTATCCAGAAAACCCAAAGACATTAACTGAATAATTTTATAGCAAGTAAAATATATCAAGCTGACCTGATAAACCTTTATACAAAAAAACCCTGAATGACCATTAATCATATATCTTTTATCTTACAGTCTCTATCACACCTACAAACCTATTGGATCTATATTCAACTTTGTTTTTTTTTTCCCCTCTGCTCAACTTTATAATATATTGTAAACTTTTCAAAACAGTTGTATTCCTGTATGCTTCCATTTGCATTGTGAGAAAATTTCCATTCCTGCAAATCCTGCCAATACATGGTATTTTCAGTATGCTTCATTTTAGCCATTTTAGTGTGTTTATAGTGTTGCATAGCTCATTGTGGCTTTAATCTGCAATTCCTTTAAGATAAACTGGTTTTAAGCACCCATTCACATCAACTGAGCCATTTAGCTGTCCCCTTTTATAAAGTGTCTTTTCAAAGTATTTGCTCATTTTTATTGGACTCTCTTTTTCTTACTAATGTGTCCTTTATATACACTAAATATGAGTTTTTTATTGGATACAAGCATTAGAAATATTTTTTCTCAGTTTGTAGACTGCCTTTTCATCTGCTAATCGTATCTGTTGATAAATAGAGGCTCATTATTTTAATATAGTTCAATTTATTGTGTTTTCACTGTGTTTAGAGAATTCTATGCCCATTTAAGAAATATCTTCCTACATCAAGATCATGGAGCTAACATCCTCTGTAGTTCGTCCAAAAGCTTATTATGTTAAACTACTATATTACCTGTGACAGAGACTTGAAATTGGCACATGGAAATCCAAACTTAATTTTGGATGCATATACCACTGGCACAGTATAATTTATTGAAAAGATTTATTTTTCTTGCTCACAATTTTCATAGCTCTTCTCACTTAACCCAGCCCGACCTCACGTCTCTTCTTTCAGTTTCCCAAGACCTTTAACGGTCTGCTAAGTTTCCTAAACATGCTGTGCAACAACTGTTTTTCCACTTCACCTCACCTAGTTTGTGTGTCGTTTAACACTCTAGCCTCGAACACTCCTTGCCCCTGTCTCCCAGGACACCTTTCCCTTCTGGTAGTCTTCTATTTCCTCATTTCTCCTTCTCAGTAGCCCCTTCCCCACATCCCTCAAGATGCCTTCTCCAGTTCCCTCCTTCTCTCTTCAGGCCTCACACTCTTGCCAAGTTGTCCTGTGCAGATCCATACCTTCCATCCCCCTGACTCAGACAATTCTCAAGTGCTACTCCCTGGCAGAGGCTGGTTGGCAAAACTCCAGAATCAAGTGACCAATTCTACCCCAAAGAAGTCCAGGAAAGCAGCCAGGGGAAACAAGTGCAAAAGAAAGCATCAGTGTTTTAGTTCCTGCCCACCGCATCCCCAGGCATCTTAAAACTCCTCACCATATCTTCCTCCTCCTTGCACAGCCTCATCCTAAAACCTTGAAGTTCCCTGAATTACTTCTTTTGGTGCATTGGTCCCCAGGTTTTGGTTACCTTCTTGGCACCTTTCCTAACCATGACCCTCCCAATCAAGCCCAAATGCTGATTGCCTGTGTTCAGCAGTTCTCTTTTCATACGACTTTCTAACAGTCATTCGCTTTCAGCTCCTGTGTTTATATCGTTTCATAAATGACGTTTCCATTCAAATATTTCCTAACTGGTTACAACAATTGCTCCTTCCTGCAGACCAGGGATTGACTCTTCTGGTCAAGTTACACCTGATATATAGAAGTCCCCATAAAAGAAAGCCACAGTGTGACAAATATGTCCCTCACCATGTGCTGTATGGTGGTGGGCTTGCACTGAAACAAGGGGCTTGAACTACTGTTGGCTCCAGAAGGGCAGGAGCTGCACAGGGGAAATTTCCAAGGATATCAGTATTTGGCCAGCAGCTACTTCCAATTAGAATTGAATTTCTTATGTATGCTTTGTGACCCTTCAGCACTCTGGTGTAGTAAATCATTGATCTAAGAAACTAAAGACAGCTCTTTACCATCTCCTAACACCCACAAAGATTTTTGTCATGTGGAAATAGGTGATGATCAGAGGCATAAATCTCTAGCCACACATGCCATGCGGGTACTTATCCTGTGTGGACTACTAAGCAACAAGAACCTGAGGGGTTTCTAGAGTCACACCTCCAGGACTAAACACTGAGAGCCAAGGTTTAGGATTAAACCAAAGCTCTGGACATAGACCAAAGAGGGCCTGGGTACTTGGCATTCTGGGAGCTTAGGTGGGGGGAGGGGGGCAGCAAGGGGTATATTAAATAGAGATGAGGAAGAATTATTGTCTGTTAGTTCCTGAAAGAAACTGACACATAATTGCCCTTCCTCAGTTGCTTTATTAGGCCTTGAGATGGGAGAGCACTGGGAAGGGACAGTGTGGGACTTGAGAGATGGCTCAGTGGTTAAGAGCACTAGCTGCTCTTCCAGAGGTCCCAAGTTGCATGGTACCTCACAGCCATCTGTAACTCCAGTCTCTGTAGCTAGCATTTTCCTGGTTCTACCTGGTCAGGACAAATCTCTCTAACCTGCCAAGTAAACACACAGAGACTTATATTACTTGTAATCTGTATGGCCATGGCAGGCTTCTTGCTAACTGTTCTTACATCTTAAATCAACCCATTTCTATTAATCTATAAGTTGCCATGTGTCTTGTGGCTTAACAGTATCTTAACATCTTCTCATGGTGGTGGCTGGCAGTATCTCTCTGACTCAGCCTTCCACTTCCCAGAATTCTCTTCTCTGCTTGTCCCACCTATGCTTCCTGCCTGGCTACTGGCCAATCAGCATTTTATTTATACAGAGCAATATACACAGCAAGTTCCAGAGGATCTGATGTCCTCTTTTGGCCTCCAAGGACACCAAGCACACACTTGGGACACAGACATGCACAGGTGCAAAACACTCATAAATAAATAACACACAAATAAAATAAATAATAATGAAAATTGTTTATAAAAGATATGGTACAATACATTAGAAATAGCACGGTAGAGAAAGGAGAAGGTTCTCTGTGAAATCTGAAGAGGAGCTTCATTGAGAGGACTAGCCTAAAGACATAGTAAGAAAGGAAGGTAGCTGTTGTGGACAGAATGGGGAGGCCCAGAGAGGAGAGCCTTCAGAAGAAAAAAAATCCCCTGAACAAAGAAAAATATCTAACGTTTATGTTTCATGGATAGTGGGTTGTTCTACGCTGTAAGTATAGTGTGGGATAGACAGTGGGAGAGGAAGAACAGAGAATCTAGGGACAGGTAGGAGTAGCTAGGACCACAGCTTTTTAACTCTCTGTTTTGGGCAGTGAGACAGAGGTAGGGAGACAAGAGAAATGGGAATAAGTAGTGAGGCATGGCTTGATTTCTTCAAGATGTGGGTTCTGGCCCCTGGAAATGATCAGTATCTTTAAGAGGCCAATCTGTAATGTAATAGAAACTGGAATGGTGTCCCCTCTCATAATGATCCTAGGGTCACCAAGAATCCAAAGAACCAGAGACTGGCTGGGCACATGGGGGTTCCTGGGATTTCTGACAAAGAAAGATGAGATTAGGCTGATTTGGCTCTGAGATAGAGATACAGACCTGGGCTGAGGCAGGACATTGCTGCTTTGTCCCACAAGGACTCTGCGGTTCTGAAATGGGCTGACTCACAGAGGAAAGACAGGAACACTTTCTTCTCTGAGACTCATGTATTCCTTTTATTCTCAACAGAGCAATTGGGAGCACCATTGCAGGGAGCACAATTGAATAGCCACCATCACTGGAAGAGGACTGCATATAAGAGACAAGGAGGAGTGACTTATTAATAGAAAACACAGGGCCAGATATAGGAGTGAAAACCTGAGAGAGATCAGAAGAACAGGAACAGCCATGTGCTAACCTCACCTCAACAACTCCACAGTTTCTAAAGACAAGACTTCCTGTCTACCCACACCTTTATGTCTTGCTGTTCTGCCATCTGATTTGCACTCTCTGTCAAGCTACACCACTTCCTTTTCCTGCCCAGCTCTGTCACTTCCTGTCTATACAGACCTCCATGGTTAACTAGTGTTGGAATTTAAGGTGTGTGCCACCATGCCTGGCTCTGTTCTCAATGTGGCCTTGAACTCACAGAGATCCAGACAGATCTCTGCCTCCCAAGTGATAGGATTAAAGGCGTGTGCTAACATTGCATGACTTGTTTACTATAGTGGCTGGCTTTTCCCTCTAATCCTCAGGTAAATTTTATTGAGAGACATAATATATTGGGAAACACAAAACATCACCACAAGGACATCCTTCAAAGATTGAGTCTCAATTTGGGCAAAGGTATCAACTCTGAGTTCTGTTGACATGGTTTCAGTCTGCCTTGTCTTATACAAAAGGGCGTCTGGATAACTCTGCCGAAATAATAATAAGCCAGTCTTGTCTTAGGGGATTCTGTACCTTTGGGGGATACATTATCCTGAAAATCAAATTAAACTCCCATCACATTGAGTTCATCTGGAATGTCTCCCAGGGCTTGATACTGCAGCTGTGGGAGAAAATGTCACCAAGGCTGGGCCTTGTAAGAAAATGACTTTTAGTGCCTAGTCTAGTTAGAAGGCTTGGAAACTGTCCATCTTCACAAGGGAATGAGAGCAGATGATCTTTTACTTGGTCCACTTGAAGGCAATGAGACATTTCTCTGCATCAGAAAACAGGCTTGTGACCCAAAGGACCCCTGCTTTCTCTGTGTGAGCATCAGAATTGAGCAAGCAGGAAAATGGCCTTCCTTAACATGCACAGTCAAGGATGGATCACCTGAGCCATTAGCAGGGTCAAAGATATAGGGAATCCCAAACAGCAGTTAATTTTAATTTTTTAATTGGTCCTGGCATACCCAGGATGACTTCTTGTGCAATAAATCCATCCTCCTAATTATTAGCTTGATTAACCTAATTATCAGTTGGGCTAATATTGAAATTAGTTGGTATTCTCTAAGTCACTCACAGCACAAAAGGGACATACGTATCCAGAACCAAGAGAAGAGGGTTCCAATCACACTGATGGGTAAGTGGAAACAAAGAGCCTCCCCCCACCTTAAATACAGTCACACTACTGACCAGCATGCCATAAAGTAGTTGAGCAGATTGGGAGTCAGCAGGACCCCCAAATCTCCAGCCAGCCTTTAGGGAGTTTCTCACTAGTATTGGCACTACTGAGATAGTGAAGTAGCCCTATGTCAGCGTATTGGAGACTACTTCCATGTCTCTGTATCTCCTGTCTGAAGTATCATTAACCTTAAACTTTACTAGATTCTCTTCTCCCCAAACCTGAAGACCCAACTCAGTGATCCTCTTGCTGGCTGCCCTCTCAAGGGACTCCCTAATTGTAGTGCATATATCAATAATATCCAGCACATCAGCATGTGGGGGAGAGGGCACTCAATAGATGCTTGAGGAGGAAATAAATCAATTACCCTGGGTTTAGCATTTCTTACATCCTTACTAATTGCCTGTTTTCTTATTAATCACTCTCAGTACTATGAAAGAGCCCCTTGAAAACAAGAAACTTATTTTCTGTGTTTGTATGTACCTGTTCTCAGGAATGCACAGACACAGAGCACTTATTAATTGGAGCCCACCTGCTCCCACTTCGTGAAGCTAATTTTGGTATAAATCTTTCTGTCTTACAGAGTGCTTTCATGTGTGCTATCATTGCTCATACTCATGGGAACCAAGGATGGAAAGGGGCAAGGTGGGGACTGTGTGTTAGATGTATCTGTTATTCTCACTTTACAGCCAGAAGGAATCAAGTTTGTAAGGTTATAATGGCTTGCCCATGGTCATGTGACTCTAGCTGACTGACTTTGAGTCTATATTCAGTTATTTTCTAATCAAATGCCTCATTCATTCTCATCTCTGACCCACAAATCCCATTTCCCAAGAGAATCCTCCTCCCAAAAGGCTACTACCTAATTCTAATCAGGAGTTAGTCCACTGCAGACTGGGGGTTAAGATAAAGCAGATGCAGGTATAGAGAAACTTGTTTTTGAAGATGATGTTTATGAAAATTTATGTCACAAAGAGAACATCTTCCGAGGGCAGGTAAGGAGAGAGTGTTGCATAATCATAGGAGCCTGGGAGACCCAGACCAGTTGATTGTGGTGTCTGTTTTACAAAGGGACAATTTTCATACTTAATTGCTGCATATCAAATTCTCGAAAACCTGGAAGCACCCAGCAATAGTAAGCATATATCACTGCACACAATGTTTGAGCATTGGGATTCTCTAGAGCAGCTTAGCTGAGCAGTCTATCAAGCGCTCTCGTGAAGCCTAGGCAACTTATTAGAGAGCACTTCAGACTGAAGGCATGGCTGAAGATAAGGAGCTTTCTGGGTGGTGCACTCAATGGATGCCAAGTATTGGTAAAAGGCCTCAAATCCACCCCATTTGGAGCATTCCCATGGAATACTTGAGAGTCATCAGGACATGGTAGCTGGCTTTGCTCAGACTGAATGAGCCAAGCAACAGTACATGTTTATGATGCACTACACAAAATATGATGTCTCTTTTGAGAAATCAGAAGAAAGAAAGTCTCTCTGATGTTCTTCTGACTTTCTCTTCTTATAGAGACCTTGAAAATCCTCTGGCCTTGTGTTATGGGTGAATCTGAAATGCCTACCCTATAGGTTCATGTTTTAAATATGTGTTCCCCATCTGGGAGTGCTATGTTGGAAGGTTGTGGAACCTTGAGAAGGTAGGGCCTCCATGGCCAATGTGGGTCACTGTGCATGGGCCGTTAAAGGTTATAGCTAGCCTCTGGCTCCTGTTACACTATTTCTGGTCCCCTGTGATATGAGCTATCTCCTTTACACTCACCTCTATGATCTGCTCAGCTCTGCTGCGCCCTTGCTGCTGTGATGGACTGAAACTGTGAACCAAGATAAATCTTTTCTCCTGCAATTTGTTTCCGTCTCGGATTTTGTCACAGTGATGCAAAAGGTACCCAGTACAGCTTCCTCTTGGGAGACTTTCATTCCATAAATACCCTCTCCATACCTAAAGAAGAGGTACATACTCATCTGGAAAGACATAGAAAGACCAGGAAGGGTCTGACAAGAAGGCTTGCTTAGTTCCCTAGTTTATTACCATTCCTGAATAACCTTTGACCTCTAATCATATGTCTTCACAGCTGCACACTTCTTCATTAATGGGCCATGGGTGTTTTCCCAGTTTGAACATCTTCACTCTCTGTGCCACATAAAGCCTATGTAAAATAAGTTTGTGAGCTTTTCTCTAGTTAGTTGGCCTTTTATTACGGGTGCCTCTGCCATCCTCTAAGATGCTTCTAGATCTAGCATCCCCCTCAGGACATGAAAACCACAGTTGTCAGTGCTCTGACACTGTCCCTTTAGAAAGGAGGAGGGAGAAGGAAGAGGAGTGAAGAGATCAAGTTCTGAGGGCCACATTGGTGCTCTGTCTGTGCTATCCTGAACTAAAAAACACATTAAATGGGGTGGGGGAGAGAACTGTAGCCCTTTTTTAAACCTATACATAAAGTCACATCAACACGGCTGTTGGTTCAACATCAAGCAGAGCCCCAAATATTGCACAAGGATTTTATCTTTCCTCCATGGACCTACTCAGCTTGGGCTTCCAACTACCCAAGGAACAAGGTCCTTATCCAAAGCTAATGATATAGAGGGCTATATATAGCAAGGTGTCCTACCCTGGGACCTAGGCCACAGAAGAATCATATAATTCATTTTTTTTCTTTCCCATTTCCCCTAGAATCTCTGACCAGAATAGGGATGCAGCATGGGTCAGGATGCAGGCCAACCACAGTGTGGGTAGCAAGTAACACAGCCAGGGCTGCCACTGGAGTCAGGTTTCCAGCACTACCACAAGCACTCTGGAACAACAAAAGGCACCCACTGGACCTGTGCAGCTGACAGACAGACTTCTGAGGACTAGGGTAAGGGTGTGGACAGATGAATAAACAAGGGATAAGACCTCTGCGCTCACACCATTCTGAGTTTCCCCTGACTCTGGGCAAGATTAATAACCCTGACTTGGTCTTTTTAGACCCCTCTCCTTCTCCTTTCCAAGGAATCCTTGTTGATCAAATGCCTTGTGCCCTGGCAAAAAGTCTCTGCTCTTATTACCCCTAACAATGCCGATGTCCTGGACATCATGTAATCAAGAGGTTGTAAACATCTACCTAAAACTTCCTGTGGTGACCTCACCTGAGACTTCAGAGCCTGTCATGTCTTAGGAGGGATGCACACTCTGAATCCAGCAAGTTCTCTAAAGAATGATAGGTACCATCCCACCTTCTACCCTGAGGCGACTTATTTCACACACCAATAAAGACCTGGCTATACTTTTCCTTCTGGAGCAGCAGCTGCATAGGAAAGTCCTCTGTTTCCCCTGATGGAAATGTTCTGTTGTGCAACTCTATGCTTCCTTGTGATGTCAGGGGAGCCCAGAAGGAGAGGTGGGCCATGCAGTTTAATGTTGATATGTGATTGTGACCAGTTCACCTATCTGCTTTAAGGCTCCTTGAAGATACATGATCATCTAGAACTGTGGGAAAGGGCTGCTGTAAGAAACAGTGGATGTATACAAACCCAGAGGATTGCTAGCATGGCTGGAAAGATTAATGAAAGCTAGAATCCAGGTCCATAAAGCACCTCCTCACTCAAGGTGCAGGAAGCTCCTTGCCATGGAGCTGTTAAAGCAATAATCTGTAAAAATGTTGGACAGACTTTAAAGGAAAGATAAATTCTAAGAGGCTCAAAAAAACAGATTTTTTTGTGTGTGTGTCTTTTGTTTTGTTTTGGGGGATGGGTTGATTTTTTTTTTTTTTTTTTTTTGGAGGGATGGAGCTAAAGTAGTGGGTGAGTATAGGAATATAGAGAGACCTAAGCAAGAAGTTTCTTGTTCTATGGAGTCCTAGGTCTCAGCTCCCCAGTCCTCTCATCCTTCCCCAATATTAAGAGTTGGGAAGGAGTAAGACTGTGTTCCCTGCTCCCCCAGAAAGACAGGCTGAGGGAAGGGCCTCCAAGCATCTGTAATTCTGTCAAGGGAAAAAAAAACCCCAAGAGATAAGGAAATCTTTTAAATCACTCCCAGCCTGAATATTTGACAAAATTGAGGTTTGATTTTTTTTTTTTTTAAATAAGGCATCTGTGGCTTTTTTAAGCAACAAAGAGACTGCTTTATGCAAATTTCCCCTCAGGGCTTTCATTAAGATGTTAACATGTTTCTTGTCAAAATATCTACTTTATTATAATGAGTCATCTTATTTCTCTTTTCTCTGGCTGAGACATCTTTGTAAGATAAACTCTCTGGGCTGAGAACAAGATCTGTCTTCTCTCTGTCTCTGTCTCTCTGTCTCTCTGTCTCTGTCTCTCTGTCTGTGTGTGTCTCTCTCTCTTTCTCTCTGAAAACTTTTTTTTCCCTTGGAGAGTTCCATGGAAACAGGAGATTAAAAGAAAGGGAAGGTGATGATATAGCTGAAGGATGACGTGCTTGACTGACTGCTAGGTCTTGGTTTGATCTGTAGAAAAATAGAGAAGTAAATAGTCTCCTTGTCCAGTGAGACCAACAGTCAGGCACTTGCTGTACAATGGGGGTGAATTCAACTCCTTTGGAGTCCAGGACATATCACTAAGAACACACTAGAACCATTCTGTCCCCACTGTCAGGGCAACCACTAAGCCCTTTGAAGACAGCCTCCATTGATCTGTTGAGGCCATGGGTTACAGAGTGCCTATGGTCATAAATGCACAAATGTTTCCTCTGCAGAAACCCATTCCATGGCCCAGGAATGGAAAGGACGGTCCCTGGGAAACAAACACCAGTGGTAACTACATGGCTATGGAAATGAGAATTGCTCTCCATGACCCCTTCATGCTTTTAAAACTGGTACTATATAGTAGACTCTTACACATATTTGACAAGTTCTGATGTCAGCTAGATATGCAATCTTGGCTCCCAACTGGATCACCATTACTTTGCATTCACGCTAAGGATACATTTTCCAAAAGCTTTCAATTCAATGATGCTAGTCTTTTATTAACTACAGGTGATTTTTTCAGCCCCAGCTAATTAAGTGATTTGCCCTGTAAATCACACTGGATTTATTTTTTTTAATTGAGACAGGATCTCACTATGTAGCTCTAGTGAGCTGAAACCCTTTAGGTAGACCAGGCTGGCCTCAAACTCACGGAGATTGTGGTGGTTTGAAAGAAAACGGTTCCCATAGGTTTATATATTCGAACACTTGGACCACCAGTTGGTGGAACTGTTTGGGAAGGGTTAGAAAGTGTGGCCTTGTTGGAGGAGGTTTGTCACTGGGCACTGGCTGTGAGATTTCAAACACCCACATCATTGCCAGTTAGCTTCATTGAGACTCCCTCTTCCGGGGTGACCCTAGTTTGTTTCAAGTTGACAAAAAATAAGCAACACTGGTCACATAGCTCCTGTTATAAATGTTTAACCAAGCTCTTCCTTACAAAGAAAGCTGGCAGTTGGCTACGCCTCAACATACTGCAGTTATGGATGTAGAAGTGCGAATTTCACAAAGGTATTTCTCTCTCCCTCCACCACCTCTTTTTAATTATTTTTAACCATTTAAAATGCTAAACACTCTTAGCTCTTGTGCATCATATAGAAACATGCCACAGACTACACGGCTTTTGCTCTCAGGCTTTGAGGTCAAGTGTTTACCCCAGCAGCACTTTGGACTGGGCCTAGAACAGCTTGATATGGACAAGGGCAGCTCCCCAAAGGGCAGAGGTTGGTTGCTAATCACTCAGGAGAGAGTCCCTCTCAGGCCAGCCTTCTCTTGCCACATGACCCCAAGTGCAATATCCCAGAAAACACACACACACACACACACACACACACACACACACACACACAGAAATGCCCAGAAGTGCTTCTATTCTGAATGTTTGAATGTGATTAAAGTGAGTGGGAAGCAAGGTAGGGAGGCAAAAGCCCTTCAAGGAGACATTTGGCTCAGACAGAGAGCCTGATGTCAAAATAATGGGTTTAGAATCATTTTAAGGTATATTTAAGGTGCTAAATATTCATCGGGAAAGGAAGGAGGTGTATGAAAGAAATGAATGGGTTTGAAGAGAACAGCATGGGGCTCAGTCTTTCAGAAGTGGCCTCACTGGAAAAGGCAGTACCAGGAAAATACACACATGTGATTCCACAGTGTGCAAGTGGACCCCTTCTGTCAATATCACAGGAGGGAGAAGCAAGAAGTTGATCCACTTAGATAGAACCTTAGGACCTGTGGGGGATATGAGCGAGCCTTGCTGTAGTGTGCATTCTGCATTCCCAAAACTGAGGTAGAGATATTTCACCCTGAAGTGGGATGCGGCCAGCATCTTCAGGCCTCCTCACAGCTTCATAATATGAGTCAGTCCAGGGCCTACTGTAAAAAGACACTCAAAGAATAAATAGGAGGCAGATTTCAAGAATAACTGGGACCCCAGAATTCAAGTCCCATTCCCTACCTGCATGGCCTTGGACAAGACACATAACTGCGTTCATCGGCATCCTTAACGCACCTATTTCTCATGCTCTAGCGTGGCCTAAATGAGACAATCCCATAAAAAGTGCTGCACAACACACAGCATGGTAAGGATAAAAGTTTAGTGAAAACCAGATTTTGTTCTAGACTTCTGTAATTTTCCACAAGATATAGAGTTCACAGTTAGTCATATGAGGGCCAGTGAGATAGCTCAGCTTGTAAAAGCACTTGCTGTGCAGGCCAGATGATAGAGTTTAGTTTCCAGAAACTACTAAGTAAAAACAACTTCCAAAAGTTGTCCTCTCATTGCCACAGATGTGCCATGGCACGTGTGTGCTTGCATTTCCACTCATGTACATCATACACACATAATAATGAATACATTTTGAACTTAAAAGTTACTTATATGGGCTAGAAAGTTGGCTCTGTGGTTAAGAGAACTGGCTGCTCTTTTAGGAGACCAGGGTTTAATTCCCAGCACTCACATGGTGGCAGATAACCTTCTGTAATTCCAGTCATGTGGGATGTACCCTCTTCTGGCCTCTCCAGAAACCAGGCATGCACATGGTACATGGATATACATATGCAGACAAAACACTCTACACATAAAAATAAATAAGCAGTTATTTATGTTCAATGGACCCTATGCTACATTTGGTTTGGTTTGGTTTGGTTCGGTTTTTAAGACAGGGTCTCACAGTGTAATCTAGGCTGTCCTCAAACTCATAATTCTCCTGCCTCAATGTCCCTAGTGCTAAGATTACAGGTTTGAGTCACCATACCCAGCTTAAACATACTGTGTGTACAAAAAACAACTTTCAACTTATGATTTGTTGGCATTATGAGTCTTAGAACTCATAATGAAGTTGAAGTTGCTAAATAAACACTCCACATGTTTTGAGAATTTTGACTTCAAAATTATCAGCAATGTTTCTGTGTATTCTAGTTGGTATGCAGGGGTTTCCTTCATTTTTCTCAGGAGGGGAGACTGACTAGAAGATTCTTCATAGCCTCCCTCCAGAAAGCTGATAGAGATACCAGTGATGTCAAAGAGTCCTCATCTACAGACAAAGGGACATCACTAGGTTCTGTTATTTTAGCTTGTTTTCACTAGAAGTTGCTCAACATGGATTAGTTTTTTTTTTCCTTTTTTCCCTTCTTTCTTTGATTATAAACAAGGTGATTTTCTTCCTCGCCAACTTTCCTGTTGTGTTTATGGCCCATTCATCCTCTCGAGCCACAAGTTCAATAGATGCTTGGGTTCATCTCTTATAGATGCATTTGGGCTCTTTGTACATTCTGAACTCAGACTTGTTATATTAAAGATGTGAGGGTCCCACTCATGTCCTTTTCCTCTGGGTTTTCTCTGTTTGATGGCATTTTAAATCTGTGTGGATCCTACCCTGTCATTCTTATTACTGAAAATATTAGTTCAAGCAAAGAAGAAATGAACTCCCTCCAAGTTCTGTACGAGTCTATTTTCTTTTTACTATTTAATAATGCCACCTCTAATCTACCTACACATATGAAGTTGTACCTTTTCAGTTATTTAGTCTGGGGTGATCTCCACATTGCTTCTCATGATCCCTGGAAAGCACCCAATTCCTTTTCCCTGATGAGGTTCCTTATACTTCATTTGTTGTGTATTAAAAATATTTTTTTCTTTAGAGTCTGTTTATGGAAACTTTGTTATCTCCCAATGACCTATATTTTGTGATTAAGCCAGTTCTGTGGCATCTTAAAAATCGTCATTCTGTTAGTCTGTGTCAACTGAAGAATGGATAAAGAAAATATGGTACATATACACAATGGAATACTACTCAGCAGAGAAAAACAATGATATCATGAGGTTTGCAGGCAAATGGATGGATCTAGAAAAAATCATCCTGAGTG
This sequence comes from Onychomys torridus, assembly GCF_903995425.1. Classification (NCBI taxonomy): domain Eukaryota; kingdom Metazoa; phylum Chordata; class Mammalia; order Rodentia; family Cricetidae; genus Onychomys; species Onychomys torridus. The sequence goes on from NC_050453.1 coordinate 35,075,877, forward strand.
AGGTAACATAGACTCAGAAGGACAAACATGGTATGTACTCACTCATAGGAGGATACTAGATGTAAAACAAAGATGACTAGACTGCTACACAACTCCAGGGAGGCTACCTAGAAAACAGGACCCTAGGAAAGACCCAGGGATCACCCAATGGCAGAGAAATGGATGAGATCTACATGAACAACCTGGACGACAGTGGGAGTAATGAAGGGCAAGATTTGAGGGAAAGAAAGCTTAGGGGAGCAGGAGATCCTAGCTGGATCAAGAACAGAAAGGGACAATGAGGAATAACAGACCATGATAAATGAAGACCACATGAGAACAGGAGTGCTCAAGAGGTCCCCAGAAATCCACAATGATATATCTTCTGTAGACTACCGGCAATGGTCGGGAGAAAGCCTGATCTGACCTAGTCTGGTGATCAGATGACTAAACACCCTAGCAGTCGTCTTGGAACTCTCATCCAATAACTGATGGAAGTAGATGCAGAGATCCTCAGCCAGGCCCCAGGTGGAGCTCCAGGTGTCCAATTGTCAAGAAAGAGGAGGGACTGCAAGAGCGTGAATGGTTGAATCCAAGATTGCAAAAAGCACAGGGACAAATAGCCAATCGAATGGAAGCACATGAATTATGAACCAATGGCTGTGGAGCCCCTAGCTAGATCAGACCCTCTGGATAAGTGAGACAATTGAATAGCTTGATCTGTTTGGGAAGTACCCAGGCTGTGGGACCAGGACCTGTCCTTAGTGCATGAGTAGACTGTTTGGAACCTTGGGCTTACACAGAGACATATGCTCAGCCTGGAAGGAGGGGACAGGACCTGCCTGTACTGAGTCCACCAGGTTTAAATGAATCCCCAGGGGTACCTTGGTCCTGGAGGACATGGGAATGGAGGGGAGGGGCTGGGGGAAAGGTGGGTGTGGGGGCGGGAGGGGGGAGGACAGGGGAACCCATGGCTGATGTATAAAATTAAAACACATAATAAAAAAATTTTAAAAAATCATCATTATGAGACAAAGCAATACTTGTTGGAATAAATTACCAGCAAAAGAGCCCAGTGCCAGGCACAGAAGAGACGCCCATCAGATTTTTCAGAATGAATGACTAGACAGTGCTCTCCTGATTTTCTCATTCCATATCCTATAATTTACAATAGCTTCTCTTTCATTCTATACAGTATTTTTGCTGCTGATTTAATAGGCTCACATCTCCGAGATAGCTGGCAACACACTGTCACCCACAGTACCCAGCCTTGTCACTCAGGAGTACATGTTCCTTTTCCTTTATTGGAGCTTCGAAGTGTAAATACGTGACATTGGTTTTAAGAATCTCATAAGCTGAATTCTAATCCTCCTTGCTCTATAGTTTATGCTGTAAGGTCTCAGCTGTTTACACTTATATTTCTCTTTTTATTTACATGGTATATCCATTGTCTTTAAACCTTTACAGCTCTGTTGCCTCTGGTAGTTAATCCTGAAAGAAGCTTCTATACAAATTAAAATCTTTAGCCCCACCCACCCACCCAAAATAAACGACTGGGACACTACTATTGGGACTTTGTGTACAACTTCATTATGATTTTTTGAGCTGTCTTCTGTTTCCACAGACAAGACTTTCTTTTAGTTAGATTTCATTTTTCTTCTTACTTTTTTTTCTCATGTATAACCACGTTTTTCTTTAACCCTTCTTTGCCCTTGTTCAGTCTGTCAGCTCATTGTAAGTAGCAGCAAAGAGCTGTCTTGGTGTTTCTTCATTTTTTTTTTTTTCATCTCTAATAACATTCCTTTTTTTTTTTTTTTCATGTCAAACTGTGATGCAGCTACAGTCTCAACCTGTTTGTGTTTTGTGTTGGTGTTAATCCTTACCTCTATTTTATTTTTTTTTCCTGGCATGTTTTCTTTATATTCTGAAACCTGGCTTCTGCACATAGCTGTTACATTTGTCACTATCCACATTTCCCTGGAGCTTTTTACAGACTTTCCCCCTGCTGCAAACATCTGCACTAATACATTCAGGTTGTAAGAAGGAGGGGCCCCAGGGGCCTGCAAGCAATGTGTTGATGTGCCATTGCCTGGTAGAGGATGGGCCAAGCAGTCAGTCACAGGTGACCTGAGGAGGAGAGGGCTAATTGACCTGGAAAGGCAGATCTGTCCTATAGAGAGTAGCAATGGAAAGGAACCAATTCACATGTTTTATTCCCATGGTCTAGGGAAAGGCCTCTTCCCACACACCTGCCAATCAAGCATGGGAAAGCAAATTGGCTTCCTAGAAAGGGACAGGAAGTGGAGAAGTTTCTGGAGGACTGATGAGCCAAATTCATGGTACTATGTAAACATGAGAGCTTAATGGGAAGAGTTTAGTAAGAGGTCATGACCTCATACTCCTTTACAGCCAATTAAGTGTTTGCTTCTGAGTTGGCACAGTGGATAATTAGGCTGTTTGCATAGGTTTTAGGACTGGGACAAGGGTGCAGGTCACCAGGGCTAATTCTTCATCCTCATCTCAAGGGAAGGAGTAAGACATGACCAGCAACAAACAAGGTCTTGGTGGGTCACTGGAGTGTCAAGAAGAGCAGTATATGGATGATAAGGAGAGTGGATCTAAATCTCAAGGTTTAGATAGTGAAGTACTCTCAGTGTCTTTCTGAGGCTCACTCTCTGATTGGAGCAACTCCGGTGACTCAGGGAGAAGTGGTCCACCCTGCCCAGCCCCCACTGCAGGGTACTTACCAACATGGGTACTTACATCCTTCTCAGAAGCAGATTTTGCTTCTAGGATGAGAATTCATTATCCATCAGAGCTTTTTCCAAGCTGCCCTCTATTTTGTTTGGTTTTATCTTTGGCACTTCCTAGAGTAGAACTATTAAGGGGCAGAATCTATCAGAGGCAGGTTTGTGTAAAATTCTGGAAAGAAGGCTTCCAAGACTGGTGTCCTTCCAAGACCAGGTGTACAGCCACAGGAAAGGGTAATTTTCTCAAAACCAGGTACTTAAACATTCTTTGTTGGGAGTCTAGAGAAGCGGCTAGTGGCTTGCATGATGTTAGATGGGAGGGTCATGAAGAAAATGTCCAACCTGAGATTCTTTGAGATCAAGTAAGAGATAACTTTAGGTCCTTCATCCACAAGGCAAGGCAGCTGCTTCTAAGTGATGGATGGAACTCTCAGGAAGAAATCAGAGAGAGAAGTCACACTTGGACTTTGCCAAGTCTTAAAATGACCAAACAGAGGTTCTTTAACCATCTGGAGACTATAGGATAAAGGGATTTACAATCATTTTAACCCCAAACTCCAAGTGTCACTATCTGTACTTGTAAAAATCTGTTCCTGCTGTACCTGCTGCTCTAGCCTCTCCTGGAGCCCATCATTTCTCAGTCAGACTATGACAAGAAGATCCAAATAAGTTCACAAGAGTCTTGAACCTTTCAACTCACCTCTATACTGACCTTCAGAGTGTTGAAAATGAGAAACAGGTCAAGTCACCCCCTCCTACTTAAAATTTCTCAGAGAGTCCCTGGATCCTTGGGATAATGTCAGGTTCCTTAGCATGGTCACCAGACCCCATACTACCAAGCCATCTTGGTCTTCCAGAGCAGGGACCTGGAGTGGCTCATCCCAGCGTGGCCAGGACCTAGCACAAATGCCTGCCTTATAGAAGAGATTTGCCTCTATTAGTTGAGTAAATAAATACATTCCCTGCAACTATTTATGTACTCCTATACTTCAGCCCAAAATGACTATTTCTCCACAATACCCATCATACCTTTATTTTGAAATGCTCCTTGGCCTACTCAGACTCACCTTGTATTGTTTTCCTAAATAATCCCAAAACCCTACCCTGCCTTTTCTAGAGCCAGAAAGTTCAACATAAACTATTTAGAAACAAGACAGCTTTCGAAAAGACTCCAGACTCTGATGGAATTTGAAGAAAGAAAGGAAAGAAGGAAGGAAGGAAGGAAGGAAGGAAGGAAGGAAGGAAGGAGGGAGGGAGGGAGCGAGCTTCAGGACACCCTGTGCAGACAAAGGTTACTGTCTCAGCAAGAAGCAATTAACAGCTGCTCCTGCCTGGGGCTCCTCACCCTTTCGTCTCTCAGAAGCTGAGAGCTGGAGCCTTCCTTAAGAGAGAAAAACCAGAGCAGGGTCACCAAGCCACATCCTCCCTGCACTTCATCTGTCAGAGGCGATCATGTCACAGGTTGGGGTCTGAGTGGAAGCCTGTGCATTGCCTAAGAGGGCCCACAGGTGAAAGGGGGAAGGGAGAGAAGGAGGGGAAGGAGGGAGGGAGGGAGGGAGGGAGGGAGGGAGGGAGGGAAGGAGAGAGGGAGGAACATGGAGGGTAATTTATTGGCAGGCAGAAAAGGTGCTGAATTTGACACTAGGAAGGGGAAGATGTCAGTTCCACATCTGTTTCTGACACTTCGAGAACTCATTATTTCTCAGCGCACCTGGTGGGCTGGGTGAGGGAGCCCCAGGCAGGCTCGGTCCTGTCAATAAACCTGAGTTTGATTGGCAAAGTAAATAAGTAAACAAATAAACACAGCCCATAGCAACTGATAACAATTGAGAATAATCAAACAGTCTTGCTAACTCCCAAAAGATTTGGTGAAAATCCACTGGGAAGGAGCAGAAGATGAGAGGCAGTCTAGAAGAATCCAACCTCTAGAGCGCCTGCTCTCAGGGTCTCTGTCTTCATGACGTTTGGAGGTGCACAAATCCACCAGTGTGGGGGCCCCTTATTGCATAACTACTGAAAACTTCACATTCCCCACTCTTATAACTCCTTGTCATCAGCCTCTGCGGGCACCAGAAAGCTGATGCTCTCTACTTACTTTTTTTTTTTTTTTTTTGAGTCAATGCCTCTCAAGGAACCTACAAGTTAGCTTCTTCCACCTAGAGCTGGCCAGGGTGCCTTGGGATCTGCCTATCCTCGCTCCCCGTGGTTGGGTTATATGAGAGTCCCACCACCCCTGAGCTCAAATCTTCATGCTTTCGCAGCAAGCACTAGACCCACTGACCTGTCTCCCCACTTCAAAACGGATTTAAGCAGAGGAATTTTTCACACAGCATCTCTTTCTGGGTTTACGTGCAGTTGATCTACAAGCATCATTAGGGAGCCTTTCTACCTCCTTTGCCTTCTTGCAGCACCCCAAATCCCTGCCTCCCTCCCAACCCCTTACCTGCCTGGGTCTCTAGCAAGCAAAGATAGCTCAGCAAAGTTCTTCAAACACTCTAACCATTTAAACATGCATAGCTGGTTCTCTTATCTATTTTTCCAGCAGGATATCGGACTTTTCTGAAGGAGAATGGATGATGGGAAAATGGATGAGTGAGTGATCCTGACAGGAATGAATGATACTAGTTAATATCATAACCCTCTAGGGCCCCCTGAAAAGAGATAATAAATTTAAAAAAAGATGCTGACCAGGACAGGAAATGAAGTCTATATGTGCATCCTAGGAGCTTGTCAACCCAAGGTGTGATGGTTTGGATGAAAATGGCCACCATAGGTTCACGTATCCGATGCTTGCTTGGTCCCTAGTTGGCAGAACTATTTTTGGATGGATTAGGAAGTGTGGCCTTGTTGGAGGAGGTGTGTCACGGGGTGGTTGTGAGGTTTCCAAAGTCCATGCCAGGCCCAGTTAGCTCACTCTGCCTACAACTTGCATATCAGATATGAGCTTATGCTCCAGTGCCATCCATGCCTGCCCACCTGCCACCATGCTCCTGTCGTAATGTTCATGGACTAACCCTCTGAAACTACAAACTAACCCCCAATTAAATGTTTCCTAAGTTGCCTTGGTCATGATACCTCTTTGTAGCAACAAACAGTAACTTAGACATGAGGTGAAGTCAACAATATAGTATGTGGAAAGGCAAGGCAATGCCCTACAGGATGGTTAAGAAGCTGTGGTACAACATGACCAAATTGTAATAGTGGTAGTAGTGACCATATTGGCCACTACTATATAGTCTAGTGTGAACTGAAATTCCGGGGGGGGGGGGGGTCCATATACATCCATGTTAAAGATTACAATAGGCAACTGGCTCAAATTTCCACAGCTGTAACGTGCTAGGATATTTTAGGAGTCTGGAGCCATATTATCTTGGACTGTCTTTAGCCCCATTAATAGCCAGCCATTCATTACTCACCTCTAAATTTTCCTAAAATCCAGCCTGTGACCCTTTGTTAAGTATTTTTAGTGTGTTACAGATACCTGCTTTCCACCAAGCTAAAGGCTAAGAATCTTATCAGGTATCATCTGAGCCTGTAACAGAGATGGCCTTGCTTTTGTACGACCCACTGCCTGATGGATCCACCAGTTCATTTTAAAAGCACCTTGAAGGGACTGGAGAACTGGATTAGTGGGTTAAGAATACTCACTGTTCTTACAGAGGACCAAAATTCAATTCCTAGCACCACATCAGGTGGCTCACAACTGCCTGTAACTCTAGCACTGGGAAATTGGACACCACTTCTGGCCTCTGTAGGCACCTGAATGTGTGTACAAATGCACACACATACTCATAAATAAGAAGTATGTAACTAAAAGTGACTTGACTTACCACATTTTTTCACTGTTACTCTAAAATCTTCGTGAAATGGTTACTACTTTAGAATATGGTATCTGGGGCAAATTGAATCCATGTTCCTGGGCTATGGCCATTCCTACTTGGCTCCAGAATAAACTCTCTTCTTATTCCCTCTCAGGTGAGAGCTGTGTTTTTCTATCATCTCAACTCAAAAAGCTGGGGCTGTCTCTCAGGGCAGTGAAGAAAAGGCACAGAACACTGTGGCTACAGCCTCCAGTCAGCCATGTGGTATGTCCTGCCTCCAGCCCCTTCAACCATTTGAGATGTGTTTTCCTAAGAGAATGAGGAAAGAGAGCCTCCCTTGGAGGCTGATTGTCCAATAGGAACATGGCGTCTTCTCCATTTCTATCCAGAGAACTTTCTGAGACACATAGTCCACTGTGTTGCTTCTCCTGAGAGCCCCTCTGTGATTCCCTACCTCCCAACACATAGAAAGAAGCCCAAGGTCTCCAACATGGCTTACAGGGTCCCCTGAGGTCTCTACCCTGTTCATTTTCCCAGCTTCACTTCACCCCTTGCTTTTACCCAGGCATGCAATCCTCTTTTAAAGATTCAAACTTGACCTGCTACAACAAGAAGCCCATTTATTTATGGGCTGGATTTTTTTCTGCCCTGGCATCTTCACCGATGCTTGGATTCAACCTTCAGATCTCAGTGCCAAGAAACCTTCTCAGGAAAGTTTCTTGCCCTTCTGACAAGGTTAAATCACCCTTCTCTGGAGGATGACCAAAGCCCACCAGCTTGCATCTACCTCTTCCCTCACCACCAGACTGGCCCAAAGCTGATTGTTCTTTTTCCTCTGGTGCTCTTGGAGCAACCTCATATAGCTTCAGGACCCTTACCTACCCTCAGAGCAATCTGCCTCCACAGGCAGCTCTGATTCCTTCAGGTTCAGACCCTTCATGGATGCTGCTTTCTCAGCTTGGGACTATTTTTTCCTCAGTATCTTTGCAAAATATTCTCATTCTCCACCAAAGGTCATCCCTGCTGAGTGGCTGTCCTACTTAACCTCTAAACACACACACACACACACACACACACACACACACACACTGCTCAGAGCACTTGCCCTGCTTTCTGTCACAGTGCTTACTAATATCTGAAAAGCCTGAGAAGGCTGCTTTTGACATATTTAAGTTTTGTCTCCTGCACAAGTTTCATATGGGCAGGATTTGCTTTTGGCTGCTACATCCTCAACTCCTAGCACCTGCCCCTTAGAACGTATCTTCAGAGTATCATGAGGTCTGTAACCTTCCTGAGATAAAATCAGCTCTTAACAAACACTGAATAAATGCACATATGAAAGAACGAATGGATGGAGATAGAAAATTACAGTGTATGCACAGATACAAGATGTCATTATGAAGATGTTCAGTCACTTGTTCCCCCATGGCACCACTAGGGAGTGGCAGTATGGATAATTTAAAGTACACTCTCTTCAGGCTCAATTCTCCCTCTCGCCTTTCTCAAGGATTTTAGAGAGAGGGTCACATGCCCTCCTAACTTGTCCTTTACTTCTAGTGCAAGCCAACAAACTCACCTGTTTAATTTTCAAAGTTGTTTCCAGAACAATTAACTATTTCCTCCTGTTCAGTGTTCAGAATAACTTCCACAAACCTTTCTATTTTCCACATTGGCAGCATGGAGGAATTTCCAACTCACTTGTAGGCAGCCTGCAATCTCAACTCATGGCAAACACTACTCCTACACCTCATGTCCCGATTCCACAAGAGATTCAGGAAAGGTGCCAGAGAGAAGCTGTGTGGTAAGCACAGGTTGATGGCATGCAATGCCATCAACCTCACTGACATATATCTGCAAGGACAGAAATAAGTTACTGGCCTCTCTGCTACTCTGAAGAAGCACAGCCATTCCTAATTCAAGAATATAAAACTTAACGGTACCCAGCTCTCTCAGAGCATAATAACTCACTTTCTAAGCAAATCCATCAAAAGCCAACCACGGTTTATTTCATAGCAGCATTTAGTGTGGTGATTCAAATTACTATAAACCCTCTGGAATTAGTCTAGGGCCCAAAGAAGTGAGGGAATAGTCACCTAAACAGACAGCTACAACACTGACTGCCAAAGCTCTGACCTCATTTCCTTTCCCGTCAAAACCTCGGTCAATTTTAGTGCCTTTTGATTCATCCAAGGGCATCCTATAGGAGAGCACAAAATAAGCTGCTGGGAAATGATAGGGTGTGGCATCTTCCTAACATGGCATCGTAAAGTCTTAAAACCCACCCAATATTGCTTGACCTTCATTCACAACATCTCCCAGTTTAACTCGCCAGCACTGACCCATGGGTTTATAAAAACAGCGTGGGGTTAGAAGCTCTATTTATTAATCATGTGATATAGGGCAAGGTACTTAATCATTCTGGCCTCAATTTCCTCCCCTACAAAGTCAAGATGATAAATTCTGCCTCCTGAAACTGTACTGGGAATTAAGTGAGGTCACCTGGATGGCTCACAGGAGCTAGTCGTAAGCAATGTTTCCTCTGTGGGACACTGTCTGGTCCACTGCTTCGCTCACACCAGCGTCTCTCTGCTTGGCTGCTACTGTTGCTCGAGTTTGGTAAAACTCCCTTCCATCTTTCTGCCTGTGTTGTCCTGCCTTCAGACTAGATTAAAAACTCTCTGAGCACAGGAAATGCCTCCTGATCTCACATCTCTGTTGCCCTGTGCATGTGACAAATCCAATGCCTTGTGGGCGGAGTCAACTGACAGATGGTATGCATGGTGACATTTCCGGGGAAGCACTCTTCTGGGGCTGCGGGAGAGCTGAAGGGCTGAACTTCACTTGAAAAAGGAAAAAGTCCTGCTCCAGCAAAGGGAATGCTCGATCCTTGGGGAATAACAACTGTCCTTAATTGTTGTTTCCTTAAAACTCTTTTAATAGGCAGCTTTTTAGCTGTACTTTGCTGTAGTTGTGTTGATGATCAAAACATTACCGTGGATCCTAACCTAAATCTCTCTAAGTTCTAGGTTTAGGTAGAGTTCTAGAGAATCAAATATCAGATGTCTAGAATCAGCAAACACAAACGCAGAATATCAGGACTTGGAAAATGGTTCAGTGGGGAGAGCGCTTACTGTGCCAGCTTGAAGACCTGAGTTTGAATCTGCAGCACCTGGTGAAAGCGAGGCTTGGCAGTGCACACCTGTAACCCCAGCCCAGGCACTGGGCAGTGAGGTAATGAGAGGCAAAAGGCTCCCTAGAGCTCAGTATTCAGGCAGATGAGTGAAATTGGTAAGCTTCAAGCTCGCTGAGAAACCCCATCTGAAAATATAAGGTGTGGCCTGATTAAGGAAGACACTGATACCAGCCTCTGGCTACCACATGCCCAAACACAGGCAATTAAGCCCACCCACTCACATGTGCACATGTGTGCACACACACATACACATATGCACACAGACAAGCATGTATGCACACATGTACACACACACAAATGCATGATATCATTAAAATCGAATTACAGATAAATGACAAATCATTTTATAGTATAAGAACATTTCATTCAGTATTTGAGACATACCTGTGCTGAAATGTTGTAGTTAAGTTGAATTTCAAATTTAGAGGGACTGGGTACTGTGGCAGTTCTAGTCAGTAAGGAAACCAAACATACAGTGAAATAAAGGGGAAAACAAAGAAACAAAAGCTTATGATGAAACTTCAAATCAAAATTCTAACTTATATGAAGAAAATAAGAGCTGATATAGACAATAAATCACTTAATATATCCACTTATATGACAGTGGGACAGACTCTTAAGCACATTGCTTTTGGTATGTCTTTAGAAAGAGTGAAGCCGCAATTTCCATATTAAACAGAATAAGAAGTTATTTAATCAGACATTAATAAAATATACATAGACAAGAAACAGAACTTATTAGAAATCCTAAAAATTAAAAAAAAAATCTCATTGAATTTTATACATGTAATAAAAGTTTGAGATTGAAACACTTTTATAGGCCATGTGAATACAAGCACAGGCTCTGGAGTGAGATAACTGCACTTATGACTCTGAGAACGGAGACTGTTACAGAAGGATTTTATAATCTGAAAAATGAAGTTAGGGAATTCACTGAGAGAGACAGAGACAGAGAGACAGAGATACTTAAAGGACAAGAAAAATGTCTAATGTTTTAACATTTATTTAATTCCAGAAAAACTGGGACTTAAAAGATTGGCAGAGAATCAATATTTAAAGAGAAAAATCACTAAAACTTTTCTAAAATAAGATAAAGGCATAAATATCTTTGGATAAATGGGTTCCAAGTGCCTGGCAAGATAAATAAAAACAAATCCACTCACACTCACATTAAAGAATGCCCTACAAGATGGTAGAACCAACAGACTCTCAACCACAAGTAACAAAGGACAAGAAAACATCACCTCAAGCTGTGAAAGAAAAATAAACACCCAGAGTCTGCAGTTAGCGTAAGAGTCCTAACAGAAACTAAGAGGAGACAGGCAGAGGAGTCACTCTCTTATATCCAGTGGTGTTTCAGAATATTCCTTTACACTGTGGAAAGATGTGTCACTGTGATTGGTTCAGTGGGAATAAACACCCAATATGGAGGCAGGAGGTATAGGTGAGAATTCTGGACAGAGAGAGCTCTGGGAAGAAGAAAGGCAAAGTCACCAGCCAGACACAGAGGAAGCAGGATGAGCAGTACAGGGTAAAGGTAACTGAGCCAAATAAAAGATACGGGTTAGTTTAAGTTATAAGAACTAATTAGGAATAATCCTAAGCTAAGGCTGAGATTTCATAATTAATAAAAAGTCTCTCTGTGATTTCTTGTGAGCTGGTGGCCCAAAGAAAAATCCATCTACACTGTGGTTTAGAAGAGACAGGTCAAGACTACTGTGGAGTATTGCAACTGAGGACCAACCCTCTCCATTCTATCCTCCCCTCCTCAGCATGTGGGTCCTCTGAAAGTTTCTACATTCGAAGAAAGAAGAAAGGGGCAAAAATATGATGCTCTTAGCCAAGCCACCATCCTGCCTTGAGCACTACCATTGATCTGGGGGTTTTGCTTGCATCTCCTTCAAGTCAGAGCAATGAGAAGCTGGAAAATGTAGACTTTTTGCTGAACATGAGACTTCTGCAATAAAATAAGTATTCTAATTCTGCTTCTGAGAACAAGAATATGCGTACAGGCTGTTCACTGTCTGCCCTAGCCATTATTTAAATACTTTTTAGTTAATAAAAATGTTAAGAGAATTTCACATCCACAGACCCTCAGTAAGAGAGCTATCAAGAATCCAAGCATTGAAAAGAAAGAGGCATGTGAATCTCAGTTAGTTTGTGTTCAGCCTGTTCTACATAGTGAGTTCCAGTGCAGCCAAGTATACACAGTAAGATGGGAAGAAGAAAGAAGAAGAAAAAGAAGAAGAAGAAGAAGAAGAAGAAGAAGAAGAAGAAGAAGACGACAAAGGAGGAGGAGGAGGAGGGAAGGAGGAGGAGGGGAAGAGGAGGAGGGGAAGAGGAGGAGGGGAAAGGGAACAGGGAAAGGGCAGGGGAAGAGGAGAGAGAAAGAAAGAAAGAAAGAAAGAAAGAAAGAAAGAAAGAAAGAAAGAAAGAAAGAAAGAAGGGAAGGAAGGAAGGAAGAAAAAGGAAGGAAGGAAAGAAAGAAGGAAAGGAAGGAAGGAAGGAAAGGAAGGAAGGGAGGGAGGGAGGGATGGAGAGAGGGAGGAAAATATCCTTCATAAAACCAATGGTAAGATGTAAACCACAAGAAGCAATAGTGAACAGTCATTTACAAACTATCTTAGTCAATGCAACTGAAGTTTACCATCAAAAGCTTTTTTGATTGGCTTTTAAATGGGTTAAAACTATAAGATGGTGGAAGTAATTAGATATGGCAACATGTTAAGGTTTTATAAAGCTGGTGGTGAGATTACAAAATTTTATATTATTTTTTATATTTGTCTACAAATATAGAACATTGCTGTCTTAGTTACTTTTAAGTTGCTGTGATAAGTCACCCTGACCAAGGGAATTTACAGAAGAAAGAGTTTAATTTGGGGCTTGCAGTTCCAGAGGGTTAGAGTCCATGACAATCATAACAAGGAACATGGCAACAGGTAGGCAAGCATGGTGCTGGAGCAGTACCTGAGAGCTTACATCCCTATCAGCAAGTAGGAGGCAGAAAGAGCTAACTGGCAATGGTGTGGGCTTTTGAAACCTCAAAGCTCACCCTCAGTGATATACTGCCACCAATGAGTCCACACCTCCTAATCCTTACTAAACAGTTCCACCAACAGGGCAGGAACAGGAACAATTATACAAATATATAAGCCTGTGAGGTTCATTTTCATTCAAGTCACAATTGCATAAATCCAAACATTTAGAGAGGGCACTTTCATAAAAATTCTAAACGTCAATAAATCAAAAGATATCAGAAATAAAATTGAGACAAAAATAGAAAGACTAAGGGGAAACTTCTACAACATAATGCAATAGGAAAAATTATCATCTACAAAAGAGCATTTCTAAACATCAATAGATAAAAGCCAAAACTAACAGAAGAAGCAGAATAGAATATGAATGAGACTTCATAGGAAAAGGATCACAAGTATATAACAAACAGGCTCAATCATGTAATCAGGGAAACTCGATTTAAAATGAGTATAGAATTTTATCTTATTGCCCACTATAGAAATGAAATACTTAGAGAATTGAGAATGTGAAACACTGCCAAAACAGTGAGACGTGGCAACTCTTGAATCCTATTGGTAGACACATTAGTTGGCAAAACTTGATTAGCATACAACTTAGTAGTTCTTAAAATATTTAAATATCCAGAGCAATAGGCTGATGGTTAAACTTCCAGAAGACCATTCTATGAGAAGAATTGCACTTAAGTACTAAACAATATAAATGAGAAAAATCACTGTAGCATTTACTTATAATCACAAACCTTACCCACCAAGACCCTAAGTTGTAAATTCATTTGTAAAGAGGGAAACTAAATTGAGAGTGTTTCTGTAGTGGTTTCCTGCTTAAAACCAACCAAGTAGAGAAATGTTTTCTCAGGTTCAGCTATTAAGATGTTGACACAGGCCACTATAGCTGTGGTGCAGACTGAAAGACTATATCTCAAATTGGCAACAAAACCTGACAACCATTGTCCACACATGCTGGCAAAGCCAGCATGCAAAATGCAAGAGTTACAGGGTTTTTGAGCTTCTACCAAAGTTCTAGAAACCTGCTGAAGTCAGGCAAAATGTGACAGAGTTAGATGTCCTGAAAGATGACATGAGAGTCCCTTGTGTGAGACTGAGAAGGAAAAGCCTAAGATGCAGTGAAGATCCCAGAGTGTTGGTGAAGCCAGAATCATGGAACATCCTCTTCACAGAATAAAGCCAGACCAAGTTAGGATGTGTGTGATTTGGATAGTAAAGACAGAGGAATGGATGGCTCAAACTCTATGGAACGCAGATGATTCGGTCATGAGCTCCAGGTGTCTGACATGGAGCTGGAATATTTGGTGTTTTCCTTATTGGGTTTTAGACTCATGTTGGTCATATCTGTCCTTGTCGTACCTCCATTTCTGTCCTTTTGGAATAATAATGTGTATTTTATGACATTGTGTATTTAAAGGAATATAACTTTATTTTGAGTTTACAGGGGTCAGTTAAAAGATAGTCTTGGGTCTCAGAAATGAATTTGAACTTAGCAACACTGTTGGACTATGAAAGAATATGGTTATTTCTGGAGCTGGACTAAGTACATTTTTCATGAGGAGATGACTTTTCAAGAATCAGGGGTAGAATGTTATTTAGCACAATGTGCCTGCATGTAAAGTTGATCAGAGGGGGAATCTTTGTATTTGACCATCACTGTCAACACTAATGGGTTTAGAATCATCTAGGACACAACACTGGCATGTTTGTGAGGGCATTTCTAGAGGTATAGCCAAGAACACAACACTCACCCTGAATGTGGACAACACCATCTCATGGTCTTAGGGCCCTAATTGAAAAGAGAAAGAAAGAGAGCTTGAGTATCAGCACCCATTACAGCCACAGCTAGAGCAGCTTACCATCTGGCTTCCATATCATGAAGGACTGTGCCTTCAAACTGCAAGCCAAAATTAAACCTTCCTTAAGTTGCTTTGGTAACAAACACTTTGAAATATCTATGTTGTAGAACATCATAGTGCCATTTTAAAGAAACAAACCAAAAAACAAAAAAACAAAAAAAAAAAAAAACCAGAACTTTAGAGAGTTACATATTACAAAACACAGAAGGTAAACATTGAATTTAACACAATTACATAAAACTTAGTTAAATGTGCTCTGTGTTTACAAAGAAGACTAGAAGAATATATACAAAATTATTAAGTGGTTGGTACCAAGGAAGAGTGAGAAAAAGCTACTCAGTATTCTTCTGGGCTGTCTGGATCATTTTAAAGATGATATTTATACCTAATGATCTCATATGTGAAATACAAAATAGTTGAACTCATACAGGTAGAGAGTAGAATGATTTTCAGTGTTCTTAACTATAGAAAACTTATAAATATATGAGGTAGTAAATGTGAAATTTCCTTGATTTAGTATTTGTTAGGGTCATGGAGAAGTCTCACAAAAGACCACCATCCACATATGCAATCAACAAGAACGTTTATTATTCCAGCATGCTGGGGTCAACCATCATACACAAAAGCAAAATGTTGATGACTCTAATAGGGACATGTGGGCTCCTTTTAAGCATAGCTAAGGGAAGTTCCTAGGGCAGTTAGATCATCTTAGATATGTTTGGATTAAGCAAGTGGCAATCATATTAGTACATTCTAATTGGCTAGGGCTAGTCAGGGGTTGATTAAGGCTACAGTTTTTCTATTTGGGGGTAGGCCTGGACAAATCCCAGGCTTTGACTTTATTTGGCTATCACTTTGAGTTTATTGACCACGTAGAAGCTGGCTGGCCTCATATACTCCACTCAAGCCTGGAACTGCACATACTGGGTCTCCTCATCCTTGCTGTTGGGAGTGTTGGAGACTGATTGTCCTTTGTTCATCACTTTCCCTCAGAATCTGCCTGCTCAGTACCAAGAAACACGGACCAAGGTCTAGTTCTTAACTGAGTTATGAGGGCAGGCTGTCATGATATTTGCCTGGCCCTCTTAGTATTGTATAAATTTCCTCTGAGATTAAAACTTTCCATCCTGGGGTTGGAGTTTTAGCTCAGTAGTAGAGTACTTGCCTAGCAAGCACAAGGCCCTGGGTTCAGTCCTCAGCTCTGGAGAGAGAGAGAGAGAGAGAGAGAGAGAGAGAGAGAGAGAGAGAAAGAAAGAGGAAAGAAAGAAAGAAAGAAAGAAAGAAAGAAAGAAAGAAAGAAAGAAAGAAAGAAAGAAAGGAAAGAAAGAAGACCTTCCATCCTATAGGGAAGCTCTTTAAGCTGAAAGTTGAACAACTCTAAATAGCTTCAGGAAGTCCCTGAAACTGATCAGATTCTCTAAGCCTCTCTCTCTGTCAGAGGAAATAACCCAGCCACAAAAGAAAATACGCTGAGACAAGACCAAATGCTGGAAGAAGCAGAAACCAACCAAGCCACCTGGTGATGTTTAGACCAACTGAGTCACTGGGAAGGAGAAATCTCTAAGCTGTTGAGTTGCCTGCAGGCTATACAGTCCTCCAGGTTCCTAGCTTTTCTGAACTGTCATACATGTTTTCTTGATGCAGCTTTCTTTGAGTCATTTCTGCTTCTGTAAGTAACCTCACCTCATATTCCTATAAGTAACCCCAATAAAACTCATGGGTTCACCAAGTTAGTCTTTGATGAGATCCACACTTTGGTCTGTCACAGGTTTCCTATCTGGGATGAGTAGATGCATGTGCTAAATCTCCCCAGGAAAAGTTTGGTCACACAAAATTTAGTCAGCCTACAATGTTTACACATGTCAAGATAATATGCTGCACACCATGCATATGTGCAATTTTTTCAATTAAAAATAAAATTTAAAGTCTATTTTTTAAGCAAAGGGAGGCAACAAGACTCTCTGGGAGGCACTCACAGACTTCTCACATGGTGGAGAAGCTGGGCATGTGGCCTTGTTCCTTACTTGGTAGTGATTAACACATTGATTTAGATGAACACAATGAATAGAAAATGAGGCTTGTTTGAAAAAAAAGAGTTTGCAACCACAATAATGGGTTATCATGGAGCAAGTGGGACATGTGTTTTACACACAGTTCTTTTATGATGTAGAATTATGTTCTAATTATCCCAATGATTAAAAAAAATGTTTAGAAGTGGAAGAGCCAATGACTGAACCAAAGAAGTCCTATCCCCATGCTCTTCTAGACCCTCAATCTGGCTTCTTTGGGGAAGCAAAATTCTAGTGGCTGAGATTACAATGTCCCCCGTAGCTCCATTCCTCTTGAATTTGTCAACCTGGGCAAGAGAATAAGATGGTTTCAGTGAAGTTTTTTTATTTATTTTTTGTTGGATTTTTGTTAGTCTTGTTTTGTTTCATTTTTTTATAATATGCACACAATAGTGTTATCCTTTGCTGTCACTGAAGGCTTGAATGTGTCACTATTTGTGGAGCAGTTACCCCAGTACCCAGCACAGTGAGTGGTGTATCAGTATTGGCTGTTCTAATGATGGTTTGTTTCAATCAAATGGTTGATCTGTAGGTGGTTCCCACACATCAGACTGCTCTGTGTTTAAATCAAATGAAGAGTGAGAAACTCAGTGTGAACCTTTGGTATCCTTTCATAATTTTTTATCTAAAAGAAAAAAATTACATATTCTGAGCCCAACATTCTTGAGAAGAGCCCACTATTTCTTTACTGGATACCTGGAAATTAAAACCTACCCAGGGTAGAGGAGATTGCTCAGTGAGTAAGAATGCTTGCTATGTAGGCATGAGAACCTGGATTCAAATCTCCAGAACTCACATTAAAAAAAAAAAAAAAATACAGGTGTCACACATGGTAATAACTAGAAGGGCAGACAAGGAAAACTGCAGGATCACTGAAGCTTAGTGACTACCAACCTAGATCCAGGTTCAGTGAGAGATTCTATCTGAAGAGAATATGGCAGAGTTTGATAAAGCAGGACACCTAATGTTTTCTGTTGTCCTTTGATTTCTACATGCACTCAGGCAATCTCTCTCTCTCTCTCTCTCTCTCTCTCTCTCTCTCTCTCTCTCTCTCTCTCTCTCTCTCCACCCTAGTCAAAAAAGTCAGATTGCCCTTCCTGTGCTGCTGATGGCCAGCTCAGCTCCATAGAGCCATCTTCTAATCTGCTACCACCCTTTTCTGGCTGAGTGTTCTTAAATTTATCCTGCTGAGCAAAGACCAGTATTTCTATTTTTCAGTAAGTAGATAGATAAGAAGATGATAAAGACTACACAATCCTTTCAAAGACATTATGAAGATCTTGGTTTTTCATTTTTTTTGTTTTGTAGTTTTGTTTTTGTTTTTTCATTTTAGTTTATATGTATGAGTATATAGACTGCATGTATGTCTGAGCACCACATACATTTCATGCCCAAGAAGGCTAGAAGAAGGTATCAAATCCCCTGGGACCAGAGTTATGGATGGTTGTGAGAGACCATGTGGGTGCTAGAACTCAACCCTGGCTGCTCTAGAGGAGTGATCAGTGCTCCTAACCTCTGAGCTATCCCTCCAGGCACATGAAGACATGTTTTTAAGTTGCCTGTCTTTCCAGGACATGTACCTGCTTTTCTCTCTGGTGTATGTGTTCTGGATGGAGAGGCTGGCTGATATGCTCATGTTGATGTGAAAGGCTTGGCCGTCCCAATGCTGGACCCTCATGCACTCCTGAGAAGTTTACATGAATGTACAGTTGCCTATTTTTCAATTATTCCAATTGGCAAAGGAAGCTGAGTAGAGGCCAGGAGGCCAGTAATTAGACAGGAGGATGGGAAAGGGGGTGGTAAATCCAAGAAGGAAGTGGCTACAGGTGTGGGGCAACTGTGAGACACTGGGGCCACCAGGGCTAAGGCACAGTTGGGGCAGCCTCATCCTCTGTTCCGTGTGTTTGGCCTGAGATTCAGAGCTCCTAACCCAACTCATACCATTGATTAAATGGCCTTGGGAAGCACTGAAAAGCAGAAAGGCCAAAGGTGAAGAGGTGGGAGAGAGGACTTAAAAAGGCATGGAGATTAAAGCTCCAAGGAGAGGCAGATCTTGAGACACTTTGATCTTTTGGAAAATACCACTGGCTGGGGCTGGGGACTGCAGATCAGTAGTAGAGCACTTACCTAGCAGGCATGAGGGCCAAGGTTCAATCCCCAAGAACACACACACACACACACACACACACACTGATTCTTAATATATCTTTGTAACCAAAAAGTATAATTGGAACAGGGAGAAAAGCCAGTGATCTCTATCACCTGTGTGGTTATAGCCTCTTATTTTTCTGAAGGGGTTGTTTTGGGCAAATTTGTTGACCTTTCTGGACTGATTTTCTACTTTGAAAGACAGATTAATTATACATACCTATATAAGATTAGTTACATTGGCTTAACCAAGAGAGGCATTTATTATCTTTTCATGTAAAGAAAAATCTACACAGACCATCCAAGCTTTTATGACAACTCCTTAGTCACTGGAGACATGAAACTATTTTTGTCATATCATCCTGGCCACATGGCTTCCAACTTAAAAAACAGCTCATTGGTCAAGATGGCTGCTAGACCACCAGCCATCAGGTCTGAATTCTGGGTCGAAATTAGAAAGAAAAAAATAAAAGAAAATACTGACAACAAGCTGGCACCCTTAGGAATTTTTCCTGGGACCCTCTTCCAGCCTCAAGCAATACTTGCTTATGTCACGCTGACCTCCCTAGCTGTCTCAACTTTGCACATGGTCACTTCGAATCTGGCAGAGGAAAAACAATTGAGAGTAGATAATGGGTAGACTGGTGTCTGTGGCAAACCCTCCAAGGTTGTTAAAGAATACAGAAAATAATGCATATGGGGAAAAACAAAACAAAATGGCTTATAAACTCAACTGGGCTTTGTAGATCTTCTCATTCTCCCAGCAACAGCCCTATGAAGTGGAAAATGGAGGACAGAAAGGCTTTTTGTACCACTGATAGACTGCTGAAGCTGACATCCCAGTTTCCATCTGTCCTGGCTTCTGGTAACAGCCTAAGAGTGAGAGATTCCTCAGATCTGCCGGGAGTCTGTCAAGGAGAGGCCAGCAGTCCAGTGCCTATGGCTACCTTCCCTTCCCCCCATCAACACTCCTGAAGCTGTAGCTTGAGGGTATGAGCCTCTCAGGAGCTTGAAAGCCTAATCTGTCCCTGGGGTGGGAGCCCAGGCTCATCCTCATGAGTTGTGGTCAGGCTGTCCTCTTTGAGATTATGGATGCTTTTAATTTTCCCTTTTACCAAGGGCCTTGGGACCTGAGGCCTTCAGGCATGAGTGCCTACAAATTGCATCTTATTACATTATTAATTACCATGGTATCTGGAGTCAAATAACTAACACCTTGGCAAGCAAGGTTGGGGAACAGAAATCTCCCTCTTCTCCTCCTCCCTGCTGTGTCCCAGACTACAGAGAAGATATAGGGTTCCTTCATCCCAATATATTTTGAACTCTTTAAGAAAGACTCCCCTGTATGTGATAAGCTCTGATGCACTGAGGTGAGAGTTACTCAGTGCAAACCAATGATGGGAACAGGTATCCTGCATCTGATCCCTCAGTAAAGACATATGTGGAGCCGAAGCCCAACCATGTCACTGAATGGACAAATGTTAGTGTTGAGGAGGTGAAGCGTGAAGAATTGTCACTATAACAGACACCTGAAATAGTCAAACTGTAAAGAGGAAAAGTTTCTTTTGGTCTGTGGTTTTTATAGGCATCTCCCTGCATCTAAGCATAATCCCTTCCTACACACTTGCCATCTGGATCAAAGAACATTTGGAGCAGGGCATGGTAATTCATGCCTGTAGTTTCTACACTCAGGTGGAGGCAGAAGGGTCACCTCAAGGTTCAGGCCAGGC
Source organism: Onychomys torridus (assembly GCF_903995425.1). Taxonomy (NCBI): domain Eukaryota; kingdom Metazoa; phylum Chordata; class Mammalia; order Rodentia; family Cricetidae; genus Onychomys; species Onychomys torridus. Next base: position 35,096,467 of record NC_050453.1, read on the forward strand.
TGGGCTACATAGCATGACTGTGTCTTTAAAAAGAAAGAAAAAGAAGATTGGGGCTGTTCTACAGAGGCTGCTAGGGAGCTGTGCAAGATTACTACATATGCAACTCAGCTCAGCCACTCCCTTGCATATTCTAATTTAGACTATGGGGTCCATGTGAGGAATAGCTCCCATGGGACAGGGTTGAGAGTCCATGAGCTGCCCCTGAGTGGCTCCTGGAACACACAGGGAAGAGGCGGGAACATCTGGCATTCCTGCTGGACACCACAGCTATCTACAGGCTTCAGAAAAGGCTAGTGTCACACAGAGTTGATAGTACACCCTGACTTTTGTCTGGTCTCCGCCATGTATAACTGGACATTGCTGGCAAGCTGCTAAACTTCTTTGTCACTTGTCTGCAAGCTGGGACTCAACTTCAGAAGAGCTGCGGTCCCAGAACCCTATCCCAGCCAGATCAGGACAGTGCTGTGGCCAAGGAGCATCACAGAGTCCACAACTCATGGTCCCCACCAGGGTCCTCATCTAACGAACTCATGTGGGAAAATAATAGCCTGGGCCAGCTGAACACTCCTGTCCCTAACTATGGATGAGCATGTGGGAAAACAGCCATGATGTTCTCACCATAGCCCCAAGACACAATGTACATTCAGCAAGACCTTTCCTTTTTTGCATAAAGAAAGAGACAGGACATTCAGGCCACAGATAGATGGGTTGACAGGGGCCATAGGTCTCAGGAGAACAAGGACTTAGGTTTCCGACAGTCAGTGCCCTGCACATACCTAAGCATATGCTGTCCCTTGTTCAACCTTTCTCTGTCATATATAATGAAACACCCAGGAATTCCAACATAGATGCCACTTAGAGCAGACTGAACACTTGTTCTAAACTGGCTGAAACCTGACACGGTGGCATACGTTTATGATTCCAGAGCTCAGAGGCTCCTCAGGCTGAGGCAGGAAGTGAATTACAAGTTCAAGGCCAGCCTGGGCTACATAGCTAGATTGTGTGTGTGTGTGTGTGTGTGTGTGTGTGTGTGTGTGTGTGTGTGTGTGTGTTGTTAAACATGTACTTGAAGTTGAGGGAAAGCGGTTCCCTGTTGTGTGGGAGGTAAAGATCTGAATCTGCCCTACATTTTACAAAGGGTAAAATCTCTACTCACTAAATGGCTGTAAGGATCAAATCACATCCAAGAAACCTCTGCACAGAGCCTGACACAGCTTGACAGATGCCAGCTACAGGTTGCTACTTTTGAACCCCACCCAGGACCACCCACACACAACCATGCAGGCTGTGCACCTCTTAGCTCCAGAAGTCATCACACATTGTAATGTATACACCTCCTGAATTTAAACAGTGCACAATCTCTACCACTCTCCATTGACTTCCAGTGGACACAAACCACAGCAGGGCATCCCCTCTGAGTTTGACTTTTAGATGACCTTCTGCATTAGCCAGGGCTCTCTAGAGGACCAGAATCAATAGGATGAAAACACACACACACACACACACACACACACACACACACACACACACACACTTATTAAATTAGCTTTAAAATTTATTAAGTTCACTTTAAAGTAGTAACAATAGTTAAATCACACCCAAGAAGCTCAAGAACCTGTTGGTGATTCATTAGTAGTCCCCTAATAGCTGTCTCTCATTAAGAGAATGACAACCACCAGTTACTCAGTACACAAAGCAGGCTGCCTCAGTAGTCCCAATTTGATGCCAGAAGTGCTAAAGGTTTCTGGAAAGCCACTGGTCCTTAATCTACTGTGAAAGCTTGACTCTGCTGTCAGGGACGGCAGCAGGGGGACAGATCAATTTTCGTGCAAGAGGAAGGCCAAGTGGACAGAAGCCAAGAGAATCTTCCTTCTGAAATCCCTTTTTATCTGGGCTCCTACCAGAAGATGCCATCTACCCTCAGGGTGGGCCTGCCCACATGAGGTAAGGTGATCAGGACATTTCTACAGGCAAGACTCCCTCATGTTTCTAATTTATGGCAAGTTGACATTAAACCAATCATAAAACCTTCCAATTCTTCTAGCCACTTTCTCCAACGTCAAGTCACCCTGTTGGTGGAGAAGCAAGGGCATTGCAGACAAAGCTTAGGACCATGGGTTTCCTTTCCTTGCAATCTCAACATTTCCCTAAAGCTTGGTTCCCCTACTGTTCAGAGCCAGTGGCTTTTTTTTTTTTTTTTTTTTTTTTTTTTTTTTTTTTTGAGAAAAAGCATGCTACCTGCTTTGCCTTGTCCCTTCTCCTGGGCTCCTGGGCTCTCCAGCCTGGTGCTTTGTGGCTTTCTTGAGCTGATGTATCTGTGTCTTAGTTTGGGTTTCTGTTGCTGTGAAGAGACATCATGACCCAGCAACTCTTACAAAGGAAACCATTTAATTGGGGCAGCTTTTCAGGTTCAGAGGTTTGATCCATCATCATTATGGTGGGAAGCAAGGAGATACACAGGAGGCTGACATGGTGATGGAGAGGGGGCTGAGAGTTCTACATCTGGATCCATAGACAGCAGGAAGAGAGAGACACCAGGTCTGACTTGAGCATTTGAAACCTTAAAGCCCACCCCTAGTGACACACTTCTTCCAACAAGCCCAAACCTACTCCAACAAGGCCAGTCCCAATAGTGCCACTCCCTGGTGACCAAGAATTCAAATCTATGAGGCTATAGGGGTGGACTGGGTACTTTTGTGTGTCAACTTGACACAAGCTAGAATCATTAGAGGAAGATACTTCATTGAAGAAATGCCTCTTTGAGATCCAGCTGTAAGGCTTTTTCTCATTTAGTCATCAATGAGGGAGGGCCAAGCCCATAGTGGGTGGTGCCATTGCTGGGCTGGTGGTCCTGGGTTCTGAAAGAAGGTGAGTGAGTGAGCCAGGGGAAGCAAGCCAGTAAGCAGCACCTCTCCATGGCCTCTTCATCAGCTCCTGCCTCCAGGATCCTGCCCTGTTTTATTTCCTGTCCTGATGTCCTTCAGCAATGAACAACAATGCTGAAGTGTAAGCCTAATAAACCTTTTCCTCTCCAACTTGCTTTTTGGTCATGGTGTCTCATCATAGCAAACCCCAACTAAGACAAGGGGCCATTCCTATTCAAACCACTGCAGTCTGCTAGATAGAAAACAAGGCCTTGGGGTATTGATGGGTTTTTATTCTCAGACAAGCTTGAGCAAGAAACCTTGAAGACTGCTGTTGCCATTGCTGCTATTTTGATTTAAGTGTTATTGAGTTGCAATCCCCTGGTCATTGACAAGGTGAGCCCACAAGCCAGGGACAGAGCCTGGCTTTCAAGGCCGCCCCAGTTCCCAGTGCACTAATGAGACTTCACAGACACTGAATCCTTGCAGCTTCCAAACAAAACCTTGTCGCACCAATCCCAGGACTCTAGGGAAACACTCCATCATTACCCAGGCTTTGCTCAGCTGGTCCTCACTGACGGCCAGCAGTCCTCAGCTGAGAGTTCCCTGCCTTAGGGCTCTGTGGCCAGTTCCCCACTCCCTGCCTGCTTACCACACTGCAGGCACCCCCAGTCTCCCATGGGTTTAGCTCCCAACACCCTGTGCAAAGTCAGCCAGGGAAGTGGCTCCTGAACTGTGCTAATTAGGGTAACATGACAAGCCTAGTTAGGACTTTATCCAATTGCTCATTCTGAGCCAGAGGCTGACAGGCTTGAGCTGTGCAAGTCCCCTGTGTTAACTCCGCAGTTCCTGAACTTCTCTCCATGTTATCTGCCAAAGAGCAAAGGATGGTATCTCCTCCCTCAGAACACCTTGACACAAAGCCCAAGATGGAATAGGCTCCTGGCCAATTTGAGTCGCGTTACTTCCTCTTTCTCATATTAGAGTTTTTGCTTTGTTTTTACATTGTATTATTATTATGTTAATCACGACATGATCCCGACTTTTAAAGAGAAATAATAAAACTATACAATTGGGAGCTCAGTGGTAAAATGTTTGTCATATTGTCATACAACCACACAGGCCTGAGTTTGGATCATTAGTACCCATATGGCTTAATCACTAGTACCCATGTGGCACCAGCCATGGATGTAGCCCCAGAACTGGATGGGAGTAGAGACAGATAGAACCCTGGGTTTGCTGGTCAACCAGACTAGGCAATCGGTGAATTCTGGGTTCAGTGAGAGGCTTTGTCTGAAAACATAAGGTGGAAAGCTAGAGAAAGACACCCAGTGTCAACCTCTGTCCTACACACATACAGAGAGAGACAGACAAACAGAGACAGAGAGAGGGATGTATATTTTTTAAAAAGAAAACTACCAGTGTAAAGTATAAGCCAGCCTCATTCTCCTCCATCCTACCCCAGTAGTAAGCACCAAGCTTGATTTGCTCTGTTGGTTTGCTTTTACTGTGCTGATTCACCTCTTGCTGCCATCTAAGAGAATCACATTGTATGTACACTCTTCTTCCTCAATATAACTCCATCACAGCCATGTTAATATATGTAATCCTGGCTTACTTATTTATATTGTTCTTGTGTGCACAACCTAAAATGTATTCATCTATTCTGTTGTGTGAACTTTTCCTGGGGAAATATAAGCAAATGTCTATTCAGCCTAGACAGGGCACCAGTGACAGATGAAAGAAACCATGTCACCCCAAGTCTAACTTAGCAAACTAATGTGTTTAATCCAAGTTGCTTACAGAAGTTTAGGCATCTTACTGGCAGTTACACCACCAAAGAAAATGTCTCCCTGTTCCCAGCAATTGCTAACAGCTTCTATCTCCCTGGGGACTCTTGAACCCTGGCCCTCCTTCTATGATGAAATGTTGATGGGCTCAGTATTCTATGGGCCAGTTCCTGAGAACTCAAGAGAACAAAGGCTATATCCACAACACACTCTAATTCTGGTTCTGGAAGGTATACAATCTTTACAAGGTGCTGAACTTGGTAGGCAAGGATGTAGCATACCTTCATGGTTTTAGAAAGGAAAAGACTTGGTCTAAAAAATGATGTAGTTTTGCCTACAACATTACATTGGTAGAGTCAATTTATTTCAGCTTAGCTTTGCCATCTATAAGATGGGAATCTCAATAACAACATTTACAGGAATTAAGTGAAAACTATCGCATGTGAACTAAATTAAAACATGCATTAAATAAGTACCAAGAACATTTATAAACTAGAAATTAAAGTTAAATTCCCATTCTTGCCCAAAGAAACAACCAAAACCACATAATGGATTCTTCATAGGCATTTAATTGCAGAAAATTTCCCCCAAGTCCTTGTCCCTCTAGGCTGTCTTGTCTCCTGCCATGCTTTGGGGTTCAGAAAATACTCTCAGTGCATGGATCATGATGTTGATCCTGGGTCTGACCTCTCTTTAAGGTGGAGCTCATTACTCTGACATACAGATGAAGAAACTGAGGCTCAGATGTAGAGTAGCTAGCCCAGGGTTCAGAAAAAGCTAGAGTCATGTTGCCTTTCATCTGGACACCTTAGTGACTCTCATCATTCTTCACCAATGATGATGCCAAACTCCTTCTGGAAGGCCTGGATTGCCCACACTTGGTGACCAGGTCCAGGTGTGGCCCAGGGCTTAAGACCAGTCCTGTCCCAACAGCATCTCCCTGGTCACTTATCACCTCTAAGAACCTCTTCTCCATGCTCAGAGACCCTCCTGCACACGCCCACTTTGGAAGGACTGGGTCTGTAGTGAGTGAGCCTCTCTCTCACATTGACCCTTGGCCAGGAAGAAGGGCCAAGGCAGCAGCAAGGCCCACTGGAAGAAAAAAGCCTTCAAATACAGTGCTGGATGGATGGCTGGGCTGAGCAGTGCCATGGGGCAACATGACAGCGGTCTCCAAATATGTTAAATGTGTGAGTCCCAGGGAAGAAGGCCTTTTGTTCTGTTCTGTTTTGTTTTTTGATTGTTTTGCTTTTAGCTTGGAATGAGGAGAGGGAAGTGAAGAGGAAAGCAGTGGGGGCAGGGGCTGCAGGAGAGAAGAGACTGTACAGAAAGTGAATGGGGAAAGAAGAAAGGGGAACTCAACACTGTTGCCTCAGTAAAGCTAGTCAGGAGAGGTTGCCCGGGATGGTCTCCAGCTTAGTTCTGAGCATGCTCTGTAGCAGCAGGAGTTTTCAATCCTGCAGAAAGGCACTTTCCTGGGAGAGACCAATCCTAGAGTCGAAGGTGGGGGAGGCTGGGAGAATGAAGAGAGAAGGAAAGACAGAGGATGACATCACAACACTCTGAAGAGACCAGGCATGTGTACTACAGATGTGAGTCTTTCCTGGCTTTGAAGAACCTTAGCCTGCCCTCCAGGTCCCTCCAGCTTGGGATGATGCTAACAATAAGAACTTAGCCCACAGAGCCGAGTGGCTGAGGGAGCAGGAGAGCTCTTGGGAAGACTTGTGATCCCGTGTCTTCATAAAGTGCTGCCTGAGACCATCTGAAGACCTGGGTCCCAGGCATCAGCCACCTGGAAGCAGAAGACCTGAGGCTGAGGTCCAAACAAGACATCCAATCACTTCTGAGTGCTGTGGGTAGCTGGGAAAGCCCCAAGGAGATGGAGCCACTAAACTTACCAGGGTCAGCAGTGTCTCCCTGTAACTCCACAAATGAAAGCTGTGTTCAAGACCATAAAGTTTAAAAAGCTGGAGAGCCCCGGCCCAAGGCTAAGGCTAGCTGCCAGGACTGTAGAAGATTCACCACCCCCACTCCGTTCCTCCCTCCCTCCCTCCACTGCCTTTCTCAAGCAGAGTTTGGAGCTGTTATTCACACACCACGTAATTCACCCATTTAAAGTGCACACTTCAAAAGGTTTTGGTCTACTACATTATTAATTCTTTAAACTGTGGTAAAATAGATGTGATATAAGATTTGTCATATTAACCATTTTTAGGTATACATTTCAGTGGCACTAATGACAGACAGGCGCAGGATTGGACATCAGCTTTCTCACCACTCCCAAAGAGAGAGCATGTCCCACATGAAACCATAACTTCCCAATCCTTCCTCCACCAGCCCTGGTAGCCTCTAATATTTTTACATTCTGTCTCTATGAATGTTCTAGGTATTTATTAAAGTAGAATCATATGGTACTGGGTTTTGTTTTGTTCTTTTGGGTTTCAGTCTAGCTTAATATATTTAGCAATATTTTCATTGTTCATCCAAGTCACAGAATGTGTCAGAGCTCATCTCGTCCAGGGGCTGGATTTGTTTATGTTGAATAAGGTGCATTTCTGGTTCCCTTGTCTCCATTTGGAAATCCCATCATCTTCACTGATAGGCCTACAAGCTTTGTATCTCTCTCTTACAGGATGGGGCACAATGAAGTATCCTGTCCCTAAGCACAGCACCAGACTGTGGAGCAGCCTGGACTGCAGTTCCATCAGAAGCCAGGCCCCCTCAGCCCTGTCTTCACACCTTCTTCCTTTAGATGCCTTCCTCATCCCTCCCTTCTCCCCTGTCCCTACAGCATGCACTTTCCAGCTGCATGGGACCCTGAAACTCAGAGAATCTGGACCTTTCTCCTTTCCAGGCTATGGTCCCCAACTGTGGTCACCTAGGACACAGAGTCAATGAATCTGAAATGCTTAGCTGTCCTTACTTCCTGATGTACACACTTGGCAACCCCTTAGAAGAGCCAGCCCTGTCACAGCCCACAGGCCAAGGAGGCAAGATGTAAACTCAGCTACTGTGAGCCATGTGTCCTATGTGGCCAGTCCTCAGAAGCCTACCCTGGATCTGACTGAACATCTTCTATGATATGAACCTGTTTTCTCTGGGAAGAGAAAGCAAATTGACAGTCGTCTTCTGTATCGTTTCTGATAGAATTCCTCTCCCTGAAGGTACCATATTCCAGGCCTACACTCAGTCCAAGCCCTACCCACTTGTTCCCTCCTCATTTCCAGATCAGATCAGGAACTGATCCCTCTATGCCTGCACCTCTGTCCCCTGTAAGAATCCCTCATGCTGGGTATTCATGCTTGTTACAGGCCCATGAGCCCTCACCTAACCCTTTGGTGCCTGGAATGCTTCTGATTGATAATGATCCAGGTTTGGGGACATGATACTTTTCCCCTCTGTGTGTACTGCCCTGCAGTGTCTGGGCAGACTCCCTGCCATCAGGCACATTAATACTTCTGCAGTGCAAGCCATGAATATTCACGCCAAGTGGGATAAATAAAACACTATAAATAGCCAGAGCTCAGGGCAAGTTTTACCTCCGAATGAGTTACATAAAGACTCTGTTTGCTGGTTGTGTTCCAGAAAGGGGAGGCTGGGCCTGACTCAGAAATTTCTGGTTCCATCTAATTCCCCCACTCACCCCTCCTGGTTGCCACCTCTCCGCCAGTCTACATCCATACCCTCTGGCACCCAGTGGTTAACTGCAGCACAATCCATTGCCCCAAGACCTTACAGGCAGCCCTGAAGAGGCCCAAGTCCCTCTCACCCCTGGTCAACAGCCACACCCTCCTGCATACCAGAACATCTGTCTCCTTTCCTTCTCCCTGACAAACCTCATTTGACAGGAACCTCCAGCCTGTCTGTCACCAAAGGGTTTATACACATGGTGGAGTATAGGCATGTGATAGAGACAAGTGTCAGCTGAGAATGAAGAATCCCCATAGGAGACTGAGGATGATGCTTTGCCTTGTGGGTAGGGAGGTAGGGGGTGTGATCAGTCTCTGTAGTTCCTTCCTGGCCTTTGCCTGCTGTTTGGTAGTGGAGTGTGTGTGTGTGTGTGTGTGTGTATGACTTTCAGCCTCGGCATGAGGCCTGAGGGTGGGTTCTGAAAAAACTCTCTTCCTAAGATGCCCCAAGTCACCAGAGAATGGGCAAGGGCACTTTGGAAGCAAGAATACATGTCAGAATATTGACAAGGGCAGATCCAAGCTTTTTTGTTGGTGGTTTTAAAAGATTCTATTTATTTATTTTTATGTATATGAATGTTTGCTCTTCTGTATATATGTGTATACATGTGTGTGCCTGATGCCTATGGAGGTCATAAAAGGGTACTGAGTCCCCTGGAACTGGAGTTCCAGATGGTTGTGAACTACCATGTGGGTGCTGAGAACTGAACCCAGGTCCTGTGAAAGAGCAGCAGGTGCTATTAACTGTGGAGCCATCTCTCCAGCCTCAACACAACCAATGCAGATTATAGAAAACCTCCCCATCCAAGCTTGGTTATACAGACTATTAACTTAGCTATGGAAGAGGATGAAGCAGGAGCATCAGAAGTTCAAGGCCTGTCTGGGTAACTTAGTGAGGTAATATTTCAAAATGAAAAGTTAATAAAAAGGGCTAGGGATATAGCTTTGTGGCATAGCAGCTTTGAAGTTCTAGTACTGAAGGGGGAAAAAAAAGCCTTACCCTCCAAGTAGGCACAGTCAAGGAGTCTCAGGCAGCAGGGAAGTCCAGCCTTCAATGAATTTGGGAGCAGTCAGCATCTGGAATCGTGGAGTACTGATGGTAAGACTCTCCAGAAGCAAGGGAGTATCTTTTGAAGAGAACTGTCCTTTGATTTTACGCGTCTATACGAGGGTCAACCTTCCTTGTTAAACACTGAATTGTCACCTCCTTACTGCCTAGGACTGGGAGACCTGGATGTTTAAAGATTCCCTTGTGATGTTTGGTAGTTAGAGGCAATCTTCAGCCCCATTGCCCTCCAAAAGTGAAACCAAATCGCTGCTATTAGAAGGGAGGTGGCCATCAATGCCAGAGCAGGTAAGAGAGTGAAGGTGGCCTCATCTCGTAAACCTCAAGGGCAACCCCGCAGCTCCAGGCTCCCACAGTGACCCTTCCCATGCCCAGGACCCAGGCCCACCTTGGAAGTATGATGCACACAGGAGCAGGAAGGAGGGGAGGGGGGAAGGTTAAGCATGGAAAAACAACAGATAAAGACAAATGGAGAGGAACAAACCAGGAGAATATCTGGCTTCCGTTCCCTCCTCTCCCCACTTCCCCTAGAAGATCAAATTATGACCTGAAATCACTGGATACATATTTTATTATGTGGATAATTTAAAGGATTAGAGTGAGACAAAGAATTCATAAGCTGTAGTCGCATTAGAAGATAAATTGTTTCCATTAATCTCAGAAGGAGGAGGGAGGGAAGGAGAGAAATGAGAAAAAAACGCACGTGAGCAATAGAAAGGCAGACCAGGAGAGCACACTTGGGAAGGGGTGCCTGGACAAGAATGCTTTCTTCTCTCCCTGCCTCAAGCCATGCCCCCACCCCCTACACCAGCCCTCTTGCTCCAAATAAGGCTGATCTGCAATGCAGATTTATCTTAGCTGCTTTTTGCCTCTGTTGCCAACCAGGGATGGTTTAAATAACATGCATTGTTCTGTGTGATTCCTTATGCAAATGTTTCTGGCCTGTTTGTTATTCCTGAATAATTTCCAAAGCCTGCTGTCTGGGCAGAAGAAATGACTTACTCTCCCAGCTGTGCTAGGAGTCACCTGCCGGAACCAAAGGACAAGAGAACCGGGTTTTAATGGCCCCAGGCCCATTGTGGAAGAGCCAGGTCTACAAGCCCCATCCCTCTGACCGGGTTCTAGACTGGAGAATGTCATGTTGGTAAAGACATCCAAGTATCTAATCCAACAATAGGATTTTTTACCGTAGAGGGAACCGAAGCCCAGAAAGGGGAGTACCAACATGCTTGCTTCACCATGGAGAGCAGGGAGCCATCTATTAAGGCAGATTGTAAGACCAAGATTTGCGCTACCATAGATGAATGGACAAAGAGTAAAATGTTTGTCCTCAGACTGGATGAGTGGTCTGTGTACACATTCACTGGGTTCTTGTTCTTCTCTAGAATGGGCTTAGACTGTGAGAGCACAAAGGCGGCCTTCTTCTTAAGAGGCCAATGATCTGAATGAAGGCTGAGGCGCTAGAGGTACAGTCTTACCCAATGTATTTACATCCCTCTCACTTCTACTGTCTCTAAGGTTTCATGTATCCCAGGATTTTCTCAAACTTGATAGGTAGCCAAGGCTAGCCCTGGGTTCCTGATCTTCCTATCTACGCCTCCTAAGTACTGGAATTACAGGAGTGCATCACCAGGCCAGGTTTCTGTGGTACTAGGGGTCAAACTACAAGCTTTGTGCATGCTAGGCAAGCACCCAACCAACTGAACTATACCCCCAGTGCTCTACCCTGGCTACATCCTTAATGCACCCCTATAATCACCTCCCACCTACTGAATGAGGGCCAGTAAATAGCCGGACATTCAGATGGGACTTACATAATAGTAGAAGGCAATATTCTGTGTCTTTTGCTCACTCATTCATTCACTAGTGCCATATATTCAATAACCAAACCTGTGTTGTCCTCCAGGGATGGCTAGTAAATGGTGTAGAGCTGAGGTGTACAAGCTGCAGCAGAATGGGGTCTGAATCTGTACTCTGTATGTTGTAGGGGAAACTCTAACATCCTACACCTCATTTTCCTCACCTGATAATCGAGGCAAAGCTGACACAGATTATGTCAGGTGATATAAGCAAAACACTTAGCACAGAACCTAGCAGGTGATCCCTATTTGAAAATACTGTGTATGTGTTTATATGTATCTTAATATTTTTTAAGTTTACATTTTTATTTATGTGTTTGTGTGCATAATAGTACATGTGTCTACGTGTATGATCTCAGCACTCAGGAGGTTGAGGCAGGAAGATCAGCAACTCAAGGCTAGCTTTGGCTACACAAGCAAGTTTGTGACAACTCTCGGATACATGATACCCTGGGTGGTGGTGGTGTAATGTGAATTCATAGTAACATGGTCTGCTCCAGGGTTCTGAGGAAATCCTAGAACCTGTGATGTAATGAAAGTGAGAAGGCTGTCTGGTACCCCAGCCTCATTCTAAAGGGCTGGCCTCTTGAGAGGAAGGCCTCCTTTGTGATCTCACAGTGTAAACCCATTCCAGCAAGGGCCTGGTGGGCCTGTATGGTCCAGGCATCCGGTCTTGTGTGTACCTATGCCACAGTGCATGTGTGGAGGTCAGAGACCAACTTCCAGCTATCTCTCTTCTTTCAACATGTGGATCCTGAGGGCCAAACATGGGTGTCAGAGTTAGCAGAAAGTGCCTTTTACCTGTGAGCCATCTTGCCAGTCCCTAAATTTATATTTTATAAGGAAAAATAAACTCAGTTTTACACTGGGAGTACACAGATATCCATCTACCAATCTTTCTGCCCAAGCTTGCCTTTGAAATAAAGCTGGGGGGGGGGGGGCTGGAGAGATGGCTCAGCAGTTAAGAGCACTGGCTGTTCTTCAAAAGGTCCTGAGTTCAATTCCCAGCAACCACATGGTGGCTCACAACCATCTATAATGAGATCTGGCGCCCTCTTCTGTATACTAAATAAATAAATCTTTTTTTAAAAAAAAGAGAGAAGGAAAAGGAATAAAGCTTGGAAACATGTAAAACATGCTCTGGGATGCCCAGGACGGCATCAGCAAGAGACCAAAAGATCAGACTCTAGAGGAAGAGGGCCATGTGTCCAGGCAGACCAAGAGCAAGGCTGCTAGGGTGCTCAGAGGGGCAGATCAGTGTGGCTCCTTCCAAAACCATGGGCTGGTAGATGTGGACCAAGCAGTGTTTCCCAAGGTGTGGCTCGTATTCTAGAGATTAACCTAACCTGGCTCATCCAAATATGCCCTTCCCTCTGTCTGCACCTCTAGCTCTCACCCCTTTAAACTGGAAAGGATACCCGCCTGGCCAGCCATCCCTCCCTCTTTCCCACAGGGCTGTGCAGACAATCAAGCGATAAGGTTTTGCTCTTGGCTAGCTCCTAGGCTTGGGAATTTCTGTGCCGTGCACTGAGAAATGGATATAATCAGCACAGAAGTTGCTTTTCAAAACAATTAATGGTAAATTTTTTAAAAGTACAACTTAATTTAAAATATGTTAAGCAAATAACTGTGAGGTAGGGCTTAGAGAGAGCAAGATCACTGGATGGCTTGCAAATGGGGAGCCTGCACGGAATACATGAATGAAGGCACCAACAATGACCAGAAGGAGGTCTGCAAATGGGAAACATGCACGGAACACATGAATGGAGGCACTGACAATGACTGGAAGGCAGAACAACAAAGACCGGGTCTTCGGTTGCTTCCGTCCAAGGCTCAAGAACTTGAGTTGACTTCACTGGCAAAGCCTCCCTTGAATCTACCACATACATTCAAGGACTAGATCCTTCCTGTCTTGCTTTTCTCTTTGCTGTGACAAATACTTGATGCAAAAGCAGCTTGAGGCAGGAAAGATGTACTTTGGTTCCTGGTTTCAATCCACCTCAGCGGGCAAGGCAGTGCAGCAGAGCATGTACCAGAGTGCCTTACATCATGACTGATCCAGGAAGCCAAGAAGGGACCAGTAGTAGGACCAGGCTATAACCCTTAAAGGTTCTAAAACCACCCAAAACCGTGCCACAAGCCGATGCCCATGTGTTAGAATAAGCCTGTAAAAGATGTGTCACGTTCAAACCAGAACACTTTCTATAGAGGTTGGCACACCACAGACTGACAGACAGATGGGGACCAATGATGATGTTGATCTTAGGATGTTGTGTGAGGGTATGCTCCTCAGAACAACCTCTCCTCTGCAGCCTCTACTACCAATGATCATGTGGAATCCAGAGGAACAGTCAACAGAGGAAACCACATCACTAAATGGATACCTCACTGGTGTACTGGACAGGTGGGCTGTGGCCCTCAGGTGTTCCGAGTGTGAATCCCAGGCTGTCAGCATTTGCCCAAGACTGCCATTCCCATGGCCCTTCATAAACTTCCCAAATTAGCAACAGAGGGAAAAAACTGGACTCTTCCAACCCTATCTCAGTCCCTTAAATATGTTACTACCATCTGTAGCCCTCAGCTTCTTCTCCTTGACCATGAGGAAATGAGCCGGGCTTGCTGGAGTAGTATTGAGGACTAAAGGGCTGTGTACCCAGAAAGTTTGGAGCACCATTGTTCTCCTAGAAACTCATCTTTCATAAGCAACCCAGTCAAGAGTGATATGTGCCCAAGTTTGGGAACCACTGCTTCCAATTGTTAGGCTCTGTGAGTCCCTACCCTAAATCACCCTTTCCTTACTTCTTCAGGGTAAGACTTCATTCCTGCAGTCTGGCTATACTCCTAACAGCTGCCCAAACAGGTTCCTTTGGCAATATAAGACACTTGAATGACTGGATCTACTCTCAAGTTCTGTTGGATCATATGTAAAATCACTGAGCTGTCTCCTGCCACCTGTTTTTGGCTCCAAATTTCACAATACATACATATATGTGCATGCCTGTACAGGCACACATGCACTCGCGCACATGCGCACGCGCACACACACACACACACACCCCTGAGGTAGACCACTGTTGACATTTAAAGATTGGGCAAAAAATAAGCCTCAACAAAGGAAAACAGAGTTGACTGTTCAATCTTTCTAATGTCAAGTTTTGGTCATAGTCCTGCACCTGTTCAGATCACTGCCTCAAGCAAAGAGAACAGGCATGTGCAGAGAGCACAAAGTCCCAATGAGGATGAGCCAAGACCCCTGAGTGACTGTGGGGCCTTTAAAATCAGAAGCTGCTTCCATAACTGTTACAGTCTTAATAATAACAACCATAGTGGTGATCTCACTGTGCCCAGCACCTTTCTGTTATGATCTTTTTCTCATCCTCCCTGGGGAGTGGGTAGAGGCAAGGGTTCTTTACTAAACTGATAGCAGATCTTGATTATCCCTGAGTTCTGGAAGGGATGTGGGGAAGGTCATAACTGGCCAGGGCTCCTAAAGCACCTGTCTTCATTTATGAGGGCTCATGGATGGGTGGCTAGGGTGGTGGGGGCCAAAACCCTGATCAGGGTCTCAGGGACCATACAACCTCATGAAGACTGAGATAGTCACACATGGAAAGTGAGAGAATAGTGTAGTGAAAGGGAGGACTGTGAATCTAGAGCAAACGGAACAGCTGTATCTTGTCCCTTAATCCTCTGTTTTCTCATTCATAGCATGGGGATGACAATAACTCCCTCACCATATTGCTCTGAGGACTCATTGTTATGCAGCCCCCTCCCTTTTCCATGGTGGATGCATTCCCAAGCCTAGAATTACAATACAGTACCAAACCCAAAGACACACTACTGTTTTCCCTGTACATACACAATGCAATTCTTTCCCCATCTTAACTAAGTGCTTTACATGCACTGTGACTGAAACTTCTGGCAGTTTGAGGTGTGATGGAAAACTAGCATGCATTTCTCTTTCCTTCTTCACAACTTCACACATCGAGCATTTGTTCTTACTGTAAATCTTAGCAACCTCGGCATACGATTTCTTTTCTCTCCTTGTTAAGTGGAGAATGGTCACCTTTATAGCAACTTACAGCATCTCTTCTGCACATCTCCATTGCCAGCTTCACAACCCTTGTGCTCTGCGCCTATTACCAAGTGTAACAAGGACCACAACCACACACACACAATACACATTACAGTGGCACTAGTACCCTAATGGCCAATCTGATACCAAGATGGCTACCTGGTGACTTATGATGGGTAGCATATATTAAGTGGCAATGCTGGACAAAAGGATGAGAGACCCCCATCTGGATGGAGCAAGATTCTCTCATGCCACAATAATACAAAATGCAAAACTTGTCAGCTGTGCATTTCTAGAATGTTCCACCTAATAAATATTTTCAGCTAGTTGTTGACTGAAATAGAAAATGGAAACCAGGGTAAGGGGAACTCCTGTGCAGCCCCAGGAGGTCCTACCGCTCTCCTCTCCCTCAGCTCCCACATCCCTCTCCACTTTCTTCCCACACTTGCTCCTCTCTGGAAGCCAAGATGCCACCTGCCAAGCCTGCCTGACCCTTGGGTAGCTCTGCAGGCTCTTCATTTAGATCACAGCCTGAGGTAAAAAACAGCTCTCCGCAATTCTGCTCAGACCTCATCTCATAATGCAGAGCCTCTGGTAACAGATGTAATCCATTAGCATGGAAAGATGGTTTTGAAAAACAAAAAACAAAACTACTGTTAATTTGTGTGTTTCGTAGTTTTAATGAGACCTGGTAATTACCAAGAGTAATAGAGATTCTTCCAGAGTTCTGTGAGCAACTGCTAAAATAATGTCATTGACACCTTTGTGATGTCCGTGCCCCAGTACAACGTGAACAGTTCCATGTGCTGCCACCCCTTGGAATCAGAGGCCTTGCTTCATGCTATGTGCGGAAGCCACTGGCAACCTCATCTCTCCCCAACCCTTGTCCACAGAGACTCAGCGAGACCATTTATTTTGGGGGCAAAAGATTGGGAGGCAGTATCACTTGAAAGTCTTCATGCCTGGTGTGGAAAAGGGCAAGGCCTAAGGGCACACTAGTTTTCTGTACAGAGCTGAAGGCCACAGAGGACTGATTTAGAGGGCGGAGCACCCTAGAGGATTGTTACCGGAGGCATGTCTCTTCTCAAAGAGGGGAGGGACTTTTGAATGCTTAGAGCTATCTCCTCAGGAATAGGCTGTTTCAAAAGGGAAGCTGCTCACAGACATGACTCAGAGGGGCTGGTAGAGAAAACCTGTGAACAGAGTCAGAAGCGGGAGCATATGTGCTAAGGTTCACGGACTCTGTAGTTCCCAAATGTGTAGAGCATGTTTGCCAGCAGGAGGAGAGTGGAGGCATGAGGAGTTCTGCAGAAGGAAGAGGCAGGCACTCAGGGATCAACAGGATTGAACTTAGCCAAAAGGGCAAGTTGGATCCCTCTCAGCTGGAATACTGTTAAAGTCACAAGTTCCATGTCATAGCCTGGTCCCGCCGCCACCCTGGCCTCTTCTTCCTGCCTTTCCAGGAGAGTGCTCAGACTTGCTCACCTGCATATGGAGGACCATTATCACAACTTCAGGCAGCTCCCAGCAGTCACTACAGTTCACATTCACACACCACACCAAGGAGTTGGGTGCTGGGGGAAAGCCTGTGCTCTGAGGTAAGGATGAGTTGGCTGTGGCTCGGCTGAGCTGGGTCACCTTAATCATCTGATCCCATTATCCTGTGTTGCTGGTAGCTAGATTGAGATGGCAGGAGAAAATAAACATGCAAACAAGCTGCTGCTGGGTCAATCATGGCATCTAGATGCAGCTGAGCCGTGTGTGGATCGATGCCACCCCCACCCTACAGCTCTGCAGCAGCAAGTTACTGAACTTCCCCAAGCCCCAAATTCCCTTATCTATGAACAGGAAAGGAAATACGTATCTCTTAGGGTTTGCCATGATGATGAGATGAAACAGAAATAATGTGTCTCTCTTGTGAGATAAGATAAAGACAGTGTCTCCCACAGGGTAGGTGCTCAGCAAATAACCATCTATTCATTTTCCTTCCTCATTCAGCCAAAGTGATAGACAGGTATTGGTGAAATTATTAAGGCCACTCCACGTAGTTAAAAGGGAGGTTTATTTTGTGGGGTAACTTACAAATGAAGGGATAGGTTGTAGGGTCTGGCAAAGGTATGGCGCAGTCCGGCAGTGTTCCCTGGAGAACTCTGCTCGGTCTACCTCCAGCGTCCAGGGTCCCAGAACCAAGAGAGACCTCCTCTCGGTCCTGGGTCTTCCACTTCCTCCTCCACCCCGCCTTGTGGGCATGACCATTACCGAAGCCTCAATGGGGGTTGGAACTTCCAGGCCAATGCTGGGATGGCTACCCACTACAGACAGGAGTGAGGTAGACATGATTTGGTATTTGGTATTCGGTATAGGAAGAATATCTGTCAGCCCCTCGAAGCTGTGTCCAGCCAGGCATTTTTACAGCCCTGAAAGAACTACCCTAATTTCAGGACAACTGGTGGAAGAGACAGGCAGACAGTGAGTGACACTAACCCAATACCTAAGGGCATAGTGACTGTCTTTGTGAGGGTTTCTATTGCTCTTAAGAGACACCTTGACCACAGCAATTCTTATCAAGGAAAATAATTGTGGTGGCTCACTTACAGTTCACAGAGGTTCAGCCCATTATCATCATGGTGGGACATGGTAGCATGCAGGCAGACATGGTGCTGGAGAGGTAGCTGAGAGTCCTACATCTTGTAGGCAACAGGAAGTGAACTGTCTCACTGGGCGTGGCTTGAGCATATGTGAGACCTCAAAGCCAGCCTCCATAGTGATGCACTTCCTCCAACAAGTCCACACCTACTCCAACAAGGCCACACCTACTCCCAAAAGGCCACATCTCCTAATAGTGCCACTCCCTTTGGGGGCCCTTTTTTTTTTTTTTTAAATCACCACAGTGACACCAAATGTATATCTAACTAGCCTGTTAGGCCAAGTTGATTAGTAATATCTCCAGTACCGCAACTTTGAGCTAACGGGTAATTCATTGAGCCCTGATGACTATATTACAGGTGTCAGGACACCTGCTGCACAGAGAAGGCACTACAAGGATTTGATACAGAATGCTTACGTCTCCTAGCACAATGCCAATGCAACTGAATTTACAGTAACATCAGTCACCATGCCCCTTCTTCTACCCGCTGCTTATTCCAGCATTTGACCAGGCCATCACAGAGATGTCAGGTACCCTGAGCAAGCGGCTGCCTCCTCAGGGACCCTGGAACTGGGACTGTTACCCACACTAACACCAGTGGCAGACCAGAATGGGATGGAAAGGAAGAAGACAAAGAATGCTGAGAAACTGGCCAGTGTTTATTAGGGAAAAATTCTTGGTGGATTTAAATGGAAATGGTGTACCTTGTCTCATACCAGATGCCACGCTGGCCTATCTTTAGAAATTCTAACCCAAGGAAGGTTCTGAGGATGCGAGCATCTCTGCTCTCAAGGTTGACTCTATAAATACCCTCCCCCCCCCCGGCCTCAGCAGCTCTCCTCTGATCCAGAAATAGCCCCTCCTCTCTTCTCTACGGCTCTCTCTGTTCTCTGACAGTGGCCCCTGAAAGTTCCAGCTCAGAGCTCCAAGCAAGCTAGATGTGAAGTCTCCTCCTCTGCCCTCCTTCCTCCATCTATCCCTCAAAGGCCAGGCTGTGCTTCACCAGTTTGCGGTAGAGCTGGAAGCAGGGAGCACAGAGACTCGAGAGAAACCCTGAAATCACTGAAGGTGAGCATAGTGGAATAATGACAAGGGACAGGAGAGAGGACAGGACACGATGGGAAGAATAAGGCTTTTCTCGTTCTTCCAACAGCCATCTTCAGAGCTCCTGCTCTGAGCCAGGCAGCGGCCTGAGCGCTGAGGACAGTAGTGAGGAGAGATACAGCCTCACCCTGGGGGAGCTCAGGTCTAGTAAGCTTACAGATAAGTAAACAGGTAAGTCTTGTACAATGAAGCTCAGAAATGTGAGTGCCAAATTTATTCTGGGGCTGGGGGAAGGGGGAGCTGAAGACAAAAAGGGAGCCAAGAAGGATTGCATTCCCTCGGTTCTCTTATCTGTGCATGCTGCTTACATCGAGCGGCCTCTGTCAATGGAGGTGTAAGGTAAATGTCTGCTTCTTGAATGACAACTTTCAAATGCACCAGAAGGGCTAGGTATTTAAGGTGACCTGAGGGGAAGTGATCTGTAATAAAGCTTAAATATGCCCTCCTACACAAACAACCACGTAGGCATCCCATACTGGTCACATCACACCACACACACACACACACACCCACACACACACACACACACACACCACACTACCACCACACTGTAATTTACATGACACATGTACATACTGCATACAGACTCACCATATCCCACATATACCACAAATATGTACACCATGCCACACACACACACCACTATATAATCTATGCCTCGCATACATGTGCACAACACAGTCACCATACCACAGACTACAGACTACATATATATCACATACACACACACTACCACACTACACACATACCACACCACACACAGACATCCCATACCACATGCACACACTATAGACATACTACACACACACACACACACACACACACACACCAATAAACACACATATACCATACATGTACACAATACACCACACCACACACAGTTCATGAGCTGAAGAAGGCTCACAGGCTCCTGTCATCATGCTCTAAGTTGTCTCTACCCCACTAAGCTTGCACTGGGAGAGGGTGTGTCTTTTGGCCCACTCAACCTAGGAGAACCCCCCTCCCCATTCCCTCTCATGAACTGTGGTGAATAAATAGTAGGGATGGAAATAAGGCAATGTGGAGAGGGGGTGAAACAGGGATACAGTGGTATGAGGGCCAGTGAGGGCTCAAGAGGGACAGAAAAGGCACGAATTCTAGATGTGGTAACACATGTCTATAATTCTAGTACTCAGGAGGTTAATTAAGGCAGGAAGATTGCTTTGACTTTGAGGCCAGCCGAGGATACATGGTGAGTTCCAGGGTATCCAAGGCTACAAAGTGAAAACCTGTATCAAATTAAAAAGAAAAGATAAAAGTAAATTTTAAAAAAACTAAAAGAAGAAACATCGAAGAACCGGCCTTCAATTTCCCTCTTCTCTGTCTCTGTCTCTGTCTCTGTCTGTCTCTGTCTCTCTGTCTCTCTGTCCCTCTCTGTCTCTCTCTCTCTCCTCACCCTGCTAGAACCCAGAGCCCCTACCTTTCTGCACATATACACATACCCCAACCCCATGCCCCTCATATCAGAAGCCTGGGGCTATCCTCGGTTACATAGTAAGGCCATCCAGGGATACATGAGACCCTGACTCCAAAGACAATTAAATAGAAAAAGGAAACTGCATTTAGGACTGCTGTGATGGTGGAATGATGGAGGCTGACCCTGTTCTATTTATTAGGTGACACAAAGGTATAGGAAAGGGTGACTTGTGGTTTATTCCATGTTTTATATCTTGAGGAACTGGGTGGAAGATGTCACTGCTTACTAAGAGGATCTAGATTGTAGGGAAGCATTAAGCTGTCAGTCTCTCTCTCTCTCTCTCTCTCTCTCTCTCTCTCTCTCTCTTTCTCTTTCTCTTTCTCTCTCTCCTCATCCTGCTAGAACCCAGAGCCCCTACCTTTCTGCACATATACATGTACCCCAACCCCATGCCCCACATATTAGAACTAAGCTCCACACCATGGTTGTGAAAACCAGTACATGGGCTACATCTTGCTCCCCTGGCCCCACTCTGAGAGAGCTGTAGCTGCACATGGCTGTCTGTTCAGCTGTGCAACTTTGGCAAATCCTCCCTGTGCCTCAGCCTAATGCTGAACCATGTGTTTCAGGCCCATAGCACAAGTGTGGGTCAAGGGTGGTGGGTAGTCACTGTAGAATTGGTCTGAAGATGTGAGTGTCATGTGTAGCCACAGCCAAAGATACCATTGTTCTCTGGGAAGGGCCAGCTCCTGATTGTCCAGAGAGCTATGACTGGGATCCTAGCCCAAGTGGGGACTGTGGTCCCTGCCCACACCTCTGGGATACCCCCTAGGACCCTCTTGTCTGAGCCCTGTAATCTGGGACAGCTTTGTGATTTGACATCCACAACCTCCATCTGTTATTTGGGGGTACAGAGGCCTGACTTTCCAGCCCAGTGTTGAAGAAATCACAGGCTTGTTACTAAACTTCTGCAGGGAGAATAAAATAGTCAGCAAGAGTGCAGGGTTAAAAGCCAAGAAAGCAATTTAAAAAAAAAAAAAAAACTCAACTCATTCTGTAATATTTCCTATTTACATTGAAGAAATGTCAATTCTTGGCTTTAAGCCTCGCAAGAGACCAAGGATTTAAAGATACTTAGGAGACAGATATAAATCTTTGATAAGACAATAACCGCAAAGAAAGACACGCTGCAAATGTTAAGCTGGTTAGATTTGGTCACAGCCCTTTCCTTTCTTCCTGACTTGACTTATAAGCATTTAGATGCTCCACTTGCTACTAGAAAGAGCAGTGTCCTCTCTCATCTACCAGACTGGCTTCTTCCTGTGACACAGGCACCATGTGTAATGTGCCTGTTTTCACAGCAGGAAAGAGGATCAGAAATGTGCCAAATGTCTTTCTGTTTTTATTCAGGTCCCCAAAGTGAAACATACAGTAGCATTACCTTGGTACCTGGTGAGATCTCAATTGTTCCCAGTGCCATTGGTCGTCCCCTGGCAATCTACCATGCTCTGTTAGAGAGACCTGGTAAACATGAGGTCATATTGCCTGCCCAGGATCTCAGGTAGAACTTGGAAATCAGACCTAAGAGTCTAGAATGGAACTAGGCATCAGAATAGGCGATAGAGCAAGGGGAGACTCTGGGTATTCTTTCAGCTTCTTGAATGCTATGTTAGATCTCAGGTTACACATGTTGACAAGGAGAAAGTCTAACCAGAAAGCCTCTGTGGAGCAAAGCATGATTCTGGACCAGCTTGAACAAAAAGAAAGGGACTAGATAAGAATGCAGAGGTGATAAGGCAGGCAAAAAGCTGAATATAAACAGGAAGGCCTGCTGGTCTACCTCCTAAGAGTCTATAGACTTAAGTGGTATCAGAGATCCCTGGTATCATTGGTCAGTCATGAAGTTCAAGCACCTTTGTAATTTCCTAATGCCCATTAAAGGCTGAGATTGAAGCACAGCCTAAAAAGAAAACAACTGACTGGTTAATGTAATTGCCTACAGCAGTGGTAGACACTTTTATCCTCACTGTGACAACATCCATGAGGAAGGCCACTTAGGGAAGAGAGGATTGATTTTGGCTCAATTTGAGAGTATAGCCCATTGTAATAGTGAAGGCATGGTTACAGGATCATGGCGGAGCACTGAGAGCAGAGAGCAACAAATGTTGGTGCTCTGCTCACTTTCTCATTTAAAAATAGAGAAGATTTATTTATTTTTATTTTATGTGTATGAACGTTTTGTGTACTGCATGGGTGTCTGGTGCCCTCAGAGGCCAGAACAGGAAGCCAGATATCCTAGACTGGAGTTATAATAAATTGTTGCAAGCCACTACAGTGGTTCTGGAAACAAAATCTGGGTCTTCTGCAAGAGTAGCAAGTACTCTTAACCTGATCAATCTCTCCATCCCCCACTTCCTCCTTTCCATTCAGACTAGTACTCCAGCCCATGGAATGGTGTCACACACATTTTGGGTGGGTCTTTCCACCTCAATTAACCCATTCTAGAAACTCTCTTAGAGACTTGCCCAAAAGTTTGTCTACTGGATGGTTCTAGTTCCTGTCTAACTGGTAACTGATATTAGACATCACAGGAATGAACAAAACAACATAAATGTATTTCTCCCCCTGGAATTAGACTGCTTTTAGTCATTACGTATGAAGAGGGAAGTCTAATGAAAGCTGCTTCTGCTGCTCTCTGGGCATCACAATAGCTTGTATTCCAGTGGAACCCAGGCCTGTTCTCATTTGGGCTTTGCTGGCTCGGGTTCCACCTGTGATTTCAACCACACTGATCTTCTTCTTCCTAAAGTTTCCCCTCGTGTATCTGCAGGCCCTGAAGGTTCACGTGAGCTGGCACAGAGTGTTCCCTCTTTACCCACTCTAACCTCTATTACCAATGAAGTATAATCTAGTTTTGTACCCAGTGAATGCCATGGGGGAGACACCCTTCATCTTTGAGGATGCTGTCTCCTCACAAAAATCCCTAGGAAGTGGCAACTTCTGCTATAGCTGCTTTCTTTCCCTTGTGTGCCAGGCAGAGTCAGGGGAATACTATATGGTCCTCCCTCTTCCATTTATGCCAGGGTACCAAGAAAGCCTTCCATCATCTCAGTCACTCATGAGGGCCAAGTCTTGATGGGGCTACTACACCTTCTCATCAGCCCCTAAGCCTGTTTACTTTGAACGCAGTGCTAAAAGCAAGAAGGAAAACCCTATCTCTCCCTGAAACTGAAGCCCAGCAAGATCAAAAAGGTCAACGTTAAAAGGGTCTATAACCATAGAAAAGAAATGTATCCACGTGTGTCACTCATCTTCAGGGCCAAAGATCCTCCAAACACAGAAGAGTGATCTATGAAGGACACCAAGGTCAAGACCACAAAGTGTTCTTCAAGGAACAGGTGCCATATTAGGCAACCTATGGAGAACTCACCATGGAGACCCCACATCACCAGGGCCTGGTGTAGTGGCTTTATGTCAGATGGTAGTAATGTAAACAACAATGTAAACAAGGCCAGGGCTTTCTGCCCAGGTGCAGTAGTGCATGCTTGTAACCCCAGCACAGGGGAGACTGGAGCAGAAAGACTGCAAGTTCTGGGTCAGCCTGAGCAACATAGTAAAACCCTTTCTCAAAAAACAAAAGTCAACATTTTCTAACTGTGTATGATGGGCTAGTTCTAAACAGGTAGCATTTCTAATATCCAGAAAAAATAATAATAACCCCAGCTTATGTTGAAGCTAAGGTCCTTGTTACATCTCACTCCAACCACTCAGATATTGAAATAATGGGCATCAAATCTCTTCAAAATAGAAGTTGAGCGTTAATACCAGATGGGCTCTGCCTGCCTCTGCAGCCTTGCTGCCCTCCTTGTTCATTCTTTGGCTAAGCCAATCCGCTTCCGCACCTGCTCATTGCCGCCACCTTCCTTTGGACTCAGGCTCTACACTGGGTACTGTGTTAAGGCTTGAGAGGGCTGAATGGAAGAGTTCAATCCTTGCCCTCAGCATCACTGAGTTCTTTATGTGGCATTTTCCAAGAAAGAGTTGATGCTGCAGGCTTTTTACAGCTCTCAGTCACCCAACACCTCCCTCTTTTAGTTAAAAAAGCTAAGGCCCAGGAAAGAGAAGTGTAAACCAGGCATAGAACCATGGAGTCATGCAGCTAAGTGACACTTAGGCTTCTCTGCTTCCTGAGTGACGTTCATGTCTCCACTTGCTCCTGCTCTCCAGGAAGGCCTTGGACAAAACCACCAGATTCCCCATTTCCTGGCTCACACAGCTGATGGTTTTCTACAGGGTGTTCCTGTTGGGCTCGCCCTGACTTTCCTGGCCCTGAAGCTGCCATACAGGAAGGGGACAGGAGTGTGGCAGCTCTCATAATTTGTCATTAGGGACCCCCTCATACAGTCACCCTCTGGCCCAGTAGGGAGCTCATGATTCCAGGTTGGCAGATGTCCTGAATGGCTGTGCCCAGATCTCCACCCAAGTACACCTAGATCACTGTAGCACAAGTGCCCTCACATGATAAAAGTGATCTTCAAAGGGAGATGGTGATTCAACTCACTGGCCCTTGTGTGGAAACAAACATCACACTCAGGCATCCCCAGCTTCCCAACCTCCTGACAGAGGACATATGCCAACGAGCCCTCCACCTTTTGGAAAATCTTTAGTGTTCCATCTTTGACTCCCCTCTTTAGGGTGACTACAGCTTTGTTATCATGCCTAGGGCCATGTCCCAGCCCTCCAACCATTCTGGGAGCACTCCTTTGAAGATTCCAAAGGCTGTAATGAAGCCCACCTTCAGATTCCATCACCACAGCCTGAATGGAGACTCTAGAATCCCCAGCTTCCCCAGACTATGAGGCATTTTCTCAGCCAGGATCTCTACTCTTAACTTGCCAAGTTCCGACACGCCTAGTGTGGGAATGGGACCTGGACACTCCCGGGGTTCCTGAATGACCTAAGTGAGCTGTGTGGGCAGTGGGGAACTGCTCTTGAAAGGCCAAGTGTGGTGGTATTGTTTTCCCCAAAATATTGTGCACCCTAATAAACTTATCTGGGATCAGAGACAGAACAGCCACAATATTAAACATAGAGGATAGGCAGTGGTATCACATGCCTTTAATCCTAACATTCCAGTGGCAGAAATCCATCTGTTCAAGGATACAGCGAAGCATGGTGACTCACGCCTTTAATCCCAGAAATCGAGCCTTTAATCCCAGGGAGTGAAGGTAGAAGGCAGAAAGATATATAAGGCATGAGGACCAGAAACTAGCAGCATCTGGCTGGTTAAGCTTTTAGGCTTTTGAGCAGCAGTTCAGCTGAGACCCATTTGGATGAGGACTCAGAGGCTTCCAGCCTGAGGAAACAGGATCAGCTGAGGAACTGGTGAGGTGAGATAGGTGTGGCTTGTTCTGCTGCTCTGATCTTCCAGCGGTCACCCCAATACCTGGCTCAGGTTTGATTTTATTAACAAGAACCTTTTAAGATTCCTGCTACAGCTAAGTACCCCTTCCATATGATAAGGGTAGAGGATGGATTCTCTGGGATTTCCCTGGTAGTTCAGGCCAGTGGGATCAGGCTCTAAGGAGCATCTGTGTTCAGAAGCAGCATGGGGCATGCTCACTGACACTGGAAGTCAAGAGAAGGAGAGGATGCAGCTACTTCCCACAGTTGTGCCAGTAAATGCCAGGGGACACCTCCACTTCCATGGGTACAGAGAAACACAGACTTCAGTTGCATGGGGCGCTCTGAAAAATCTCATAAAGCCTATGAATTACACACACAATTTTGCCTATAGTTTCAGGACTATTGCCAAAGCTTGGTCTCTGTGCACCTGGGTCCTGAAGGCTGACAGCTTGGTCCTTTTTATTCACACACTTCCATGTTTGGGCTGTGCGGTGCAGATGAGTGGTCCACATATGTTGTGGGCTATTACTTTAACTATGTAAAGGTGTGTTACATTTGTTTGTGCTGCATTTGTTTAATGATGTAAAGATGTGTTACATTTGTTTACGCTGTTTTTATTTAATGATGTAAAGATTTGTTGCTTTGCCTGTCTAGGGCACCGATTGATCTAATAAAAAGCAGAATGGCCAATAAATAGCTAGGCAGTGGGAGGGATAGGTGGGGCTGGTGGGCAGTGAGAATAAGCAGGAGAGGAATCTAGGCTCCAGAGAAGAGAGAGGGGAAGAGAACAGGGGAGAAAGAAAGGGAGGCTACAGGCTGGCTAGTCAGGCAGCTGCCAGACAGACAGACACACAAGAAACAGGAAAAACAGGACATACCGAATAAAAGAAAAGTAAAAAGCCCCAAGGCAAAATGTAGAAGAGAAACAGGTTAAATTAAGTTATAAGAGCTAGTGGGGCAAGTGTAAGATAAGGCCAAGCATCCATAACTAATAATAAGTCTCTGTGTCATGATTTGGGAGCTGGTTGGTGGCCCCCAAAAGGGTCTACTACACACATACCTCCTCCCTCTTCACTCCACACCTGGTACACAGGACGCCAAGGTCCCTGAGCCCAACCACAACACACGGAGATTCCTTCAGACTGTTCTGTCTCTGAAGGGATCCGGATGGGTGAGGGAGGCTTTGTGGCACTTGCTTCCTATCTTGATGAAAATTCTGCTATTTTTGCTCTGCTCCAGAAGAAAAATAGAAGCATGACTTATACACCATTTCATTGCTGCTGCCATGTACTTTCAGTAGTCTATTTGTTTCCCACAATTACAAATATATTTGTTCCCCTAGGAATCTGAGTGTGCAGGACCAGCCCTCCCCACAGTACATTAAGGTGCTTGAAAGCAGTTGGATCTTGCCCCCAAGAGATCCTAGGTGACCCGCCTATAGACAGAGAGAGGGGGCTCTGATCTTCAACAGCAAAGCCCTCATCTGTGATCCTTGGTGGTCTGGGGCTTATTAAGCTCTCCCCATCTGTCAATTACCCATGATTACTGCTCTCTCGCTGGGAGCTCCAAGGCCTGCTACCATTTGGCCAGAGAAAAATAATGATTGTCTGTTTATTAACTGGAAAGAAATGCACTGGCACAAGTGTATTTGAGCCAGAGCTTGATCCTGAGAAGCTTCCCCTGGTCCAGTCTCTCCTTTTTAGAATCCCATACTGGTGGATCCACCAGCTGCCATGAGTCAGTGGTATAGAACAGGGGTTCTCAACCTTCTTAATGCTGCCACCCTTTAATACGGTTCCTCATGATGACCCCAACTGTGAAATTTTTGTTGCAACTTCATAACTGTAATTTTGCTATTCATATGAATTAGAATGCAAATATCTGACATGCAGGATATCTGATATGTGACCCCTGTGAAAGGGTCATTGATCCCAAAGGGGCCATGGCCCATTGGTTGAGAACCACTGGTATGGGACCTGCTGGAATCCCTATGGAATGTTCCAGACAGTCAAGAGCACATGGTGACCTTAACTCATTCCTTGGTTGGTGCCAGGGTTATGTGGGTGCCTCTGGAGAGACTCCAGGCACAGGCTAATGTGACAAAGGGGACTGAGCAGGTGATCATCAGGCATGATGAACTTTAGGAAGGCATTGGCCAGAAGCTGCCAGCTGTGGGCTCCAACAGCTGATCAGTGCCAAGGCTGTTGGGGCTCAGGTAGTCTGAGTGAAAGCAAACCTCCTCTGGCTTTCTCTCTCTGCTCCTATCCTCTGGAGGAAATCTTCCCTTTAGCAGGAACTCTAGGGCCACACTAACATAGGTTCAAGTCCACACTCTGCTACCTAAAAATTCCAAGTTCTTGGCAAACTTCCCTGAACCTCAGGAACTCTTCTATGAATTGGGAATCAGGATGCTTGAGTCATAGGGTGGGAAGGTAAATGTGTAAAATAGGCCTATGCTCACCAGGCCCTCGACACAAGATGGTCACATTGATATGTGAGAATCTCTCCCTTGCCTTACCCAGGAAGCCTGATTCTTTACTAAACATGCAGGCTCTCCTTCCCCCAGAGCTGCCCACCTGTCCTCTGACCTGTCTCCCACAATTGAATGGTCATGGTCGACAGTCCTTTTCCTGAAGGCTGAGGAAAGGTTCCAAGCCCTAGCTCCTCCTATTTACCCTCCTTCAAGCCAAACAACACACCTTTGCTTTGAATAGCTGGCTATTAATCTCTAATGAGACCCAGAAAGGTACAATCAAATTTGGTGTTCAGGCATAGGTGCACAGATCTGAAATCTAGTAATGAGAAGGTTTGAGGCCAGCCTGGGCTATATAGTGAGACTGTGACTCAACAATCAAATAGAGAAAATGTCATTCATCAAGTCTGAATCCAAGTCTCAACTCGGACACCAGCCTGCAGTGTGACTTTCCATGCGACCTGGATCTCACAGAACCCTGACTTTACTGTCAGGTAAGGGGGCTCCTATACCAGCTCCGAAGGGTCCTCTCATGCTCTGAAGACTGCTCTTCTGTAGAAGCAAGAGAAATGTCCTGCAGTATCTTCATGTGAACTTCTCTGTCTCCTGCTCCTCTTGCAGTGCCTACTGGGCGGAACTTCTTGCCAGCTGGTTCTTTTGAAAGTGCATGCCCCTCCCTGCTCCATGTCCAGTCTGCCCAGCAATTGTGTTCTGGATGACCAATCGGGTTCAGGTGACTATGGAGCCTACACTCCCCTCAAGGGCTCATAGTGTTCCAGAGAGCCCTAGAAGCAGTCTTTTCTTGGGGGCCTTGCCATCCATCCTGTCCTTCTTCGCTCATGCAGTCACCGTCTCAGGCATCTTAGGCTCAGGTCAGCAGTTGTTACAGGCGACCCTGATCTTTGCACTTCCCACAGTCTTGAGTTGATGACGATCCTGGTTGATGCAGAGCTGAACGCCACATCGGTTTCATTACAGGATCGAACAGTGCCCTCTGGTGGAAACAAAAGCAATAACAGAACCACGCAACTGCTCTTAGATCATCTATTTGGACCTAGATCAGGTCACTGGGTCCCTTGCATTTCATTTTATTGGGTGGGGTGTAGTCAATTTCCTTGTTTTCCAAGAAACTCGGAGAAATGGAAATTCTTTTGGGGTTGCCTTAAAAATGCAAAGATTCATCTGTGGCTTCGTCCCAGTCTTTGCTCGTAGACCTCAGGGTGTCCTGAGCCCGAGCAGAACTTGTGTAGTGCCATTGCTACTCATCACACAGATGAGAAGATCGAAGCCAGGACCCCTGGAATGAGAAGATGTCACCCACATGCCCAACCTCAATTGAGGCACAGACATGCCTAGACTCCAAGGAAAGCTGAGAAAGCTGTGGGGCCACCACTGAAGGTGGAGGGTACCTTGCTGGCTTTAAGCTGCTTTTGCTGGGAATGGGGAGGTATGGTTTCTGTGCTAAAGAATGTGGGATTAAACCACAGCCTGAGTTTTCACCATAGCCTCTCCTAGGAGGACTTGGGTAGGGGATGAGGGGAGCCCAATTTGCTTGCTTCATTCATTCATTCATTCATTCATTCATTCCTTTATTCCTTTATTCAGCAAACATTTTCCAAAAGCCACCTATGTTCTGGATAGTGTTTGAAACCTCAGAGATAGGGTAACAAGTCCTAAACATTATGGGATGTGGAAGGTGGGGGTGGGGTTAAATAAGGTATACAATATATTGGAAATACTAATATCGCTGAAGAAAAAAAATGAAGCTAAAGAAAAGGAGAGGGAGTCCTGAGGCAGGAGAGTGGTAAAAGAGGCAAAGACTATTGCTGGGCAGTCAATCTGGCAGAAACAATTCAGAAAAGGGAAGGAGCATGTGCAAAGGTCCTGGGGTCAGTGTGCAACTACATTAAGAGCAGCATGGAGCCTATGGCTGAGAGAAAAGAGTGTATCAATAGGAGAGATAACAGAAGAATGACAGCCAGATACCATGGGCCTGTGCCCACCAAAGTGATTTTATCTTCCCCTTGGTGTGATGGGGGTCACTGTTGTTGGAAGTTGTTCATGTCCTGGTATATAGTGGGGAAGGGTCACTCTGACTTTTGAGTGTGGTGATTAAACAGAGGCCAGGTTAGGAAAGGGCAGACCAGTGGAGGGACCGTGTGGAGCACCAGAGTCAGGGAGGGTGTGTGTTCAGAAAGTAGGAACCAATAAGATTGTGCATGTTGGGTATCTAATTTGAGCAGAGTTGGAGTGTCCAGTGTCCTCTTACAAAGATTTCCCACTGGACATCTCCCCTTGCCTCCCCATGGTCCTTCTCATGAAGACAGGCTCAGGAAAGTCCAGTAAGCTTCCTAAGGTCACTCACAACTGGGAGGCAACAGAGCTGGGAAATAGCCTGTCTTCCAGGAGTCAGATGTAACTTCAGTTGTCTGACCCTTCATTTTGCTCACCTCTAAATCGGAATTGATCACCTGAAGCATCATTATCTGTGAAAGGTCAAATGAGACAAAGGTCTTAACAAAACTACCCATTTCAGCATCTCTGCTCTCGTAACCCTGACTTTCTCCAGACCCCACCTTTCATGGGAGGTGCTCTTAATCACCATTCCCCACACTCCACACCACATCGCCCCATCCCCTGAATGACTATATTGGGTTGGGTTTAGTTTTTAGTTTTCAGATAGTGTTTCCTGTAGCCTGGCTGACTTCAAACTTATTATGTAGCCAGGGATGTCCTTGAATTCCCAATCCCCTTCCTCCATTGTGGGAGTCACAGTGGCATGCCACCATGCCTAGCTTAGGATAGTGGTACTTTTGATGACTTTCTTCCAGATGTTCATTAAGATGCCTCAGTGTCACCCACCCCTATGTGACAGTGAGCACCACAAACAAGCATTTCTATTCCCCCCCCCCCCCCCCCCCCCAATATATTTATCTCTATAGCTTCCAGAATAGTCTTTGGACTTCAGTTGACAACCAGGTGAATTCAAGAACCTTCCTGGGCTCATATTCCTCGCTCCTCCCCCACCCACTGTTCTTTCGGTAAGTGGAGGCTCTGCCCTATAGGGTCCTTTCATTCCTCAGGAAATCAGCATGGAGGATCCTTTCCTTTCAGCCGGTCAGCTGCCTGGGTTCTGCTGGATATGAACAACTCTGCTCAATGAAAATGTATCATAAGCCATGTTGCATCTCACCTTAAAGTTTATAGTAAATATGAAAAAAGTAACAGATCAGAGTAAGTTTAATAACATTTTTATTTTAATCTAATAGATCCTAGATACATCTTAAACTTGTATTTAGAATAAAAAATACTAAAGAGACACTCTGTCTCTTTTGTTTGTGCTGGGTCATTTGGATCTGGTGTGCATTTCATTTATACTTACAATGCCATTCAATAAGACAAACCACACACAGTACTCAGTAGCCACACATAGTTAATGATACCTTACCACAAACGAATGAGTCAGGGTGAGGTGGAGTTCACCTTGCCTGTCAGGTTGCTCTCCAGACCACCATGTCCTGAATTCTATTTTTTTTTTCCTTGTGGGGAGTAGGGATGTGTGTGGAGGTCAGAGCAAAGCCTGTGAGAGCTGGTTTTCTCCTCCTACCATTTGAGCTGTGGGACTTGAACTCAGGACATGCTCACTAAAGCCCTTTTCCCCAGGGCCCTCTCTCCAGCTCCTAGATCTGAATTCTTGAGCATACTTCTTGCCCATGTCCTCAGTCAAGAGACAAGTCCCAATCACTTCTCCTCTCCCTAAGTCCCCCTTTGCCTTCTTCTTTTAGGTCATGTTATCACATAGCCCAGGATGACCTCAAACCCACTTTGTAGCCAAGGATGACTATGGTGATATTTTATTTGTGCTGAAATGTGATTTTATATGTATGTTAATAAATAAAGTTGCCTGGGGGTCAGAGCTAAAAGCAAGCCATTTAGCAGAAGTCAGGAGATGGTGACACACACCCTTAATCCTGATCACAAGGCAGGCAGAGTCTCTGTGTGTTCAAGGACATAGCCAGGCAGTGACCTGAACCTTTAATTTCAGTATGAACCATAGAGACCTAGAGGTCTGTATAGACAGGCAGTGATGAGGAAATCATGTGGCTGGCTTTAAAGCCAATGAGAAGGCTGAACAGAAAGGCAATAACAAGATGGGTCACACAGGAGAAGGTTTCTCTCTAAGGGGAAGGACAGCAGTGACTGGTAAACTAAAGGCTTCACTGCTAGTCCTCTGATCTTTGGGGCTTTAAACTCTACCTTTGGCTCTGTGTTTCTTATTTAATAAGACTGTTTAGAATTTCATCTACAGATGACTTTGCTCCTCCTGTCTCAACCTCCCAAGTGCTGGGAGTCCAAGTCTGTGCTGCCACACCCTCTTTATGTGGTGCTAGAGAGTGAGTGCCAGGCTGCACGTGCTAAGCAAGCTCTCTACACGGTGAGCTGAGTCTCTGCACCCCTCTTTAACGCTTTCCTTTTTCTTCCTGAGACGGGCTCTGCTCCCAGCCAGCCTGACCTGTGACACCAGTCCATGGGTGTTTATGTAGCCAGATTGCTGCATGTAGGGAGACTAGAGCAGACACATCCAACCCTGAGAGTGACACTGGAGGGGGGCCGGGGGAGGGGGTCTCAGGCTGGCCCGGGTCCCAGGTCAGAAAAGACCAAAAGACCATCTTCTTGCTTGGGCACAGCCACCTTCATTATGTAGAAGCCTTGCAAACCCCTCCTGGGCTTGTGAAAATGACTCCTTCTTGCCCTTGGCTCTAAGGAGGGATCTAGGATCCAGACAGGACAGGAAGGAGAAAGCCCTCTCTAGCCATATGCCACTCAGGTTTCTCCCCACTGACCTTTGTGGCTTTCCTTGGGGCTGTTTCTGACCTTCTAGGTCAAGTTCATCTCAAGCAAACATGTAGATCTTAAGCTCAGGGAAGCCAGGGACAGCTCAGGCCTGTGGTCTCCTGAAAGCCATCAGGCTCTACTTCTCTGTCCAGACCTCCTTCTAACTCTCCTTACAGGCATCCCCACCTCCATGCCTGGTAGGCCTTCCCTGCATCCTCCAAAGTATCTTCATCCTTTTCCCTCCACTCCTCTCCCCTAAATTCAATCTATAAATGGAAATAATAATAACAATAATAGTAATAATAATAACAATAAATTCTGTGAGAGCAAATGTGAAGATTTGGGGGATGTTGTTTGGCATGCTGGTTTTATAACAACTTCATAAGGTAGGCACCCCCTCCCCCATGTTAGAGAGGGGTAACAGACTAAGAGCAGTGAGATGGCTCACCCAGGTTTACAGTTCATAAGTACAGATCCAAGGCCCAAGTCTGGGACCTCTCTGTATAACTTCAGAGCTCCCTGTAGCCTGTTAAGCAGCTTAGGGAAAGTGAAATGAATGGTCCATGCCCACAGGAAATGGAATCCAGGCAAGGAAGACAGTGCAAATGCATGGAAAATTCCTAAGTCAGTTTCTATCCAGAAATGTTTTATAACTAGGGAATCCGGAAGTAGGAGGCTGTGTGCGTGGGATGGGCTGCCTAGCTGCCTCAATGGCTGTGACAGGCTCCTGCTCTCCCTGCCTGCTGAGTTAGCGCCACTGCCCACTCCCTGGCCTCTCCAGTGTGGGCCTCACACAGCTCTAGTCTGATTGACTACAGCAGCGAGACAACAACCCAGCCCCCAGCTAGATTGACAAGGTGGCATCTGCTGCTGTGGGAAGTTAGACAATTGCACTTCTAAATAACAGCTCAACATGGAATAGAAGGGATATCACGAGGAAGGAGATGATTAATTGCCAAATGAATTATTGAAATTTTAATTTCAGTGGAACACATGATTGCTGCAGACCAGAATGGTCAGCAGAGGCCAGGAGGAGGCTGAATGACCTGACCCTGCAGAGAGGGCAATGTTGGCCGGGGAGGGGTTGGGGGTGCTGTTATAGAGATACTGCAGAAAGGTTGTATGAGACTACAGCACAGAGGCATGCTTTCACCTTAGTGTCAGGAGCCCCCTGGAGCTGGGATGGCAGACCTTCTTGCCATGGGCATCTCCTCATGATGACCCATCCCACCTGGCCTTCCACCTGCTCTCTGGCTCTGTGAAATCCAAGTTCTCATCCCTGAGGCCTCCTCTGGCCTACTAGCCTCCTTTGTGTATCAGCTGCTCACTCCACACGTAGGTAAGAGGGCAGATCTCTCATCCATCCCGAGAGAGGAGAAGCGTCCTGCTGAGCTGGAATAGGAGAAATGAAAATTCAGTGGGCTTTGCTGCTGCTCTGTTATGTTGGAGTTCATTTTCATAAGGGCTCCAACACACCCGAGCCAGGTCCCATTTCCTGAAATGTAGAACAATGGCATGAGTAGAGGCTTAACCACACCAGCACTTAGCCTTGCCTCTTACTGTGTGGTCTTGGATAATTTGCTTAGCCTTTCTGAGCCTTGGTTTTCTTATCTGTGATGTGGAACTGTACATGAACAACTCTTAGGATAGGCTTCCAAATTGCATGCCTAATGCCCTGCCTAGGGCTGGCCAACAGTAACCCAGATCCATATAAATGTAGGCTATTAGGCTGGGGAGATGATTCAGTTGGTAAAATGCTTGCCACACAAGTGTGAGGTTCAATCACCAGGACCCATATAAAAGCCTGATGTGGTGGGGCACACCTGTAATTCCAGTTCTGGGGAGGCAGAGACAGGAGGATCCCTGGGACTCCAGCTGAGACAGTGAACTCCAGGCTCAGTGAGACATCCTATCTCAAAAAATAAGATAGAGAGCTATAGAGGAAGACATCTAACCTCAACACATGCATGCACTCATGCACTCATGCAAGGAGGTACTTTATTACCAGAGAATGGTTTAACAACAAAATTCAAAAGCAGCTGTTTTAGGGGGCCATTGTAGGGAACAGAGGAAGCCCTGAGTGAGTGAAGTCTCCAGTGATGTGCACTGTTGACATGGGCACAGCCATGACAAGGACTCTCATGCCTCAGCCTCATAGGAGTGGCAGAGCCTTCCCCAGGTGGGGCTCAGAGGCAAACTTTTCTCAGGGTTTGAGATGGAAAGATTGGCAGTGTGTACAAAAACTAGCAACTGCAGCTTTCTCCTCCTGGATGTTTACAGCCTGACACTGCTCACTTCAGAGACCTCCTACCAAGACTAGCTAGCCCCTCCCCCTGTGCTGTCCACACTGAGGTTCTGGGTTGCAGCAGTATAGGTACCACTCCATAAGAATGCACACACCACACCTGAGCTCAGCTTTTCTGTCCTTCCTTTATTCTCTTATCATCCCTAGCCAGGGTTCTATGACCAAGCTATCTCTTGGTCTGGAGGTAGATGCAGGGGGAGTACCACAAGTTTAATTAAGGCTATCCTGATCTACATAGTTGAGTGCCAGGCCATCCAGGGATACACAGTATTTCAAAAACACAACACACACACACACACACACACACACACACACACACACACACACACACACACTAGCTGTTTTGAGATCTCTTGGGATGTTGTTATTAAGGGTATGATGTCCTATCTACCAAACATGGGGGACAGATAACATGTTATGGGTACAGGAGTTATAAGAGAATGGACCTGTGGCCAGGCATATGGGAATGTGATCTACTGATGGAGAGGAGCAGAGGCATGTGGTGTCTGCAAGCCGCTGGTGGTGTTGAATGAAGTCCACAGGGTGCACTGTAGTGTAGCCATCTCAAAGCAGATGAGAAGACCTTAAAGACATGTACAAAAGCCTGTTTCATTAAAAAAAAAAAAAGTCAGAATACAATGTGGTTGCAATTGAATATCTAAGTGAAGGTAATATTTCAAATGCAAGAGCAATTGTACAGCTAGGCTACAAGAAATCTGTTATATGCTTAACTGGGTTAGCATTAGTTTTTAGATCTAAATATGCCGTGCTTAAACGGGCAGTGACTGTGGGAGGCTAGTAGACCCTCAGCCTCTGGGAAAGGCAATCTCAATTTTGTGTATATGAGCAACTATTTCCAGGAACAAGTGCGTAGAGAGTTGGGGAGCTCTGTACCCCAGGCTGGGGGGTAGGCTGCATGTAAGAGGTGAACCATGGTGAAGGATGCTGGGGAAGGCGGGCGCCTGGCTTCCTCTGAGGGATTATGTGTCCAGAGCATACCAGTAGAGAATGCCTTTGGATCAGAAGAAAAAAACTTTTAGAGGGCTTAGACCACTCACAGCACATATATTAGACGACAAGCTGAGGCTGTGTGACCTACAGTGAGGTGCTGGGTCTGGGCATGGGACTGGGGCTGGGGCTGGAGCTGGGCCTAGAGCTGAGACTTAGGCTGGGGCTGGGCCTGGGGTTGGGGCTGGCTCTGGGGCTGGTGCTGGTGAAGGTCGTCAGGAAAACTGAACTGGGAGAGTGGGGCCTGGATCAGCTTCCTATATACATTTTGTGGATGTTCTGACAGGCCATTGGAGTGTATTGGAGGTGCTCTGCTGCGGCAGACCCAATGAATTGGAACCTCCCACATCTGCGGCAGCATCTGCTCTGTTCAGATGCTGAAGCTGGCTTTGGAAACCCGCAGTCTGCATCGCCCCTAGTGTCCATCTGAGGTACTGCATGAATGCTAGCTATTTGGAGAGCTGGGCTTCTACTTGATGTTTTCAGAAAAAGCTTTACCACCTTCTCCCAAATACCAGCCTCTCTTGGTGTAAGGAGCATTGTGAAGCCTGAGCTTTCTGCTGCCTCACATTTGGCCTCAGCTAGCTGCCCCCCCCCCAGGGCAGAGTAGAAAAGAAAGAATAAACACCTACAACGAGTGTGATCAGGGAGTGTGTCTTTTGGCTGACAAACTAAATGCCATACTCCTTCTCTTTTCTGTAAATTCACTCAAATTCAAATCCTAGTCTCCATCTGTTCCAACTTGAGGGAAATGTATCCATCAAGTAGGATGCTCTCACTCCGAGCCTTCAAAGGAGGCCTTCTGCCGGTCTCCTCCACTTTCCTGTGGGGAAGACAAAAGCCACTGGGAAGACCCAGGGAAATAACTCTTGGAAGGCATGGGGAACAATGTCAAGCCCAGAACACTCAGTTAACTGTGTTATTGCTGATCTGTCCACACTGAGGCCAGATGATCTGCATAGAGGGGCAGGAGAAGGACCTCATGAAGCCTGCACAGCCAGGAAATGAACAAGGATCAGAGTAAATACAGGATGCCGGCTGCGCTTGAATTCAGTAACTTCTAGTGTACATCCAGGTATGTTCCCGCATTGCACACACTAAAAGAAGACCCACATCTCCTTTATCAGGATTTGGAGTTTGATGGATGGGCTAGTATTTTTCATTGCTGTATCTAAAAGCCTCGTCTCCCCCAGGACACCTATTCCTAATTCATGCCACCACTACCCACTAAAACAAACAAACAAACAAACAAACAAACAAAAAACTATCCCCTGCATTTTCCCAGTCTTGTAGAGTGTTTGTGTTTGCACATACTCAAGAGTGGGTATGGTTCATAGAAGACAAAAAACAAAAATAGGAGTACAGAGAGCTAACACCTGCTGCTTTTCTAGGCTCTTCTATGGTCTTCACTGTCCTAAGTGCTAATCTGTTTCCACATATTAATGCATTTAAACCTCTGTAATAAAATATAAGGCAAATTCTATCACATGACCCTTTGCACAAGAGGGACCCAAGGCATAGGTCTGAGAAGGCCAGAGCCAGGCAGCCCTGGGACCTGATAACAGCTCCCTGGCCCATGGCCTGACCTCTACAGCTGATAAGCAGGGCTGGGACCCTGCTGGAGGAAGATGGCACAGTACACATGTCGGTGTTGGGGCTTACAGATGGGCTGTGCCATCAGGCCATTTTCCCTCTCTCGTGTCATATACAACTGTGAATTGTGCGTTGACTCATACAAACACAAATACATTTACATCCACAGCACTGGCCACGCATTAACCAGCTGCCAGCATTGTCCATTGCAGGAATGTCTGATGTGCAGACATAGTCAGGCAGATTTATGTGGAAAAGGATTTGTGTGCTGGCCTGAGCCACGCTTTGCTCTGTGGAGCCTGGTCCTCCCCTGGCCCTCTGCGAGATTTGAACTCTCCCTACACTGCCACACACCTCTGCAGCCAGCTGTCCCGGTGTGTCTCTTTGGAGAAAGGCAAATCCCTAGAGCAGGAGCACCCTTTTATTAATTCGCTGGACAACTCTGGCTTCGGGATTTAACTACATGGAAAGAAACCACACTGAGCCTCCAATACATGTCCTATCCCAGCAAAACTGGCAGCAGGCCTGAGGGACAACTAAAGAGGGGAACAGCCAGCTGTTGTGGCACATTTCTGCAGTTCTAGCACTAGGGAAGTAGAGACAGGAAGTTCAGTACTGCAAGGTCATCCTCAGCTATATGGCAAGTCTGAGACCAGTCTGAGCAATATGAGACCGTGTCTCAGAAAACCAACTGGGGGGTTGGTAAAATAACTCAGCAGGTAAAGTGCTTGCCTTGTAAACAAGAGGACCTGGGTTTGATTCTCAAAACCCACATAACCAACTAGGTATGGTAATAAGTTAGTAATTACCAGGACAGGGGAAGTGGAGAGAAGTGAGTCCTTGGGACTCATTGGCCATCCAGTCTAGCCTAATTGGTGAATGATATCCAGGCCAGTGAGATTCCGTCTTGAAGGAGGTGGACAACATTTCTGAGGATGACATCAGAGCACATATACAAACAGACATAGTAATGAAAACCCCAACTCAAAAGGGGTGTGTGTGTGTGTGTGTGTGTGTGTGTGAGTGAGAGAGAGAGAGAGAGAGAGAGAGAGAGAGAGAGAGAGAGAGAGAGATAACACTCTAATAGGAACCCTGGGTGCAGAAGGAAGATATATAACCTGGATAAGAGGCAGTGGGGAGAGGGTCAGGGGCAACTTTCCATTGCAGGGGTGGAGGCAAATAGACCCACAGAGTCCTGTTGCCCAGCAGAAGGGGTAAAATCTGAATGATGGAGATATGAGTAGGGTGGCACTGTTAAGTCTGGCAAAGAGGGGGGGACGGGACATGGTAACCACCAAACAACCCAGACTATTGACAAGGCTATTGAACGCCCTCTACAAACTGATGATAAGGCTCTATTGTTGAAGACAACACCTATGCAACTCATTAAACACAGAGAAATCAAACTGGTGACTATCTAGAGCCTATGGACTAATATTCTTGGTATTAGAAGGTACTCTGCACACTATCAAAGGAGAAACGTAAACATTAACCCAGCTACAAACTCTTTCATCTACAATGGTGATCTGCCTGCAAGATGTGTTGGTGCAAGAATGGCACAGAGCTTGTGGGAGCAACCAACCAATATCTGATTGGATTGAAGATCCACTGCATGAAATGGATCTCTTAGCTGAAACTGCTCAAGTGGCCAAGAACCTGAGACCAGATAGGCAGGAACCTAAGTGAAAACCAAACACTACCATTCTGCTACAGGAACACAGCAATAAAGTGACTCCTAATAACACTCTGCTATACTCATAGAGCAGTGTCTCGCTCAGTCACCATCAAAGAAGCTACCTTCTGTGGTGTATGGGAGCAAATAGAGACCCACAACTGGACAAGGTGCAGAGAGTCAGAGACCTTGGAACATTCAATCCTAAATGGAATGTCTCCATCAAATCCCTCCTCTCAGTATTCAGGGAACCCTATGGAAGAAGAGGTGAAAGAGCAGATAGGGTGCAGGACACCAAGGAAACAAGACCTTCTGGATATACAGGACCAATGCACTCACAAACTCAAGAGACTGAAGCAGCCTGCACAGAGCCTGAGACCGGGTCCCAGAACTGAGAGCGGAAATGGACACAAGCCCCCATCCTTAACCCAGAAGCTAGCTCCAACTGATAACTGCTGACAGAGAAAAATTAGTTTTTGCCAGTGGAGTCCCCTAGGGTTTACAAATTACTCTTAAGGGCAGGCCCTGTGTGCAGCAGTGGATGGCCAATGCAAAGTGAACTCAATATTATTTGGGGAGATTCTTTGTCTCATAATGCTTTGTCAGGGCATTTTGTTTTGAATCTTACAGGTCTTTTGTGTATATATTATGATTTCTGGTGTTCTGTTTTTATGGAATTTACATGTGTGTGCAAATGTGTGTATTTCTGTGCCTACATATGTTTCCTGTCCTTTTTCTTTGGCTATTTTTCTCTTGTTCATTTTTTTTCT
Source organism: Onychomys torridus (assembly GCF_903995425.1). Taxonomy (NCBI): domain Eukaryota; kingdom Metazoa; phylum Chordata; class Mammalia; order Rodentia; family Cricetidae; genus Onychomys; species Onychomys torridus. The sequence continues at coordinate 35,137,080 of NC_050453.1, forward strand.
CTCTTCTGGTTTGTTTTATCTTATTTTATTTTATTGTTGTTTTTTAGATGCCTGTTGGTTTTCTAATAAGAGAAAAAGAGGATGTGGATTTGGATAGAACAAAAGATGAGGGGGATCTGGGAGGAATTAGGGGAGGAGAAACCATAAGCCCTGGCTTAGTAAGAATGAGGCCTGGAGTCCCAACCCCAGTAACATGTACACACGAATGCTTCTCTCTCTCTCTCTCTCTCTCTCTCTCTCTCTCTCTCTCTCTCTCTCTCTCACTCACACACACACACACACACACACACACACACACACACAGGTGGGGGTATTGGTCATGAAGGAGGAAAGAGAGTAGAGACTGAGGCGGCTGGTTATTGATTTTGTGTGTTTGGTAAGGGGCATTTAGGAACAACTAAATACTGAAAGAATCCTGAGGGAGGAGGGATTGAAGGTGAGAGAGAGAGGGAGGGAGAGAGGGAGGGAAAGATAGGGAGAGAGGGAGGCGGGGCAGAGAGAGAGAGAGCTCTGAGATGTGCTGATCTTTTAAGGACAGGCCTGGGGCTTTTCTGAAATGTGTTCTCCGAGATTTTTCCTCTTTCAGAGTTAGAGGTTTCATGGTGGAACCTTAAGAATGTGGCTGCTCTGTTTCTTAGGAGATTTCGTCTCTCGTGTTTGTCAGCTGCAGGGCCCACGGCTTCAACCTGTCTGTGGATTCTGCCACACCCACCCTACAGTCCCTGAGTGTCAGGCATCCTGAACTTCTTTCTAGGCAGCTGTGGGAAAAATGGGACTCGGACTTCAAGGGACATGCAGAGAAGGGAAAGTCACCCTCCACAGTCCCTCACCACCTCCAACTTCCTGTGACGGCCTGGGTGCCATACTGTAAGCGCGCGTGTGTGTGTGTGTGTGTGTGTGTGTGTGTGTGTGTGTGTGTGTGTGTGCGCGCAGGCGCATGCATATGTGTGTGTGTGTGTGTGTGTGTGTGTGTGTGTGTGTGATGTTCTTCAAGACTTCAGGTCTATGTTCTTTGTATAGATGAGGGTTGAGGCACATAAAAGTTAAGCAAACTGCCCTAAGTCACATGGTAAATACAGAAGCTAGGCTTGGCTTAGTGAGTAGTCATACATCAAAGCTAACACTTAACCCTCATTTTCCCAACTTGCCCTAAGAACTGTGGGCAGTTTTTACAAAAATGGCTGGAGGTTCCCTCTTCTCTCTCTCTCATTCTCCTTCTACTTTCCAGTGAAGAGGGAAGTACCCACAAGGAGACTGGAGAGGATCTGGACCTCAAAGGTCAGACCCTGGGTGGCTGCAGAACCTGATGGAGCCACATGGCTGTCACCACAGTGGTCTATGATGACTCCCAGACCTGCTGTGTTCTGAGCACCAAGATTCTGGGATCACAACCCATGCTTCTCACAGGCAGGCCCAGCTATGGCTTTGGAACTCTTTGGAAAAGTTAGACAAGAGACATTATAGGAGGGACACCCCCAAAGTGCCAAACCTGTCCGTAAGCATGTGGGGACATAGCTTGGGGATACAGCTCAGCACTGCCCCAGCAGCCTGAGGAGTCCACCTGAGGAGGCAGGATCATTGACCATGACTACACAAAGACACTGCAGAAAAGAATTTCAGGACGAGTCAAAGAAAAGCAACATTAGTGAGTGTATTACATAGCAATACGAGATAGTAAGGGCTGGAGAGGTGGCTCAGAGGTTAAGAGCACTGACTGCTCTTCCAGAGGTCCTGAGTTCAATTCCCAGCAACCACATGGTGGCTCACAACCATCTGTAATGAGATCTGGTGCTCTCTTCTGTATACTAAATAAATAAATCTTTTTTAAAAGAGAGAGAGATAATATACGCTTTAGATTCAGCTGTGAGAAGAGGGAGGATGGGAGGGGAAGAAGGAGAAAAGGACAAGAGTATGCACCAGAGACACGGGTGGTCTTCTCAAGAGGGAGGGTCTTGCCTATATTGCTTGACAATGGCTGTGTGTACAAATGAGTCTGTATCTTTAAATTACCTTACTGAAAAGATATCATTTACAACAAGGTTTCTAGATTAAGCAGAGTTTAAAATTCAAATACAAAAATACCAACTGACTTACTGAATTTGTTTTTAAGAGAAAGGGTGCTCACACAGTCAGTCGAGGTCCTAGATATTCCAGACCCCGAGTAAGCAGAGTTCATTTGACATTTTTCCACATCCTTTATTGAGACATCCCTAGGAAAATGAACACTATCTGTAAGCATTTAACTTACCAGTTATGATGAAGTTTCTGATTTTCAGCCAGAGCTGGAGGTGAGGGGTTTCTTTCCTTCCCATGGCCATTTAATCCCAGCTGTCTTTCTATTGTGCCTCGTCTATTTTGTTACAGTTTTGTTGTTGATTTTATTCAAATCTAGCCAGCAAAAATTAGACATACATTCCACCCTTAAAATGTCCCTTTAAAGAAAAGAAACAAACAAACAAAACAGTGAAATTTCCTTTAGGATAATGGAACCTATCCTGTTAGTGTTTGTCCTAATTAGGGTTTCTATTGCTGTAATAAAACACCATGACCAAAGATAAGTTGTGGAGGAAACGGTTTATTTCACTCACAGTTCCATGTAATAATTCGTCATCAAAAGCAGTGAGGGAGCAGGGTGATGGTGGCGCACACCTTTAATCCCAGCATTCGGGAAGCAGAGGCAGGCGGATATCTGTGGGTTCAAGGCTAGCCTGGTCTACAGAGCGAGATCCAGGACAGGCACCAAAACTACACAAAGAAACCCTGTCTCGAAAAACCAAAAAAAAAAAAAAAAAAGGCCTTGAGGGAAGGAACTCAAGCAGAGGAGGAACCTAGAGGCAGGAGTGGATGCAGAGGCTATGGAGGTGTACTGCTTACTGCCTTGCTCAATGTGACAGCTCAACCTTCTTTCTTGAAGAATCTAGAACCACCAGCCCAGGGATAGCACTACTCACAAGGGGCTGGGTCCTTCCCCACCAATCACCAATTAAGAAAAAGCCTTACAGCCAGATCTTATGGAGGCATTCTCTCATTTGAGGTTCCCTCCTTTCAGACGACTCCAGCTTGTGTCAAGTTGGAATAAAACTAGCTAGCTCAGTGCTCTTGCAAGGATTCTTAGGCCCATTACTTTGTTCTTAGGCCCATTACTTTCATAGCTGGAGGAAGAAAACCTTTAGTGTCATTAATTTAGAGGTCAGCTTCATTTCAATTCCTGTATGTCTCTCTTGAGAATTTAGAACTCCTCCTTTCTCACCAGAGCTCCAACATGATTGCCGTTCCCCCAGGGGACACCAAGAGACTTAAGTAGTTCTCTGGAAGTAGCTGCAACTACGCTAAACATTCTACAAAGGTAGAGAAAAGGTGGTTCAGCAGTTAAGTGTCCTTGTAGCCAAGCTTGACAACCTGACTTCTGTCTCCAGGATCCTCATAGTGAAAGGAGAGAAATGATTCCCACAAGTTGTCCCCTGACTTATCCTATGACAAGCACATCTACCACCTGTACACAGATACATAATAAATGTATTTTTTCAAGCCTTATTTAAATATCATACAGAGTTAAAAGTACCAAACTGGTGTAATTGACTTTCTGAGAGATCAAGAAACTTACTTGTAAATTACACTAATTTGATCAAAGGGATTAAAGGGACAATATTTGTCCCTTGCCCTCCAAGGTCATCTAGGTCCTAGGGACTATGAATCATCTATCAAAATGCCCTACCCTGTGCCTGTGGCAAGTCACCTGTCCTCCTGTTTGGGGACACCATAAAGATCACATCAGGTAGACTCAACATCTAGTCTACAAAGAAGAGGGTCAACATACAGGAAGGGCTTTATCTGTATTTCCAAATGAAGCTACATCCAAGCAAAGCTTTTGATTTATCCTCACATAGATGTAAGAATTGATTTTAAAAAAAAAGGAGGATAGAGAGAGGCACAGGCTCTTCCCAAGACCAAGTGACCCCTAGAACCATACCCTCTGCTGGCCTTCACAATAAAAACAAATTATTAAGTTTTGTCACCTATATGGTCTTAAAATGCCCAACAAAAATATAAACAAAGACTAAAATGTGTTATAGAACATTATTTTAAGATGTGTTACATTCATTTATGCTGTGGAACATTTGTTTAATGATGCAAAGATGTGTTGCATTCTTTTATGTTGCATTTGTTTAACTCTGTGAAGCTATGTTACTGTGCCTGTCTAAAACACCTGATTGGTCTAATAAAGAGCTGAACAGCCAATAGCAAAGCAGAAGAAAGGATGGGCAGGACTAGCAGACAAAGAGACTAAATAGAAGGAGAAATCTGGAGAGAAGAGATGGAGGAGCAAGAAAAGAAGGGGCCAGTCACCCAGCCACCCAGCCAGACACAGAAAAAGAAGGAAAGAAAAGATATACAGAAATAGAAAAAGGTAAAAGCCCAGAGGCAAAAGGTAGATGGGATAATTTAAGTTTTAAGAAAATCTGGCTAGCAATAAGCCAAGCTAAGGCCAGGCATTTATAAGTAAGAATAAGCCTCTTTTATTTATTTGGGAGCTGGGTGATGGGTGCCCCCCAAAAGCAAAAAAAGATAAAAAGTAAAAACAACGAACTACAAAAATGACTTTTGTTTCTGTAACAGTTCAAGGGATTACATTCTACAACTGTTTGGGAAATCACAGTCAATAGATTTCCTGCATCCCTCCTCATTCCTAACCAGAGTTCACACATCAGAGCAGTGTTCTTCTCTTAGGGGTAGGCCCCATGTTCTCTTAATGGTTTTGTTTTCTTTTCTTCCCCAGAACCCATTACTGTACTTGACACTCAGAAGATAGCCAAGAAAGTTTTTGGAATGAGAGCATGTGTCCTCTCATTTCGAAGGATGAGAAGCAGGATGCCATATGGCTGCAGCTCTGGATTCTCCCACACTGTGCTATGGACCACAGCACCATGTGGCAGGGGCCATGAGGGGAATTTCTCATCACACAGCCATCAGATTATTTCCCCAATTTGTACACATACAGAGACAAGAATGCGTTCGCATGCGCGTGCGCGCACGCACACACACACGGATGTTTCTGAAAACTATTCACTAACTGACATGACCAGTAGTATCTTGAGGATCAGCCAGTCCATTTTACAAATGACAATGGATAGTCATCTGTAAAAAGCCATCAGTGGATGTTTACCCACAAATATAGATGGTTTCTGGAAGAGCAGAGCAACAGAGCCTGCCCTCCAGGGATGTGGATGAATAGCAGAGAAGCAAGCTGGGGAGCCCCACTTGCAATGGACTGAATGCACCCTCATCCATATATTACAGCCTTCATCTGATGTGATGGTTTGTGGATGGGGTCACTAAGAGCTGATTAGCTCAGGAGGATGGAGGCTTTGCAAATGAGTTAAAAATACACCACCACCAAGTCACTATCACTAGCAGCAGCAGCAGCAGCAGAACTGAGCAAGCTTGCTGTCTGTCTGTCATTTGGAGCCAAAATAAAAAACTGACTGCAACCCAGAAGAGAGTCGTCCATGGAGCCTGACCCTTCTAGCCTACAGGACTGGGTCAAAAACTGCTATGGCCAAGGGAACAAACTGGGGGAGGGGAGTCATGGAGGAGTTGATTGGAGGAAAGGGAAGAGGGAAATGTTACAATTATATTTTAAAGAAAAATACTAATGTAGGTTGTCATTGCTGCCTAAATGGATGAAAACCCACCTCTCCTGGGTTTTCTGAAGGGGCTCCGGCTGCTTCACTACTGGCCTTACAACCAGAGTCCCTGCATAGTCTCTGAGGACCATATATACTTGCTTTTTAGTTCTTAGCCTGGCATTACCGAGCAGCACCTTTTTGGTCTCCAACCTGCTTCCTGTGCTTCTAAGGCTGGAAGGTCCCATTGGGAGGCCACACACAGAGAAGAGCATTCAGTCTTCTACCCTTCCCACATGCCTGTCTAGCTCATTAGGAGGTATAGCAGAGCACCAGCAATAACAGTGATCCTGTAGACTAGCCTGAGTGACCCTCTGGCCTCCTCTAAAACAAATATGGGCATATCTGAACTAGTTTTTTTGTTTTTTTTTTTTTTTTTGTTTTTTTACCAGAGCTGAGGACCAAACCCAGGGCCTTATGCTTGCTAGGCAAGCGCTCTACCACTGAGCTAAATCCCCAACCCCATAGTTCATAATTTTTAAAAAGTGTTGCTTGAGCTGTTTTTAGCAAGTGTTCATTTGTGACATAGCTCACCAATTTAATACCTCCTAACTTGGTTGAGAAAGTTGTAAAGAATTTCTGTATCCTGGGGACAGGCAGGATCCAGTGGGGCTGCATTAAGCTATTTTAGTACAAACATTCAAACACTAGGTGCTGGTGACAAAAAGAAAAAAATAGTGCTGCCTTGGGGAATGGGAAATATACCAGCAAAGGTGTGAAAGTTCAGTGAGGGATGTCTCCTCTCCCACAGTGCACATCTGAAGTTAAACATTGCTAGAGTTGTAGTTTAACAAATTGCCAAAGCATTCTTGAAGGCTGAAAATCAAATTACTTCTTGGATCACAACTCTAGATTTCCAGGATGCATGTATTGTCTTTCTCTTGGTCTAGGTATGAGTGGGACTGGGGAGGGACCACTTCTGCCCTCTGAGGTTTGATGACTGAGCCTGTGAAATAAATCTGAGTGTAAGACTAATTCGAGAAAAGATATGCCAGCCTGTGTGCATGGGGCTGCCCCATGAAGGAGAAGCGAGTAGTCACGTATCCAGGGAGGTCTAAGGACTCCTCTGGAGAGCAGAGGAGAATGTGAGCAAGAAGGAACAGAAAGTGACTTCTGATCATGATAAACAGGCCTTCTGGAGAGGTGACTTCTGTGACAAATTCCCTCTGGGCATTTCTACCTCCAATCTTTGCTCCTATGAACAAATCCATCTTCCTTGGGATGATAACCCAGGGAGGGGCTACATGCCCTTGAGCTCCACTTGGAGGAGGGTCTGACTTCAGGCTGACCCAGAAGGCCAAAGGAAGCCTCTATGGACACTGCTTCCCCTCAAGTGCTCTCTAGCTTGCAGCTACCAGCAAACCACACTGTCATTCTTTGAGGTGCCATTTTGTTGGGATTGGCCAGGATTCAGGGATTGGGAAAGGAAAAATAATCTCAAAGAGGCAATTAAAACTCTCAGACATTAACATCTCAGCAAGCACCCCTCAACCTGCTTAGTTAGAAGCAAACCCCGAGAGCAGCTGGGGTCCTTAAGTTCTCTACAAAGCTAAAATGATAAACTGATGACACTAAATGTAGTTCACTACCCTTTTCAGAGGAAACGAGGGGCAAAGTACATGTGTGTGCCATGGACGTGGACAGAAACTGCTGAAGGTCCGTGGGTGGGAAGGGGGCTGGGGAGAAGAGGAACAGAGAGTTGATAAAATACGTTTTGTTTAGAAAAATGCCACAATGAAACCTACTTTGGGAATCCATGATCTTGCGGTTCAAGCAAAAACGTGTTAACAAGAGGGATAGTAGAGCACAAATGACAGGAAAGAATGGGGCACAAGAGTGGGAGCTGAAGGTTTAGGGGGATGGGGGTCAAGAGTGGGAGCTGAAGGTTTAGGGGGATGGGGCACAAGAGTGGGAGCTGAAGGTTTAGGGGGGTGGGGGTCAAGAGTGGGAGCTGAAGGTTTGGGGGGATGGGGGTCAAGAGTGGGAACTGAAGGTTTAGGGGGATGGCGGTCAAGAGTGGGAGCTGAAGGTTTAGGGGGATGGGGGTCAAGAGTAGGAACTGAAGGTTTAGGGGGATGGGGGACAAGAGTGGGAGCTGAAGGTTTAGGGGGATGGGGGTCAAGAGTGGGAACTGAAGGTTTAGGGGGGATGGGGCACAAGAGTGGGAACTGAAGGTTTGGGGGATGGGGGTCAAGAGTGGGAGCTGAAGGTTTAGGGGAATGGGGGACAAGAGTGGGAGCTGAAGGTTTAGGGGGATGGGGCATAAGAGTGGGAACTGAAGGTTTGGGGGGATGGGGGTCAAGAGTGGGAGCTGAAGGTTTAGGGGAATGGGGGACAAGAGTGGGAGCTGAAGGTTTAGGGGCATGGGGGTCAAGAGTGGGAGCTGAAGGTTTAGGGGGATGGGGGTCAAGAGTGGGAGCTGAAGGTTTGGGGGGATGGGGGTCAAGAGTGGGAGCTGAAGGTTTAGGGGGATGGGGGTCAAGAGTGGGAGCTGAAGGTTTAGGGGGATGGGGGTCAAGAGTGGGAGCTGAAGGATTAGGGGGATGGGGGTCAAGAGTGGGAGTTGAAGGTTTAGGGGAATGGGGGTCAAGAGTGGGAGCTGAAGGTTTAGGGGGCATAGGGGTCAAGAGTAGGAACTGAAGGTTTAGGGGGCATGGGGGACAAGAGCAGGTGAAGTTTCCAGGAGAGGAAAGTGGATTAAATAAAACTAAGAGTCTGTAAAGAAACATTATGAAATCCCACCAGTTTTAAAGCTAATTAAAAATATAATTTTTTAAAAGGGAGTTTGAAGAGAAGTATTCCACATTAGTGAGCAATGCTGCTCCCAGAAGACACAGGTTATTAAAAGAAAATCTCAGTGCCAGGCATAGGCTATCTCCCTAGGAGTTATTGGTCAGACAGGATCCAGAGGGACCCCAAAATCATGCAGGCTATTGCACTGGCCTTGGTGGCTTGTCATAACTAGAAGGTAAGGCCTTACTATGAAAGATATTACACACTGGTTGCAGGACACAGAGAAATTAGTCTTGAACTGGCCAGGATGTCCTCCCTGCTGGCTAGCTCTCATAGTGCCAGAAGGGGCTCTACAGGCTGTTGGCGGAGAAAAGACATCCCTGGTCTTCTCCAGCACAGGCCCCTGCATACTACAGTACTGATCTGCCAGGCAAGAAGTGCTGACTCCTGCAACAGTGACACATGGTTACAGGGTAACCCCTCTCTTGATTGGATTGGAGGCCTGTTCCACAGGAGGTGATTCATTCCTGGTACTGTAAACATGCTCACAATTCCAGGGCAGGGAGGTCATAGGTCCTAGGGGAGAATGTATTGATGTTACTTTCCTTAACGGTCATGTTATCAGTCTCCTAAATATTTGTATTAATATACCTAGATTTGTGCTTCTCCCAGCCTTGGTCAGTGAAGCTTACTGTAGCTGGTAATGGTTAGTGCAGTGTTTAAGGCGCTGAGAATGAGTGACTGTGAATCCTCAGCCATAAATGGGTTATTACATCCCTGCCCCCTCTCGAGGCTCAAGGAGTATCAAGGAAGAGGGGTGGAAAGAATGTAAAAGCCAGAAGATGGGAAGAAGTGTTGTGAAATGCTGTCCTCTGGACATGGCATGGCTTTTGCACACATGAACCACAGCAGCTGTGGTTACCTACACATGACTTCCACAAGATCAAGCCAGTTAAAATTCTAGAATGGAGGCTGGAGAGATGATGACTCGGCAGTTAAGAGGACTGTCTGTTCTTCCAGAAGACCTGGGTTTAAATTCCCAGAATCCACACGGTGACTCATAACCATCTGTAACTCCAGTCCCAGGAGAATCTGACCCTCTTCTGACTTCTGCTGGCTTCAGGCATACAAGTAGGACATAGACATGCATGCAGACAAACACTCACACACAGACATAAATTTTAATTCCAGCATGAAGGAGGGAAGGGATCCTGAGGCCCCACTCCCAGCTGAGTTAGTTGATGCCTTCTGGGTGGAGGACGAATCATTTCTCTTTAGGAGAGAGAACACTGTTCAGTTCTGCACCCCTCAGTGAGTGACCCCACACCCATGTACTTATGGGTACCAATAATTCTATGGACTGAAAATTAATAGTAAGTCAGGGGGTTGGAGGGATCACTCAATGGTTAAGAGCAGTGGCTTCTTTTATAAAAGACAAGGGCTCACTTCTAAGCACCAACAGGGCAGCTCACAACCATCTGTAATTCCAATTCCAGGGGATCCAGTGCCTTCTTCTGACTTACATAGCACTAGGCATGTATGTGGTGCATAGACAAGAATGCAATCAAACACTCGTACATGAAAAGTAAAGTAATATATTTAAAAAATATGTAAGGGGACATGAAGTTAGAAGAGAGATGTGATGGGGGTTGGTCCTAGAGGAGTTAGAGGAGAGAGTATGGGGAGATAGGATGAAGATACAATGTATACATGTATGAAATTTTCAAGTAATAAGTACAATTAATTTTTCAAAGAGAAAAAGTGCAAATGAGCAAGCAAACAGAATAGATGCAGTTGACATTTTCTCCCTGATTGGACTGGGGGGGATGGAGTACAGTTCCACACTGAAGGCTCAGGTCACACAGGGAAGAACACAGTTTTCACACCCACCTCAACAAAGCCTTAAGGGACAAAGGTGCAGGACGCCCACTTCTTGATTTTCTCCAGTGTGGGAGCCTTCACTCTGCAGATGTGTCTGCCTCGCTGGAGTAAAGCTCTGCTGGCCTTTCCTGAGGTCTGCCTCTACTTTTGGGAAGGTGCTTGCTCTAAGGCAGGGCTTCTTAAACTTTTTCTACCTGTGACTCTTTTTCACCCAAGAAATTCTTGTGTGATCTTGGGCATATAGATGTAGACTTCGACTTAATTTTTGGTCTTCGTACAGTCAGAAACTGTTTACTGTTGCCAGATCTTTCTAGAACCGCATGGAGTTGCATCTAACCCATAGTCTAAGATGCGATGCTCTTGGGAGATTTCCCTTACTTCAGGCCACTTCATCCAAGGACCAAGGTGGTTTTTCAGCCATCCAATAACTATTTCCTGGGCTGTTCCACAACTGCCACCACACCCCATCCATCATCCTGGGTTTGTGTCACCCAGCTCTTGGCCCTACTGTGAGAGTTGTTGCCTTGGAGGGATGAACTGATACTGTTCCCTGATGGCTCAAACCAATGTGGGAGGAAAAGCGGGCCGAGTCTCCATATGAGAGAATTCTGCTCTCATATCTGTGAAGTGTTGAGGGGACCCCGAGAAAGCAGGCTGTTCCTTACACTGCTTGCTGACAGGTTTGCGGGGCACCTCGTCCAGACACAAGGGGGGCTGCCTGGGACAACTTCTTTTGTCATCTACCAGCTTTCTTGCTACCGCGGCTTCAGTTCTTTGTGTTTTAAAGGAGCTGACATGGTGACATAATAAGAAATATGCACTTGGCCTTCGTCTGTGGCTCCTGGCACATAACTCTCAGATTGGAGTGAGAGACATAGCTTTTGTTATTCATAAGAAGCCTCTTTTTTGGTTGTGAGCCTAGCCTTTAACGGCTGAGCCATTTTTGGACGGGTGGAGGTGGTGCACGCCTTTAATCCCAGCACTCGGGAGGTAGAGGCAGGCGGATCTCTGTGATTTCGAGGCCAGCCTGGACTACAGAGTGAGTTCCAGGAAAAGCACAAAGCTACACAGAGAAACCCTGTCTCAAAGAATAAGGAAGGAAGGAAGGAAGGAAGGAAGGAAGGAAGGAAGGAAGGAGGGAAGGAGGGAAGGAAGGAGGGAGGGAGGGAGGGAGGGAGGGAGGGAGGGAGGGAGGGAGGGAGGAAGGAAGGAAGCCTCCTTTTACAGCCCCTGAGTTTTTGCTGTAGAGCTTGTTGATATTCTGACCTGCCCCTTGGTGCCGCTCTGAGTCCTGATGTAAAAAGCTTCATTTTTGGGGAAAGGTCACTCCCCTTCCCCTTTCTCTTCTGCTTTTCCTCTCTCGCTCTCTCTGTTCTCTCCCTCTTTTCTATCTTTCTCTTTATCTCTCTGCTATAACTAACCATTTCCACGCGCGGATGCAGCATCTGTCTGGGTCGTGAATGACTGTCTGCCACTGCCCTCCCGCCAGGCCAGCATGGAGTGGGTTGCCCGCAAGCCCGTTGCTGCATCTGCCCAGCATGCCATCATGTTTTCCTGCGTGCACCGATACCCTCAGGGTCCCCCGTCAACATGTCATAACAGAGATGACTCTCGGAGATATGGCATGGTGGTCAGAAGAACTGGTCGTTCAGTTACTGAGTTGGAAATTTCAGTCCCACCATCTGAGCGCCATGCGCTGGAGATGACATGATCACAAGCGACTCGTCCTGCCTTTGAAATGAAACCTCTGTAAAGAGCCCCTACGAAAGGAAAACAGGACACTTCAGGCGAATGCCGGAAGGATGGCACTCACACCCAAACCTAGTGGGGATACAGGCTGCTCTGGACCCCTGCTTTCTGGACCTCACCCTGTATCCCACCTTGTTCTACTGTTCATCCAAGCCTTTATGACATCCCCAGAGTGATTAGGGTCTTCCTGTGCGTCATGAGTCACTCAGAACCTGGGCTCTGGACACCCTACAGTAAAAGAAGTGTCAGTCAGTGTATACCAGTCATTGGCCTGTGATGTCATCTGAGTGGGACATGTGGTGTGGGACTGAACACTTAGTTTGCTGGGTCTGTTCTCACTCCTGGGAATCTGTGTGAGAACCTGCAGGACATCCATTTGGTACCCACAGAGAACCTGAAAATTGCTTGGTGTGGAAAAGCCATGGCAATTGACATCAGAAGCATTGTGTATGGAAAAGTATTTTCCTTTCAATGTCCCCAGACTATTTAAACTGTCTCCAAAGCTTTTTATCAATCGACATTTTGGGTCCTAGTACACTCAGCTGGGTTATCAGAAAAACTGGGCATTAATAACAAGGTAGACTGGCTGATGCAGACCCATTCCCAACTTATTTTTTACTGAGGGTGGCCCTGGATCACTACTATAGCTAATAAGACACAAATGGACCCCTGTTGTGAGGCCCCTTGTAGATATTCTCTTTTGGGTTTTATAATCATCACCCCAGTCTTTTTTAATTTTTTTTATAGTAAAGATTAATTTTATGTCTGGACTTCCAGCAGAGCAGCCATTTTGAAATTCTGAGAAAATGATCAAAAGAGTATTGGGGTCTTTGGCTTTATAGAACTGAGTCAGCAGCAGGAGCTATCATCTACCTCCAGGCATCTCCCCACCCCCTCAAAACAGGGTTTCTCTGTGTAACAGCTCTGGCTGTCCTGGAACTCACTTTGTGACCAGGCTGACCTCGAACTCACAGAAATCACCACTGCCCAGCTCCCCTGGGCATCTTAAGTAAGAAAAATAAACCCTCATTTGTTTAAGCCACTGTAGTAGATACGTTTTTGTCAATTTGACACAAGCTAGGATCATCTGGGAAGAAGAAATCTCAATTGAGAAACTGCCTCCATCACTGTGATCTATAGGCGAAGCTATAAGGCATTCCTTGATTAATGACTGATGTGGGGCCTCCTGTGGGTAGTGCTATCCCTGGGCAGATAGTCTTAGGGTATGTAAGTCAGCAGGCTGTGCAAGCCACTGGGAGCAAGCCAATAAGCAGCATTCCTTCATGGTCTCTGCTTCTGCTGCCAGGTTTCTGTGCTGACTTCCTTTCATGATGGACTATGATCAGGATGTGGAAGCCAAATAAACCCCTTTATCCCCAAGCTGCTTTTGGTCATGGTGTTTTATCATAGAACATTAACTAAAACAGACTCTGTAGCATGTTTTCTATTATTATAATTTGGTTTTCTTTCTCCTTTTTTATGGTGCTAGGGATCAAAGCAAACCTAAGGCTTTGCACATTCTAGACACTTGTCCCATCACTTACACCTCCAGCCCTGCAAAGCTCTACACACAGGTCGTTGGGGGGTCTGAGAACCCCCCCCTCCAAGAGCCCTGCTTGCCTACAGAAGCTAAAAAGTCATTACCAGGATGGCTTCCTGGGGCACACCTCACGAAAAGGAGAGACACACAATGATGTTGTGCTTGCTACAGCCCCACTGGATTGTCAGGTGACCATTCAATGCAAGCATGGAGGAACTAACAGAGAGAACTGACTATCTCAGGAGCCTCAGCTCAGCTTGGTCCCCTCTGTTCACGGGGCCTTCTCTAGCCACTGTCCTTCATTTCACCCATTCATTCATCTGGGTCCAGTGCTGCTTCCAACGTTCTGAACCTCGTGTTAATTTATGGATCTGACCTAGCATGTCAGGACACATCTCACTCATATTTGCTCCCAGAATAAACTCTCTTTTGTGAGGTCAAAATATAAAGGGTCACACTCTTTCCTCAGTCCCAATACTCTTGTGTGAACGTGTAGGGTAGTATCCTTTCTACTGTTAGGAATGAGTTATTTATCAGCCAGTGCCTCATGAGTGGTACTGGAACATATGGCACTGTTTCCATGTCCACCAAGGTGCAGAGTTGTCCTATTTTTCTGCATTTGTATGTAAAATATAGTTAACAGCTGCTTGTAAAATTCGGCCTCTCAGGGCAATTCACCACCTGACAAATCATTGTTTCATACAGTATGTACTGACTTGGGACAGAACACAGCCTGATCTCAACACCATGGCCCAGGGACACAGACTCCTGTCACCCCAAATAGCATGTTCCATTGTGGAAACAGTTTCATGAAGTTTTCGTAGTAACAGAACAAAGGAAATCATAAGCCAAGGCACTTTAAACATCAGAGAGGTGGGGTACTTCAAAGTAGAGAAGTCTCTACTCTGTGTAGGCCTTAGATGTTCTTTGATGACATTCTTAGCCATTAGATTGGTGAGCACAAGGGGTGTGTTTATATATTCCAAAAAGATCTACTTACTCATCACAGAAATATTAAGTCACACATAGCCAGAGATTCTCTTTTCTTGAATAGAAATTACTTTTTCTCTATGGGCCTTTATTGCTAACTTAACATTCCACCTTGTGAAGAGAGAATCCTAAAATCATTTAAGGGCCAAATCATGGATCAGAGCTATCAAATACTTGTGGCATCTCCAGCCTCTGGCAAGAACAAGGCTGCCCAGAAGCCCAAAGACATTTTTGGCCTTTAGACAATAAAAAGAAAACAAACAAATAAGCAACAATAATAAAAACCAAACAAAAACTGGTTACTTCTCTTTGATGTCTTTTACCTTAACCTGCCTAGATAATTTCAACTTCTTGTTCTCACCACCACCCCTCAATGCTTCCCCATCTATTTTTGTAGAAACTGACTTCAACTCCAACCTTCTAATGTTGTGAAGTATCCACCAGAGAAGATCATTTGGACATGGGTTGGAAAGTCTTTACTAGGCTGACGACTATATTGAGTGTTTGGGACCCAAGTATAGTCCCAAGCCTTTCTTGGCATGAGTTTTTATTTAAGCCAAAAACTACATCTTGTGTTTACATACCTCAGTTAACAAGAACAGTTAGCCAGGAGTGGAAATACAGAAGCCAAAAAGCCAGGTTAGTGTATTTAGCGACTTTCCCAGAACTATGGACTCTGATGGATTAGCTCTTGGTTCTCATTTTGGCAGGTGGTACTGTCTACAGGCTGAGTTTCAAGGCCTGAATGGTGCTCCCATCATGGCATCAGTTGTGGCAAGGTCTGGGGGCCAATTAAACTGAGGAAGATGTGACAGGGTGAGGCTGCTGCCAGCAGCTAGATAGGGGCAGAGTAACACATGCTGGGATAGGTGACTACTTGGAATTCTCAATAGGAAAGAGTTACCTTGGGAGCAACTCATTGTTTAGCACATTCTCTGGAAGTCCCACAGGGCTTGAGTTTTGTGCTAGGTGCTAAGCACACAGTAGTTGTGGACTCATTTCACATGTGTGGCAAGGGTGCCTTGTGGTACTAAGAGTCCTTCTAGGCAGCTGAGTTTAGGGAAGATACTTAGAGACACTTCACAATACAGGCTGGTTATGAGTTTGGACTCAGGGATCAAACTGACTTAGCTCCTCTTTAAAGAGATAAGAGCACATGCTTCACGGAGCTTTTTGAATTACAGTGTAATATGCACACGAAGAATTGAACATGATCCAGTTATACCTTGTGCAACTTAATTAGGCCTCACACACTGAACATATCTGATTCATCCGTGCTTTTTTTGTTGCGGCTGTTGGAGGGAATTAAATAAAAGTAATGCATGTAAAATACTCAACACATGCTTGGCATGTAGCTAATCTCAATAAATATTAATGACTATGTAAATTTAAGGCCTTGCCCTCTGTCTGAAGTATAGGACATAGGCCCCAAGTCTCCTTGGGGATGTCTCTACTTTATAGCCAACATGCTATTCACCTCTCTAGTTTCAGAATGCCTAAACATGAGCAGGAGGAGAGGCCCAGGAGTGTTTACTTGCCTGAATCAGAGCAAATGTTCCTTAAAGGCCTCTGCAAGTAGCTGTCTGTTCTGCAAGGCTCAAGGTCCTGTCACTACTGAGGAGCACAACCAGCCCACCCGTGTGCTCTTATTCTGCGGTGGATTAAACGTGTCCATAGCAAGCACTTGATGATAGCTCCAGGAGGCAGCGTGAGTCCATATTCCTCAAAGGTGTTCAGGCTAGGCAGACAGCAGCAGCTGCATACTCCTGCAGGACCCAGAAAGGGTTGCAGAGTTCATGAACCACCCAGAACTTTCCGGCACTCCAGCAACTTGGAAGCACAAAGGCTGAAGCTCACCGAATGGTTAAAGCTGAGCCGTTGAGCTCCTTAGGTCTATAAATAACCCACCTATAAATATTTATGTGTCCTGGGCTCTTCTATGTAGCCACCATCTCTCACTTGCCCTCCAAAGAGGACAGGCTGTGCATGGTCAGGAGAAGGGGGCAGTAAAGGAGATGATGAGGGCAAATATGTTCTGTTCTCTTGACTAAAGGGAAGAGACAGGACTTGAATTCAGACATGTGCATGCTGCTTGCTGAGTAGAGGTATACAGAAATCTTCTCTGAGATTCTATGCATGAGGTAATGTGTATGGGAATAGATGCATGCCAGCTATGGGATCTGCATAGCTAAGTGGGATGCAGACCCCCAAGGATGATGTGGCAAAGCCTAAGTTCTGCCATGGTGAGAGTGGTGCAGGGAAGGTGGGGGTGAGGGGTGCTATGGACTAGTGGAAGGTTTCCATCATGAAAGGTCTTCCTGGGAAGGTGCTGAACTTGGGCGAAGCTTATTGATAGGAGACTGTGCTAGACTGGAATTTGGGTTTTCCCAGCACTTATCTGAGTGTCCACTGAATGTCTGGGTATTAATGGCTCGAATGTCGGGGAGAATGAAAACAGTGGAATCGAGGGGCAAAGGAGCACATTTTATGAGGGTTTTGAAAATCAAGCCATAAGAAGCTGAACAACTGGGAGAGATAAGACAAATATGTTCCAGGTAAGTAAGTGGTTATGTCCCTTTTCCCCATAGGACCTTTCTTTGCCTGATAGATGAGAACAGATAAAAGATACCATACATGAGTTTTGATTGTAGAAACAATCATTGTAGTTCCTCACAGACCCAGCCACATAGACCCTAATGACGAAAGCAAGGTGACATTGGGTCTGCAGCAACTCTCTAAGGTGTGGCAAGCATGTCATCACCCAAGATTTGGAACTATGGGAACTTTGGGGGACCTGGTTCTGCTCCAAGAAAGATGAAGTGTCTTATATGGAGGATGAACAGAAGGAGCTCCCTGAGTCTCTTGTGCACTTAGCACTACTACATGGACACTAAGAGAAAGAACCCAGCACAGACTAGCACATTTCTCAAATTCAGGCTAGTACAGTGCTTCTGAGTCATCTGTGGTTTGGATGACTGTGATAATTAATCCACTGTGAATTAGATACTATCTAGCACTACCTGGGAGACCTCTGGGCATGCTTTTAGGAGAATAACTTGATTAGGTTAATTGAGATAGCAAGACCACCCATTTTGGGTATCACCATTCCCTGGGCTGAGGTTCCAGACTATGTACAAAGGAAGAAATAAACACAGCATCAGTCCCTCTCTGCTTCTTGACTGTGAATGCAATGTGATCAGTTGCCTCAAGCTCCTAATGCTGTCTGTGCCTTTCCCATCATGGTAGACTGCAAAATAATCCCTTTTCCCTATATGTTGCTTTTGTCATGGTATCTTACCCCAGCCACAGAATGTAACCAAGAAAACAGCACTGGGTAGAGCAGGGACAAAGGGTGGGGAGTCCGTTAGAGTGCAATGATGTTTGATTGATTGGTTTTGACCACACCCTCTCTACTGTCTAGAGGATTCATATTATTTTCATGGGGAAAAAAATGTAAGATACAGTGAAGCTAGAGAACAGAGTGGTTGATGCCTTAGAAGAGTGCTGGTAAAATAGAATTAAACACCAAATCCTCCTCAGTAGAGAAATTCTCTCTGCAAAAGTACTAAGAAAGCAAGACTTTGATGGGCAGTTGAATAACAATTTCACCAAAACCTGTCACACATCTCAGGTAGTCTACTAAAGGATTGCCAGGACAAAGTGTCCTGTACTTCAAGTATCTAAGCAGATGTAACCTATTGCATCAATGTTCTCAGGTAAATCAGCACTAGTCCTCAAGGGCAAACACTTGTCCACCTATCAGCACAGAGCTTGTGCCAACTTGATTTTGGTGGTGGAGGACCACATGTGGTGGCTTTATCCAGAAATTGGGGAAGTGTCCTATAATCTTCATGGTAGAGGTTGTGTTGCACACTGATCAGGATGACCACTGAAGGTAGGCTAGTTTTTGTCGCTGGTGCTTTGTTGTTGTTGTTGTTGTTGTTTATTTGTTTGTTTGTTTGTTTTTCTGCTCTGATAGGTATTTTAGAGGGGAAAAAGAAGTGAAGGTTTATTTTGGCTTACAATTTTAGTGGTTTTAATCCATGGTGTCTGGATCCCTTGCTTTGTATCCAATAACATGGTAACAGGAGGGTGTAGTGGGGGAGGATGATCATCACTTCATACTCAGAAAGCAGAGAGCAACTGAATATAACACCATATTTCAAGGAAATACCCCAAGGAATTACTTCCCCCAACTAGATGCTGCCTCCTTCTTTCTACCAATTCCCAATAATGCCATCATACTGTAAATCCATCAAGAAATCAATCTATTTATTAGGTCAGAGCCAGAAACATCTGATCACTTCTCAAAAGCCTATTAGCTAACAACCAGGTCCTTAACATGCATTTCAGATTTAAGCCACAACAGTCTCTTAGCTTTACAAAGTACCTGAAGACATTTTAATTTAATAAAAAAGGCATGCAAAAACATGAACTGAACAAGGACAACAACAGACATACCAAAAGGATAGGTAATGGCCACTAGACCCCAGTCCTACACTAAGAACTACAGGTAACTCAGGAATGCTGAGAGAGGGAGAAAATCATCTTTCCCAGGGAAGAGCACACCACTGTTGTCCAGAACCAAATGCTCAGCCCTGAAAACATGCATACACATAGCATCATACATACTGAACCTCTTATATTTGGGAATATATATGTATGTACATGTAAATATAGCATTTAACAAAAAGAATGAAAAGAGAGGCCATGAATTTGAAAAGGAACAAGGAGGGATCTATGGGAGAAATTGGAGGGAGAAAGGGGAAGGGAAAATGATATAATTATATTATGATCTCAAAAATAAAAGAATAAGGCGGGATGGGGTGTGTCTTGAAGAAAATTTGGCTGAGTTGAAAGACAGGTAAGAGGATTATTTCATCATTATGAAGATTTATATACATTTGAAAAGACTAAGAAATAATGAAAAGAAGGGAAGTCTTTCCCTGTTCTCAACACAGAGAAGCTAAGCCTCTTATTTTTAATTTGTGTTTGCTCTCATAGTCTCTGTGTCACTATTAAATAACATTACAATCTTATATTATTTTTATCAAAGTGTCTACCTTTCTTTGAGCAAATGTAATTACCTAAATACCCAGTAAACCCATAGGAAAATATTGTGGTGGTTTGAATATGAATGGCCCCCCATAGGCTCATATATTTCAATGCTTAGTTATCGGGAAGTAGAACCCTTTGAAAGAATTTGAAGGATTGGGAGATGTGAACTTGTTGGAGGAAGTGTGTCATTAGGAGTGGGCTTTTCAAAAGCCCATGCTAGATCCAGTCTCCCTGCTGCCTGCAGGTGAGGATGTAGTTCTCAGCTACTTCTCCAGCACCATGTCAGCTTATGTGCCACCTTGTTCTACACCATGATAATAATGGACTAAGCCTCTGAAACTGTAAGCAAGCTTTAATTAGTTAAATGCATTCTTTAAGAGTTGCCTTAGTCATTGTGTCTATTCACAGAAATAGAACAGTGACAAAGACAAATACAAGCAAAGTAATTACTAGGACCACAATATGACGAATTCTAATTTTCACTTACTTACTTTTAAACATAATAGATACTTGCTCTTGTTTATCCACTGATATTGGACCTAGAGAGACCTCCTGTCTCATTATAAACCTAGCGGCATAGACCTGTCTTCTGCAGCTTCTGCTTGCCTATTGATCAAATGTTTCTCTACTATACCATCTTTCTATTCAATCAATATTCTGCGTGTCAATTTTATAGTGTGATAGATAGTACACAGATCCACAGCCAGACCTTATGATGAGAGAGTCTAAAATGGATGTCTCCATCAGGTTCTTCCCCTCAGAGCTTGGGTAACACCATGGAAGAGGGGGAGGAGAGATTGTAGGAGTCGGGAGGGATGTAGGACACCAGGAGAACATGGCCCACTGGATCAACTAAGAATGGCTCCTATGTACTCACATGGATTCACATGGGGCCACAGAGACTGAAGTGGTAAGTATAAGCCTGCGTGGGCTTGCACCAGGTCCTCTGCATACATGTTATGGCTGTTAGCTTGGTGTTTTTATGGGACTTCTAACAGTGGGAACAGGTGTACCACTGACTCCTTTGCCTTCTCTTGGGACTCTTTTCCTCCTATTGGGTTGCCTTGTCTAGCCTTGATATGAGGGCTTTTGTCTTGTCTTATTGTATCTTGTTCTGTTGTGTTTGGTTATTGTCTCTTGGACTCCTGCTCCTTAATGAAGGGAAATGGACAGGGAGTGGATCTGAGGAAGAGGGAAGGTGGGGAGAGCTAGGAGGAGGGGAAACGGTGGTTGGGATATACTGTATGAGAGAAGAATCCATTTTCAATAAAATTTACTTTAAAAAAATTTATAGCTTGAGTATCTAGATACAAGTATGTTTATTTTGTTGCCATTAAATGTATTAGTGCTGAAAATCTCATTTGAACTCTGTTGAAATCAGACTGTTGGCCTTGTAGGTCCAGATGGAGCCCATACTGCTAGCACCATTTAGAGCTATGTGGGAACCATCACACGGGGAGGGGGGACAGAAAGAACGAAGTGTACCAGACCAGCTACCTCCTCAACATGATCCTTAAAATAATTGGAATAAGTACTGCTGTGCTATGATGGGCCAAGCAGCCACAAGGACAAAAACACACTTCTAGAATATCTCCTTCTAGTTTCGTTTGATGCCAATTAGTCACTTTGGAAATGTAAGTTTTAGGTACTTTGTGAGAACCAGAGTCCAATTCTCCCATGGTGTTGGCTTCACATAGGAAGCATGACTTCAGCTACCTGTCTTTGTCTCTGATAGCCATGCAGGTCATGTGTAGCACTTGAAAGGGTCCCTCTCAGCAGAGTGGCAGCCCTCTTTTCTTGATAACACTTTCATGTAGGCAAAGTCTCCCTATGGCCAGGTATGGCTGGCTTCCTCTTGCCATCCTTTCAGACTTTATAAAGTATGGATTTAAGACCCAGAGTTCCTATTGGAAAAGAGCTTTTCAGGTACGAAAAATTATGAGACGATTCAGTAATGTCTGACACAATCCATGGTTACATCCAAATTCATAAGCCTGTCAAATATAAGTTTCCAAGAAAAGAGCCTAGGTGCTTACAGGGTTCATTTTAATTATATTTATTTTTTACTTACTTATTTCAGTGCCAAGGCTCAAACCCAGGAGCCAAGCAAACACATGAAGCCCTCATACATCCCTAGTCCTCATTCTAATTTTTAATAAGTTAAGCACGTGGCCAGTTTATGTTTTCGTCTGTATTATTCACTTTCTCCATTTTGATCCATTGTTCTACTTGTCCAAAGGATTGGGTTTGTGTGCAAATATTTTCAGAAATTCTGGAGAGTAGCAGAAATAAAATGATTTCCATTGATTCAGTGTACCTCTTGGGAACTGCATCCTGGATGAGAACGTTCCCCATCACTGAGCTCCATGTCTTGAAAGGGAAAGTGTTCCGGTTGTCCAGACATCTCACACACACAGGCCTCACTCTCCTTCTGAAGCCCTTCCTTCTCTGAATCCAAACACCACAGGTTCCTCTTGGCCGTTAGAGAGAGATTCCTGGCCTGACCTGGAGAAGCCTGCAGAGGTTTCTGCTGACAGAGTCCATTTGCTGTTATTTCTTAAATAATCTTATCTTTTTGGAAACTATAACAAGAGTTTAGTGTCTCTAAAAGTCCCTCTTTATTAAGCTAATTTTGTCAGTGACACAATACTAACCAAGAAAGTGCATAGGGGTTCTTTTGCCAAATAACTTCCATAGGCTAGTCAAATTTCTTTTAGCTCATTTTACAATTATGCATTCTCTCTTCCTCCCTGTCTCCTTCCATCTCTCAAATGTTGTAGTCACAGGTGTGAACTACTATACTCGGCTTTGTTCTATTGCTTGTACAAGGTATGTTTTTGCAAATGACCAAATTCTTTTTTTTTTTTAATGGAGTTTTCAAGTTTGGAGATTTCTATATTCATGGCAGCTTTTGTAGTAATGCCAGCAAAATAGATTGCTGGTATCTGACAAGGTAGTTTAAGGGCCCTAACAAGGCAGCTATCAATTTAATAGGTTTTAGAATTCTTGTCTAACTAGCCCTTTTTTCAAATAAAAAAAAAATTGCTCTGTTGCATGACAAATACCAAACACAAATTTGCAGTTGATGTACATAGTCCAGAATGAAGAACCACAGCTCTAGGAACCATTATTAATCAGCTTGCTTTTGCCAATTTAATTCTGGTTAAAGAATACATCTATACAATGTTAGAAGTCATCGTAGCAGAAGAAGCCATGAGTTGGCTACTGTTGTCTTGGGTGAATAATCTACCAGGTTAGAACCCAGTGTCTTCTATTACCACTGTACAACCATGGCCATCTATTTAACGAGGCTTGGAAACTCATACCTCTAAATATCATACTAAGATTGGATAACAATGTGCATTGATAGTTATCTCAACACTGCACTGATAAATGGTGAGTTATGTAATTGTCAGACTGCTAGTCCTGCAGGTAGAGCATGTCAATAAGTGTCTGAAAGTGATGGATGGTGGCATTTCCAGCACTGGGCACTATGGCATCTAGAACTAAGAAACCGAATACTGGTCTTTTAAGCCAACATGCCCTTTATTTCCAAGAAGTGGAAAGGCTTTCAGAATGCCTGAAGCTGTTTAATTGTTGCATCAGATCCTAAGGAACAGAGCAGGTGTGCAAAGTCAAACAGTAGCTTGTCAGAGATCACTGGATGTTCTGCACACTGGGCAACAATTCAGATTTGTTGTCTAATACTATCGAATCCCCAATTGCCTGAGTTGTAAGGGTTTTTGTTTGTTTGCTTGCTTTTTGTAGTTGGCCATTTTATGTGCAAAATCAACTGACTCCTGGATTGCAGCATTTTATAGCCTTCAGATGACAGTAGATGCTCTATTATTTTATTTCAGCTTGGCAATACTGCAATTTGTCCAATGAGGCTTTACGACCAGGGAAAACAAAGAATCATAATAAGGCCAGAACATCAATTTTTGCATTGCTTTTTTTTTTTTTTTTTTTTTTTTTTTTTTTTTTGGTCTGAGGCTCCCAGGCAATTACCATTCATATTATATGACCATACTTTCCTCTGATGGGACAAATTTCCTATAAATGAACAGACAAAGCAGTGGGTGCATCTGGAAATTCTCGAGTTCTTTGCTACACACATTGACCTCTTTCATAAGTAAAAGCAAACAAAAATTAAGACTCAGCTACTAGAAGGGCAGGAGAAAAAAGGAGAAGATTGGCTGCAATGAAATCTCAGATGACAATACCTGGGTCAGACTGGTGAAGGGTTAGTGAATACAGTACTTGATGAAATAATAAATATGTCTGCTTCTCCAACATCTCAAGTAAATTTATATATTTCTTCTTTATTAAAAGTGTTTTAATATTGTAGGTTAATAATAAACATCCATTTTCTACGTTATTCCTTGCCTTCTTAATTCTTACATAACCAGCTTTACTCCTTGCAGTGGAGCTCTTGACAGAGAATACGCTTTACAGAGTCCATGGCTTGTCTTTCTTTTAAGTAGTCATTGGTCTTATCTCTTGATTTAATCAAGTGTCATCAGTTTGTAGGATCCTGAACAATATGGTGATTAATAAAATTTTAATTAATTAGCTAATTTTATTTCTGAATGCTTTAAACTGGCTCAGTGTGATTGACACTCTTCAGCCTACCCCTATTTTTCTGGAATGTACACAGTAACTACTTCAGGGCTCTGCCTTCAGGGAAGTCTAGGAATGCTTCCTCTGGAGAACAGAATATGGTTGCCTTTAATTTGCCCACCAGAGACATAAGAGGGTTAGGGGAAAGTAGAGAGCACAACCCTGACTTCCACATAGCACTACCTCTACGGGATCAAAGAGGAAAAGAAACTCCTAAAGGGCTGACTGGAAACACAATTTCTACTGATGGTTGAGCAGATGGAAGTGGCAGGGGCAGGGCGGGGCGGGCAGGGCGGGGGAAGTCTTCTGAGGAAATGGAGGATAAGCAATGCCAATGTCTACCAGGAAAGACAAGGCTAGGCAAGGCTCACCACTTTCCAAAATGATATCATCAAGCTGTGAATTTTGAGTCCCTTGCTTAGTAGTGTTCTCTAGCTGTGCATTTCCTCTTGCTGGGCTTTTCTGACAGCTAGTTTCTGAAACCACATCCTCCAGTCTCTTTCTACAGACTTCTCTCCAGTGCTCTGGTATTTGCAATAACACATAGTTCTCTTCCTTTGCTGTCTTCACAGCTTGGCCAGGGTTGGGCTTACTCTCTTAGTAAGAAACATTGATTCTTCTACACAGTAGTGTATCTTTATGTGTTGCCTGCCATCCTCTAGATTACTCCTGAACTTAGTAGCTGCTCCAAGTCTGTCCTTGCAGTCCTACCACCATTCTTCCCTCAATCTGGGCTTGAGCAGTTGGCAAGAGAACTGAATAAGGTTGCCAAGTCTGCAGCATGCTTTTTACCTGCCCCGCACACATGCTTGCTGATGTTGAGGAGCCCCAGCTAGCTGCTGGTGGAAAGTTTTCAAGGACTGCTGTTAGCACCTGCTCTCAATGGATCTCTGACATGCTCAGTTTTTCTGCACTGAAGGAAGCAGTGTGCTGCTGACTCCTCTCAGCCCCTTCCATAGCAGGTGGTGACCTAGTTTGTGACAAGCTTGGTTAGCAAGCAAGTGAAATCTTCCGGGCTGTAGAACTCTCTCAAAGGCCAGCACACATCCCTGTGTGAGGGTTGCAACTTGGAAACATAGTATCTAGCACTGAGGATCAAAAGAGACGACTGACAGAACTTTTAGTCAGTTTGTCCTGCCTTGATCTTAGCATCTGGAGAGAGCAAAATAAACTTCCTATGTCTTCATGGCAGTTCATTTTGAAAATCTGAGCCAGATGCAAACTGAAGGTAGACACTTAGCTTCCTAGAGGACCTGGGGCCGGGATGCCATCTTCTGTGAGGTTTGTTTCAGAAAGGAGGCTCCCAGTTTCTTTAGAAAATATGGATGAATTGAGACAGGAAATGGGTTACATAGTTATTTTAAACATTCAGCAGATTTAAAAAGATGAAAAAAACTGAAAGATGGGTTTGTGGGAAAAGTAGAAGTGGAGGAAGAAGTAATTTCTTTCTATTTCAAAAGGGGAAAGTAGACTCTTTGTATTTATTCTTACTTTGTAAGAAATAAAGAAATAGTTCTTCCTGTTTTCCTCTCTGTGAATGAATAAATCAGGAACAGAGTCTGAGCTCTGAAGGGATGATCCACATGGGCCCCAACTTCAGTTGAGTGCAGAATCATTTTGGACATTTGGTTGACCAGTTGTTTCTCATGATCTCCAAGTATAGAGATGTCCATAACCACAGGAGTTCTTTTCATTGTTGTAACAACATGATAGGTTCTGAATGCTTTCTTGTGCTATTTTTTAACTATATAAAGTTATCACCAGATAAGTAACTTGTCATCAGTCACAAGATATTTACTATGGTTTTGGCAGGATCAACCTGTGTAACTGCTTTCTTGGTACTTGTTTCAGTAGTCAATGTAATATAGCAGATGACCCAGTTTTTAGAATCATTGAAATTCCATGTCCTTTATACAGCCCATTTGACAATTCAGTAAAGCTGTCTTTTAAACTATCTTGTAACTATGTGTGGTTATTTTAGCTGTTTTCATTTGTTTATAAACATCATAATCCTTGCTTTATAGGATTCTTATATTATATGCAAATTATCTTTCACGTGTGCATATCTGCCTAAAGCTTCATGAAGGGATCATGCTTCTGCTATTTGATGTTTTCTACAATTCCCCATCCAATGTCTAGAATGGAGCCAAGACTATGTGTATTAGTTATATTTGTACAGCTGTGATAAAATGCTTAAGAACCACAAGAATTTGGTTCATGCTTTCAGGGGTTTTAGTACCTAGTTCTTGGCTCTAGGCCTATGGTAAGGCAGAGTACCATGCAGTAGGAGCACATAGAGGAGGCAGTTCACTTCCCAGCAGAGAGGAAGCAGTGATGGGAGAACTAGCCATAACCTCCAATGGCACGCCCCCAGTTACTGACTTCTTCCAGCTAGGCCCCACTTCCTAAATGGTACAACTATCTGGGGACAAAGTATTCAACACATGAACCTATGGGTACAGTTTCTACTGAAATCATGACTCTAGGCTTAGTGGGAAGGGGGAAGAGTTATGCTACAGAGGCAGATTCTTGTTCACTTTAGAAACAAAACAAAACAAAACACACTGCCTAACAGTTAGAATCTTTAGTCAAAAATATCCCAGGAAACAATGGCTCTCAAGGACTATTAGTAGTTAGAAAGAGTCTGGAAGACTACTCATCATTGTACCACATGGAAATTTCTCCATCAAAGAGGATAATTGATCACTGGTAGCTTTTGAGTAAGCTTTGGATTGGTCTTTTGACTCCAGAAGGTAAGAAGGAGGGGATTACCTACTGAGATACAATGAGATAGAAATCACAAGGGCTGGGTTTTCTCCTCAAATTCCTGACTGACCCTTTTATCCTACCCTTCAGCTGTGGAGACATGAAATTAGTGTCAAGGTTCCCTTGAGATTCTCTGATAGTGAATACACCACCATGTCTAGTTAAATGAACACTTGTAGCTACTAGACTGTCTAACATACCAAGAAGAGGTGGAAGGAGGACACACTTCTTTTCTGCTGCAATGCTATCAGACCACTAGAAAGCCACAGGAGCGGCAAGGTAAGAACACTTCCCAAGGATCCAAACTTTAGCTTCCAGTTGTGGCCTCAGGATGGATGCCAAGGGTTTCCCTGACAACTGAACTCTTTCATATAGCTGCAACTCTTCTTCCCTTCTCCACTCTAGTCTTGCTCTCTGTGATCAATGGAGGTGCTGCTGCTTTTCAGCCCAGCCCCACCAAGTGTGTGGAAAAGGAACATGTGAATGAGATAAATGGCGTTTTCCTAAAGTACCTTTTCATTGTAGCGATGAAGATGACCTTTGAGAG
Source organism: Onychomys torridus (assembly GCF_903995425.1). Lineage (NCBI taxonomy): Eukaryota > Metazoa > Chordata > Mammalia > Rodentia > Cricetidae > Onychomys > Onychomys torridus. The sequence continues at coordinate 35,164,648 of NC_050453.1, forward strand.
GTCAGTTCACATGGATATAGGCTCATATCATGTTGAGAACACAAGGAGTGCTGTCTAGTTTTTTGTTTGTTTTTTATTTTTTTGAGACAGGGTTTCTCTGTGTAGTTTTGGTGCTTGTCCTAGCCAGGCTGGCCTCAAACTCACAGAGATCTACCTGGCTCTGCTTCCCGAGTGCTGGCACTAAAGGTGTGCACCACCACCACCTGGCCTGGCTAGTTTTTATGTCAATTTGACAAGCCAATATCCTTTTAAAAGAGGAAACCTCAATTGAGAAAATGCCTCCACTAGATTAGCCTATGAACAAAGCCTACCATATATCTTTTTGATTGACATTGTGGGAGTGTCCAGCCCATTGTGGGTGGCGTTACCCTGGGTTCTAAAAGAAAGTAGTCTGAGCAAACTAGCTAAAGTAAGCCAGTAAGTAGCATTCTTCCATGGCTCCTGTATCAGCTCTTGTCTCTGGGTTCCTGCCTTGAGTTCCTGCCCTCACTTCCCTGGATGACGGACTACAAGCTGCCAGGTGAAATAAATCCTTTCCAAGTTGCTCTTGGTCTTGGTGTTTTATTACAGCAATAGAAACCCTAACTAAGACACAATGAATACAGTCATTTCATAGACTGGTTCAAACTTCTGGAATAGCTGCTCTAACCTTTGACTCTCCACTTTCAAAAAGTAGCTTTATACTTTATACTTTATTCTTCATAAGAACAAACTAGAGTGGTTAAAGTTTTGATACACAAGTGCTAATGCTGCTCAGTGTTCATGGAGTGCTTTTTAATTTCTAAAACTGCAGCAGCCTTCCCAGAGAAGATTCATTACTGACTGTAGAGAAAAGCACTAAAGTTCAATAGTACTCAAGCAGCACAGCCCGTGTTAAGAATAGAAGGCTGCCTTTTTTTCCAGGGAGCCACAGAGCTCTGAGGCCTCTCCTGGGAAAGGTCTATGTAGAATTAAGAAGTTAAAGTGATGATTTTAAAAGGAAAAAAGTACACACATTCACCAAAGTCTGGACTCCCCATATGAAAAATTAGGGAAAAGTGGGCTAATTTAATAGTGGTTAATTTAGGGGGAGGTAAGTTGTGTTGATTCAAAATGTAACTCTGTAAAATTCGGCAGCATATTAAACACTGCCATAAAATGTGTGTGAATCATTTACAAGATTCAGTCATAGCAAGGAAACACTAAGTTCCAAGTCTTTGTTAAGGGCTAAGAGCTCAAGAAACATTTTATACTCAGCAAAGGAATTTCAATTATACAGTAAAAGAAAAAAAAAAGGGAGTGAGGTAGGAAGTCAGCCTTGAAAAATATCCCCTGCTTCCACACATTCAATATGCTCCTCACCTTATGTATGAATCCTTTAGTGAATATCATCTCAGTCCCTGAACTCTGAGGTCTGCTAGTGTGCATAGCCTTAAAAACACACCTGTCTAACAAAATACCTTACTGCCTACCAAGCTTCAGCAGGAAGTCTCCATTCGTTCTCTAGAAGTACACATAAGTGATGGACACCAACATTTTATGTGTGCACTGCTGTGGAAACTAAGCATCAAACTAGCTTTTAGCTGGGCAGTGTTACCCATGAAGGCTTTCCTATGCCAGAGATGCTCCATTATGGAAAGAGTATCATTTTATAGAAATATTTTTGCCCCACCCTCCAATAAAGAGAAGTTCAATGGAAATTACTCTTTCCTGCACTGTTCTATGGTCAGCACCTAGAACGAGGGTCAGCAAGGTATAGCATAAAAGCCAAATGGAGTTTGTAGCATTTTGCATGGATCATTAAGTAAGTTTTATAAAGTTTAATGTCTGATAAATATAAATTCCGTGATCCATTGTAATGAAATGGATTCCAGTCTGATTTTACTGGAACAAAATCATACTCATTTGCTTACATTTTGTCCAGGGATGTTTTTACATGCTATAGCAGCAACACTGAGCAGCTGTGGTAGACTTTGCAGCCCACAAAATCTAAAATAGTTGGCTCTTTACCGAGTTTGCTGATTCCTGGCATAGAAAAGACACTATCACATTGTAGGCACTAAGGCCTTTATTGGATGAAGGAACCCACCAGAAGCAAGCAGCAAAATGGCTGTATCTTGTTTTGTGAGCAACTGCCATGTCCATTACAGACTTCTAGCTGAGATGCCACTCAAAGGTGAATTAGGGATAGACAGAAAATAAACAGGATCCCTATCATCCGGCAGCCCATGGTCCAAACTTTACAAGCACATTGGGAAACACAGCAACCACCTAGACAGAGGGGGCATACTGGCTGTGAGTAGAAGCAGCTCAATTCAATTTTAGCTCACTCTTAAGCTTCTGGAATAAAATGTTGTTTATGTTGTATAAAACCAAGTATTAATATTTACATTTTGAGTATACAAAATTGTTTTTGCTTGGCTTCTTTCAAATTGCTTAGCAGTTGGAAGTACTGGCTGCTCTTCTGGAGGACCTGCTTTTGGGTTCCCAGCATCCACATGGAGGCTCACAACTGTCACTCCAGTGCTAGAGGATCTGATGCCCTCTTCTGGCCTCCACAGACATACGTGCAGACAACCACCCATACAGATAAATTTAATAATAAACTTTTTAAAAAATTGGAGTTTCCTGTGTTCCCCCTCCCACCTCAAAAAACAAAACAAAACAACAACAAAAAAAACCCCAAACCCTAAGCCTCTGGTCACAGAGTAGCAGTGGCAGCAGCGGCAGCACGAAAGTTAGTTCTAATGGGGAAACTCTGCACGTATAACATGTCACATTTGGGAGCCCAAACTTTCATTTTCATTTCCTTACTTCCAACTCCAGAGCTTTCAGTTTTGAGCAACATAAAGTTTGCTTCTAAAACTAATAAAGTACAAATGACTCAGAGAAGTGACAAGCCA